>NW_006160089.1:2309834-2376099 GCF_000334495.1 Tupaia belangeri chinensis
CTGATGTATTTCAATACCTGGAATCAAGGAAATTAATCAAGAATCAGCCCTATCACTGGAGAAAAACGACATGGAAAACTGTGTTAATAAACTAAGATGCACAAAAATCCATGTTTTATTAAATGAATTATTTAAAAATGTTAGGCAGCAGCAGAGTATTAAATATGAATTTATATAAATCTAGGTTTTATTGTTTCGCAAATTAATTTTAAAATTCTACAAATTTTTATCAAGATATAACCAAGAATATAACTTATCCAATAAATATTTATTGAATGGCAGGTACTTTCATGTATAAAAGAACAGAAGTTGTTAAGAATTCTTTCCTTGAGGGACCAGTAGTTAGGATAATGGCTATGTTGCTGGTCTCCCACGTAGTCAATTGCGGTTCAAGTCCTGGACCCAGTGGCTTAAACTCACACTGGGCACGTGTGCGTGCATGCCTAGGATCCCAAGAGGAGAATGGAAGAGAAGGGACTGCGGCGTGGCCATCCCCCCTAGGGGGTGATTTCTCGCTTTCTGTCTGTCTGTCTTTCAGGCGAGCACACACACCCTATAGCAAAAAACCTCTCCAAAAAAAAAAAAAAAAGAATTCTTTCCTCCTAAAGATTGTCTTCAGTATTCTTCACAATCTGACCCTCTTAAATCATGCAATATTTGCCCTACTTAATTGTTGAAATACCACATCTCAGACTATGCCTAGGGAAAAGAAAGAAACATTTCAAGGCACTATACTGAATAATCAATATTTCTTAAGGGAAAAATCTATTCAATTGAATAGACTCCAGTCTCATAGCCTCTTATTGGCTCAGAGGAATATTCATCCAAGTATCTATATGTATTCAAGAGGATTTCAAATACTAGCAGGAAGAAAAAAAACCCCTCATTCTGAACAGATAATTTTAAAAACTACCATCATTTTTAATTTCCTTATTATTTTCACTGTAAGTACTATTTAATTTAAATCCCACTAGAAGGAACTTCTAAACAGAAAATAGTGCCACGGTTTCCTGCAGATGTTAGAATTACCTTTAACAGGACTGGCCTGTGGCCTGGTGGCTAAAGCAGTTGGATCTTGCATGGCTGACCATGTGGTTTGAGCCTCAGACCCTGTGCTTGACAAATACATGGGTACATGCCCAAAATCCCAACATAGGGAGACATGGAAGAGAATTCATCTGTACTGTGACTGTTCCCCATAGGGATGACTTCCTCCTTTTCTCTTTGTCTCTCCTGCAAGTGCACATGCCCTCTGGCTAAATTTTAACAATAAATACTGGGTCATCAGAAAAGTCATGACATATTTATCTATGCAAAAAATGTGCCATGACTTTCCTGACAACACAATAAGTGAAAAACAGTATGTACACCACATAAAAGAGAAATCATCACAGCAACTGTATGTTCCAGAAATGAAAGCTGATCAGGTTCAGTGTGAAAGGTCAGATTTCTGGTAAAGTCTGCAAAAAGACTTTGAAATCTGCATATACCCAATGTTTTATAAATCCATCCTCCACAAATAACAACAAATATATTTAGTAAGAGTCTGCTATAAGAGCTGAACCAATAGCCTAGTAGTTAAGGTATTCAGATCCCACACTGTCATCTGCATTTCAAATCCTTGCCCAGTATTTTGAAAACACACCAGGCCACCTGCCTCAAATCCTGACAGAAGGATGGAGAAATGGGGAAGAGAGTGCTGCATGACTGCACCTCTTAGGAAGTGCTTTCTCCCTCTCACCCCACTCTCTCTGGTAAGCTCGTAGGCCACTAGTAATCAAAAAAAGAAAAAAAAAGAGAGTCTACTATGTGTCAGACACTGAGCAATGCTTTCTTCCAAACATGCCATTTAGTAATCATAACTACCTAAAGAATCAGATACTGTTATCAGTTCCCATTTTATTGATAAAGATACTGAAGCTTGAAAGAAAGACTTGTCCATTGCCAAAACTGCTACTGTGGATTCCAGATTTAAAGTCAGTAACTGGCTCTTGGGGACCTGTTCCTTTCAAGATATCAGTTTGATTTTCTGTGTTTTGATAGGACTTTCCCCATTTAAATATTTTTCTATCAAAGACTAGATATACTTTTTCCTGCTCTTCCCTCTGAAAAGAACTATTTCTGGGATCAGCAAATGGTATAATGGTTACATCGCTGGACTCCCACTTGGTTGACTGTGGTTAAAGTCCCTGACCCAGCAGCTTAAAACTCAATGGTGGTTACGTGTGTGTACATGCCTGCACAAAATCCTGAGAACAGAATGGTAGAGAAAGAATTTCAGTGTGGTCATCACCCTTGGGAGGTGATTTCTCGCCTTCTGTCTCGCTGTCCTTCTGGTGAGTACACATGCCCTATGGCAAAAATCTCTCTTAAAAAACAAAAACAAAAAAACCCCTGGTTTCCAAGATCAAAAGAATATGGGACTGTACAATGCACTTTTCTACAATAAAAATAGATTTCTAGATGTCAGCAAGTATACAGTCTAAATTATGCATGGAACTTTTAAAAATAACTAGATATAATTTATTTATTAGACTTCAAGTTTCTGAAAAATGTATAAAGAACTATATGATCATGTAAAATGTTATTTTATGGCCAGCAAGTGGCACAGTGGGTAAGGTGCTGGACTCCCACCTGGCCAAACACAGGTCAAGTCCCAGACCTGTGACTTGTTTTCTCACCTTCTTTCTTTCTCTCTCTCTGTCACTGGTGAGCGTGTGTGCCCTATAGCAAATTTAAAAAATAATAATAAATAAAATTAAATAAATAATTCTAAAAGTGTTATTTTAAATACAAACAATATAGTCTAACTTAGGGAGGTACATTTTATACTCACTAAAATATCAGAAAACTACAGCTTCCATTGCACCAATGCTCTGTGCTAATATTTTAATGTTATTTAAAAGAATATACAATGTCTTAAATGAATGGCATCTCTGGAGTATATGTGAATGTGAAAACCCTTTATAAATGGCAAAGCAAAATTCTCATTAACATGATTATGTTAAGGTACTTTTTTTCCTGTAAAATAGTCCATAGGAATTTGTAGTTACCTTTTCATACAAATTTACCAGGTAAGATACTGAATTTTGAGCAGATAGCAAAATGTGAAGAAGAAAAAAAAAAAAAAAAAAAAAAGAGGAAGCTTAATCAAAGCTTCAATATTAAATTTCTTCTTTTAGAATTATTTTTATTCAACTTTATTTTATTTATTTATATATTTAAATTTGACCAGAGAGAGGCAGAGAGAGAGAGAAAAAAAAAAAGTGAGAAAACAAGCCATCAGGTCTGAGACGTGAACCACAGTCAGCCATGTGGAAGTCCAGTGCCCTTAACCACCATCACACCTGCCATCCCCTCAATACTAAATTTCTAACGAAGTCTCTGAGCCTCAGTTGCCTCAACTGTAAAGTAAGAAAATACAATTAAATTAGTCCTAAATGACAAAGTGCTGATGCCCTACACAGTGCTCAATTATTGTTAGTTCTCCTCTCCTTTGTTTTTCTTTGGAAGGTCAGATAGTTCCCAGTATGCTAGTGAGTATGGTATAAGAAGAAACAGGGATTGTACTGTCCAAAACTTGGGGCTGAACATCAACTGGCGCCCTTGCAGGTTTGGGATTGTCCTTCCGTTATTCATTCAGTCAGGAGATTTACTTTTATTAAATATTCAATACATTCAGCACAGTCTATCCATTCAGAGTCAGTGGGCACCTACTCTGTGGCAAGCCAAGCACAAAAATGCCTTATCTGCGCACAAGGAGCTCACAGTCTAGTAGAAGACATAGCACAGGATGTTGTGGAAACACAAAGTAGAAGCACTTAGTCTGGTAAGGAAAAGATGACTTAGAGCAGGGATACCAGAGATGAGTCTTAAAAGATAAGTACATTTTAATTATAGGAATGTAAAGAAAAAGATAAGGAGCCTAAAGAATAGTACAAGCAAAAGCATTACCAAATAATGCACAGTATTCAAGAAATCAATGTGCAAATAGGGGCCGGCAGGTGGCATGGTGGTTAAGAGCACTGGATTCCCACATGGCCAAACATGGTTCGAGTTCCAAACCTGGAGGCTTGCTTTCTCGCTTTCCCTTTCTCTCTCTCCTTACCTCTCTCGGGTCAAGATTTAAAAATGATAATAGCAACAAATGGAATTAAATAAATATTTTTTTTAAAAAAGGAATCAATGTGCAAATGGCTGGAGTTCAGAAAGAACAGAGAATGCTGGTATGGTAGGTAGGGGCTTCTTTTGTCAAGTTTAAGATGTGAAATTCATTCTAACCCTAATGCAATAATTTACTACACATGTGCAAAAAGAGAGTGGCTTTAGTCCCATTTGAGAATATAATATGCTAGTTCTCTCTCAGTCTAACCACTCTTAACACAAACACAAAATTTGTGAGAAACATGTGAACTCTAAGCACAGCATTAAGTAGGTACCAGTCAGAAAAGCTGCTTGGGGAAGGAGAACAAAGAAGTTATCTGAGCTGGGTGGTCACTGAAGTATCGATAGCTGCTCAAGACGTGCTAACTTTAGCAGACTCACTCTGCTGACTCATAGAGAGTATATACAGTAGGCCCTCCATAGATATTTAATGAATTAAAATCAGAGTCAGCGAGAGAGAGACTGTGTCATTTTTGTTAAAATAACAAGTAAATGAAGATTTTAAAAGAAAGAAAATTCCCTATCTTCTCCCCTCCCATTATATAAATTTGGTAAACATAGTCCTTGAAATTATGTGATTTGTCTGTTTCCAGATCAGACTTCTTTTGTTAATGAGGAAAAGTTTAAAAAGTTAAAAAATGAGCAATCTGTACTTTACCACCAAATGACTGCATTCTGACATTAAGTCTCCCAGTTAGCTCCATACTGAGGCAGCTTACACAACTTCAGCAAAAGTCATGATTCATTCATGATTCACTGTCAACAAATTTGGACTACGAACATGAAACAGTGAGCAAGACCAGGGAAGAAATTCAAAGTGGATGAAGCAAAGCATGCATCTACTTTAGGTACAGTAAAGATGTCATTTTAGGAGGTAGGATTTTAGGGCTCAACAGTGAAAAACCAAATCAGATTAAAGCATTTAAACTTTAAAAAAAAAAAAATTTATGTGTTATTGTTGTTGTTGTTGTTAGTAGTAGTAGTAGTAGTAGTAGTAGTAGTTTGACCAGAGAGAGAAAGAGAGAAAGGGAAAGTGAGAAAGGAAGCCACCAGGTTTCGGACTCAAACTGTGGTGGGCCATGTGGGAGTCTAGCACCTTCACCACCACACCACCTGCCAGCCCCAAGACTAAAGCATTTAGATTTTAACTAAAGGTACTCAGGATAGCAGGTTGTGAGTGAACATAAATTTGCATTTAGTGGAGAATTTGATTCAAAGGCACTCTGAGTCTGCCCAGTAGGTACCATGAGCAAAGCTCACCCTCCTGAGTAGAAAAAAAATATGGACAAGGAGTTATCATTGAAATTAAATGGTGGTGGGATCAGCAATTGGCGTAATGGCTATATCGCTGGACTCCCATGTAGTCGACTGTGGTTAGAGTACCAGACCCAGTGGCTTAAACTCACACCGGGCGCATGTGCGTGCATGCCCAAGATCCCAAGAGGAAAATGGAGGAGAAGGGATTGCAGTGTGGCCATCCCCACCGCCCCCCGGGGGGTGATTTCTCACTTTCTGTCTGTCTCTTTCGGACGAGCACATATGCTCTATAGCAAAAACCTCTCAAAATTAGGTCATGGGTTCGCAGTTCGCGTCCCAGACCCGGTGGCTTAAAACTCACGCCAGGCGCGTGTGCATGCATGCCCAAGATCCCGAGAGGAGAATGGAGGAGAAGGGATTGCGGCGTGGCCATCCCCCCTGGTGGGTGATTTCTCGCTTTCTGTCTCTCTGTCTCTCTCTGTCTGTCTGGTGTGTGCACGCGCCCTATAGCAAAAACCTCTCCACAAAAAATAATCAGGTCATGGGGCTGACAGGTGGCATGCTGGGTAAGAGCACTGGACTCCCACATGGTCAACCAGGTTCAAGTCCCAGATCTGGTGGCTTGGTTTCTCACTTTCTCTCTCTCTCTCTGTCTCTGTTCCTCTACCTGGTGGCTTGGTTTCTCTCTCTCTCTCTTCCTCTTATTCTGTCCCTCTCTGGTCAAATTAAAATAAATAAATAAATAAATAAATAAAGTTAAATAAAATAATTCTTTTTAAAAACTCAGGTCATATACATTTTCATAATAAAATTTTTGTTAAAGAAATTTACATATAGCTACTGGGTGAAAGATGGATTAGAAGCCAGCAAAGACCAGAGGCAAGGGGTCAACCTGGACTATCATAATCATTCAGATAAAAAGATGGTAATTTTGACCATAGTAGTAGCAATAAAGATGCAAATGGCTATCACATGATACAACATGGCTGAACTTTGAGGATATTAGATTGATGATCATAAAAAGATGAATACTGTATGATTCCACTTATATGAAATAGCTAAAGGACTCAAGTTTATATAAACAGAAAACAGAATGGTGAGAAGCTGGGAAGGGGAAATGCGAGCTATTTAATGGATATAGAATTTCAATTCTGCAAGATCAATAAATTTCTGCAGATATGCTGCACAATAATGTGAATATACTTAACAGTACTAGTAAATTTTATGTTACATATTTTTAACAACTATTTTGAAAACAAGCATGCAGAGGAATGTGTGTGTATGTTTGTTTGGAAGTATTTTAACATTTCACTCTATCCAACCTCTAAAAAAGTCTGCTATTATTTCCTAAATTATAAAATGATCTGATTTGGGGAACTAGCAGTTAGCGTAATGGCTATGTTGCTGGACTCCCACGTAGTCGACCACGGTTCGCGTCCCGGACTCAGTGGCTTAAAACTCACGCCGGGCGCGTGTGCGTGCGGGCCCAAGATCCCGAGAGGAGAATGGAGGAGAAGGGATTGCAGCGTGACCATTCCCCCTGGGGGGTGATTTCTTGCTTTCTGTCTCTCTGTTTCTCTGTGTCTTTCTGGCGAGCACACGTGCCCTATAGCGAAAACCTCTCCAAAAAAAAAAAAGATCTGATTTGCAGGGCATCATGACCCCAAATATCATCCTATTACTTTGCATGTTCCATCAAAGTCATTTATTCTTTTTTAAAAAGACTATGGCTAAAATATTAATTTAAAAATAACTCAAAGTGTAAGAAGTATAATAATATAGAATAAAAAGTGAAACCTCACCGATTTTCTCATATTCTTACTTCTGATCTAAAAAGTATTCTTAGTTTGGTTTAACTCCTTCTAGACTTTTAATGTCAATACACAGGGAAGAGGTCATTACTTTAAGGCCACTCTGAAGTGATTAAACCAAAGCCATTAAGTAGAGATTTTTTTTTCTCTCTTCCTCCTCTTCCTTCTTCTTCCCTTTATTTTTTTTTAAAGGATTTTGTCATAGAGCAAGTACACTAGCAGAGAGAGGGAAAGTGAGAATCCTCCTCCTGTCTCCCCAAGATGGCCATGCTGCAATCCCTTCTCCTCCTGGGATTTTAGGCACGTATGCACACGTGCCTGGAGTGACTTTGAAGCCACCAGGTCCGGAACTTGAACCACAGCCAGCCATGAGGGAACGCAACGCACCACCTGCTAGCCTTAGAGATGGTATTTTAACAAGTCTTTTGAGCGCTACTTTTCCCTCAAACTGCTAAACCAAGCTATGTGGTGTGGTAGAAATGAACTGTTCTCAAGAAGCCAGCTCCCACATAGCAACTGTGGCTTGAATTCCAGCCTTGTTGGCCAGAAACATGCCAGACACACACACGTGCCCCAGATCTGATGGGCTGGAGGACTGGAGAAAGGGGACTATGGCATAACCAGACCCTGTAGAGAGTGCTTCTCTCTCTCTCTTTCCCCCTCTCTCTCATATGTGTATATATACATTCTACGATAAATTAAAAGATATTTTATTAAAGTGTAAAAAAAAAAGAGTAAAGTGGGGGCCAGCAGGTGGCGTGGTGGTTAAGAACGCTGGACTCCCACATGGCTGACCACGGTTCAAGTCCTGGACCTGGAGGGGCTCTCTCACTTTCCCTCTCTCTCTCTTTCTCTCTCGCTCTGTCTCTCTCTGGTGAAATTTAAAAAATGAAATAAATGAATGAAGTTAAATAAAATAATTCTTTAAAAAAAAGTGTACACATCTCAAATGTACAGTTTAATGAATTTATACAAAGCAAACATATCGGAGGAACCAACATCCAAATCAAGGCAAAGAGCGTTACTAATACCAGGGCTGGCAGACGGTGTGGTGGCTAAGGGTGCTGAACTCCCACATGGTTGACCATAGTTCAAGTCCCAGACCTGGTCGCTTCCTTTCTCACTTTCTCCCTCTCTTACTGTCCCCTCTCTAGTCAAATTTTAAAAATAAATGAAAAAATAAAGATAATAAAGATAGCAATAATTCTTTTTTTAAAAAAAGAACATTACTAATAACTCTTACAACTTGTGCTCTCCCAGTCACTTTTTTAAGAATTATTTTTTATTTAATTTTATCATTGTCATTATTTAATTTTATTTTTTTGAAGTTGACCAGAGACAGAGAGAAGGAAAGAGAAAAAGCAGGCTGCCAAGTCCAGGAATAGAACTGTGGTCAGCCATGTGGGAGTCCAGTCGCATTAGCCACCACACCACCTGCCAGCCCCCCTCCCATTCATTTTACCCCCTAAAGATAACCACTATTATGACTTCTATCCCCACAGAATAGTTCTGTCTGTTCCTGAGCATTATAAAAAAGTAAATCAAAAACTATGTAATCTTTTGAGTCTGGCTTCTTTTGTTCAACATTTGTCTAGGAGTTTCATCCAATGCTGTCTACGGTCATAGTTTGACCTTATCACTGTCATACAGTATTTCATTTTATGGATTTTACCACAACTTATCCTTCCACTGCCAATGAATAGTTATTTCCATTTGGGGACTATACAAGTAGTGCTGTTATGAATGTTCTTGCATATGTCTTCTGGTGTACACTTTATGCATTTTTATTGGGCGATGCCTCAAATGGAACTGATTATGTTCAAGTTTCGTAGATGTAGAAGATTAAAAAGAAGTTTGTACCAATTTACACTCGATTTCTGCTGGCAAAGTTTGGGTGTGCCAGGTGTTCTAAATAACATTTTACATAATTGCTTTTGTCGTTTTATTATTTTAATTTTAGCCAGTCTGGTGGCTATGCAGTAATATATTTATTTCTTCATTTTACTGATATCTAGTGATTCTGAGTGCCCTGGACCAGATTTTGACATATATTTAGGAGGTAAACTAATCAATCCTCATGACCAATTGGTAGAAGAAAAAAAGGAGAAAACCTAGAATGACAGGAAAAGAAATGGTATTAGAGGAAAAGCAAAGAGAAAAGAAAGCATACTCATTACTGAAACAAAGGTTTGGGTTTGCTCCTGGGAGTGAATGACCTGAGATCCAAGAGTTCAATAAAGAAGACAACTGGTAGAGTGGTGGTTAAGGCACTGGACTCCCAAACAGCCAGCCATGGTTTGCATCCTAGACCTGGCAGCTTGAAAATGTGCGAGCGCGCCCAAGAGAAGGATGGAGAAGGGACTGTGGAGTGGCCATCACCCCTGGAGGTGGATTTCTTACACTCTCTCTGTCTCTCTTCAGTGAGCACACACACTCTATATCAAAACTTAAAATAAAAAGAGAGAGTGAGAGAGAGAGAGAGAGAGAAAAAAAATGAAAATAGTAATTAACTACAGAACTATCAACTATCACTGAGATAACATTAGGTTGCTGGAAAAGTCAAGATGTGTTTTTCTATGGAAAAATGCACAGAAACCCAAATAAAGCACTTAATACAATGCCTTATCCATAGTAAGTACTCCATAAATATTAGCTGATATTATCATGTAAAATAGAGGCCACATACTTAGAAGACCACAAAAGAAACAAGATGACTTGTATAAGGCATACCTACAGTGGAGGTACAAAATGATAGGTAACTGCTATCCCCTATGCTTAGAACTTCATGCCATTGAATAGAAAACCAAGTATGAAATGGTATGTCACGGTTAAGAAAACTATGGAGAGGGTCTGGCAGATGACATAGGGGTTAGGGGTCTAGACTCTCACATAGCTGATTGCAGTTCAAGTCCCAGACCTAGGGGCTGGAATGTCATGCCGGCACGTGTGCATGCATAATTAAAATCTCAGGAGGAAAATGGTGGAGAAGGTTTGGCGGCTGGCCATCATATCATCCCTGGGTGGTGATTTTTCACTTTCCCTCTCTCTGTCTCTTTTCAGTGAGCAAATGTGCTCTATTGCAAAAACCTTAATAAAATAAAATAAAATAAAACCATTATGGAGAGATTGAATTCCTGAGTTCAATGTTTGGTTCTGCCACATAGCATCTGTGTGAACTTGGGCACTTAAGTTATTTACCTTACTTTCCATTCTCTTCCTATTTTCATCTATAAAATAATATATATCTTACTGGGCTATTATGACTAGACCAGCCTTCTTACTTTTTAGTTTTTGCTATAGGGTGCATGCACTCGCCAGAGAGAGACGCAGAGAAAGATAGAGCGAAACTGAGAAATTACCCCCTATGAGGGATGGCCATGCCGCAATCCATTATCCTCCAGTCTTCTCTTGAGATTTTGGGCATGCACACACACGTGACCAGTGTGATTTTCAAGCTGCCAGGTCTAGGACTCAAACCACACCAAATGCAGGCCCAGAATGTAAGCACTTCACAAATAAAGCTGAAACAGAGTTACTAAACATACACACTATTATTACTTTTTCTTTTTTAGGTTTTTCCTATAGGGTCTGTGCACTCGCCAGAGACAGAAGTAAGATGAGAAATTATCCCTGGGGGGATGGCCACACCACAATCCCTTTTCCTCCTGGGATTCTGAGTGCACACACGCACCCAGCCTGATTTTCAAGACAGCAGGTCTACAGTCAGCTATGTGGGAGTCCAGCATCTTAACCACTATGCCACTTGCTGGCCTATAAGCTATTATTACCTTAACAGCAATGGTACACATTTTCATTAAGATTCAAAGAAATAAAAAAATGAATTTATACGTAAGCAATCTAACATTCTTCTTAAGATTAAGAGAGGCCCAATAAAAATACTCATATACTCATCCTCAGAAATGGGAAAAAAACAAAGTCACAAGACAAAATTATATCACTACAAAGTAAACGTGACCTCATCCATCCAAAAACATTTATGAACAAAATGTGCTTTCTAGTTCTGTCTTAACTGTGCATCAGTTCAGATAAAGGAGGCCTACATTCCACAGAAAGAAGGAAATAATTTTTCCTACTGTCACCTTACAACAGTAGGATAACTAACATAGCTAAAGAAACTTGTGCATTCTCACACCCTTTTAGATGAAGGAAATCTTACTTAGAACAGAATAATCAATAATCAACTCAGAAAGTATTCTTTTTTTTTTTTTTTTTTGCCATAAGGAATGTGCCCTCTCTAGAGAGTGAGAGACAGAGAGAGGAAATGTGAGAAATTCCCTAGGGGGTACAGCCACATCACAATCCCTTGTCCTCCATTCTCCTCTCAGAATTTTGGAGTGTTTTTCAAGAGGCTGGGTCTGGGACTCAAACCACAGGTGGTCATGTGGGAGTCTGAACTACTATACCACCTGCTGGCCCCTGGAAGTCTTCTTAGAAATGTCTCTATACATTATACTAGTCCTTTCTTCCCACTTCACCAATCTCCATCCCTAGGAAAATCAGAAAAGGTATTTAAAGAGGCAAAAATGGAAGCAAGTAAGCATACCTTAGAACTCAAGAGAAATCTCATGCTTGTTGTTAGAAGGTCATGGAATCAATCCCACAGACTGGCTTATTTCACTGACTTACAAGGTAAACAAAACACTAAACTCTATAAGCAACAAATAAAATGAGTGAATTATAATTTATCTGTTTAAGAATCAGTGCCTCCTACCAGACTGTGGTTTCTTGAAAAAGTATTTCATTCATCACCAGCATCTGGCACATTTTTTGGTACATGCAGAAGGTGTTCAATACATGCTGACTGAATGTAGTCAGTATATACATTTCCCATGTGTACGGTTCTGTTGGATGGTACAGAGATCATAATGTTTCACTAATGTTGATGACAAACATTTCTACTTAAAATTTAAACAAAGGCAGTTCTCGTTAAGGAGCTGCAGTTGCAGTCGCATTTGCTTTCACTCCAGACTTATTCCCAACATAAAAGCTGGTATTTCTCTCAAATGATCGGGAGCCACTTCCCATACAGTTCTGGTGTATGATGCCTTCTGCTCAACAAGGAGATAAACTTTGGTCGTAAAACCATGATAGTTATTAAGGGTAGGTGCTGCCTAAGCCTAGTACACTTTCCAGGTGAAGTCTCACCATCTAGAATTGTGACTCAGAAGTGCCAGACTAAGTCTAGAACATCTGGATTTGCTTCACTTGCTTTGAGCTTTCTCCAAGCAAGTGGAGAAAAAAGAGTATGCTATTCCCAATATGCATATATGTAACTGCATATTCAAACACTATACTTTGTATGAGTCCAAGATTTGGCAAATGAATGGAATGCGGCACATGCAACTGCTTGAAAAAATAACTGCAAAGGAAAGGGTTTCCTTGCAAAATATAAACATGCAAGGTGTAAACTGTCCAGCTGTATCACAAATTTGAAGAGTTCACCCAGGAGAATGAATAAATACTTGAGAATTAATGGGAGAATAAAGCTCAGAAGGATGTAAGCAGCAAACCACCACCATAACCTTGGAAAACAGCAAATCGATCAAACAGTAATTCTTTACTTCCCCTTCTCCAAAGAAATAAAATATATGTGGTTATAATTTGGTACATGCAGAAAAAAAAGATATTGAGCTGTGGATTCTGGCAGACAGTGCTGAAATTAAACACTGTGAACTTTGGCAGCTGCACTGTATACTCTTTCACATTCTTACATCATTACTCTGGTAAGGGCCTTGCACCAAGTTGGCATAGATTCTGATGTGGTTTGATGAGAGAATTTCTTGTCTTTTTAAAAAAGATGACCTACAAATAGCCCTTTTTCATACCACAGGAAAATAAATATTTACCTTTACTCCAGATCTTGTTTTAAAGGACAAAGCTAAATTGCCAAGTTATAAAGTATTAGAAATGATTCCAAGATTTTAAAGGCCACTTACTATAAGCTCTAGTGAGACTCCTAAAATATTACATGAATGTCTCTTAAAGTAGCAATTAATCATTTGTGGCCACAAAGTCAGTTACAAAGAGTGATAATTACCTTACATACACATGAGGAATTCAAAAAGTTGATGGAAAATGGAATAAGATAAAAATGAACATTATAAACTTTATTTCTCAACACAACCTCCATCAAATTCAAGATATTTTTCCAAACGATGATACCACCCATTTAGTACATTCCTAGAGCACAAAGGGTCCTAGGAATTAAACCAAGGCAATGCAGTCATTTTACATTATTAACTAAAGAACAATAGGTGCTCTTTAAATATATTTTAATAAAATATTTTTGTTTACCTTTATTTATTATTTTAAATTTGACCAGAGAGAGAGAGAGAGGGAAAGTGAGAAAGCAAGCTGCCGGATCCGGAATTCGACACACGGTTGGCTACGTGTGAATCCAGCGCCCTTAACCACCCCGCCACCTGCCGGCTCTAAAGGTTTTTTAAGACAAGGAAGCAAAAACGAGTCAGAAGGAGCCAAATCAGGGCTGTCAGCTATTTGCCTCATGATTTCCCATTGAAGCACTAGCTAAATTGCTCTTGTTTGCTGAGAGAAATGGTAGAAGCATTGTCATAGTGAAGAAGAATCTCTGGTGAAGTTTTCCTGGACATTTATTTTAAATTATTTTTTTAATAGTTTTTGTTTTATTGTAAGAGTTTTTTGCTATAGGGTGCATGCACTCGCCAGAAAGACAGAAAGAGACAGAGAGACAGAAAGTGAGAAATCACCCCCCAGGGGGTATGGCCATGCCACAATCCTGTCTCCTTCACTCTCTCCTCGAGATTTTGGGCATGTACACACATGTGCCCAGGGTGATCTCCAGAAGCTGCCAGATAGATTCTGAGACTGAGACTGAGACTGAGAAGAAACTATCTATTCTAAACAAGAAATGTTCTGAAGAATTAAAAACCCCAGAGTTTATATCAATAAGATTCTCAAGGGATAATCATAGGCACCAGAGTTTCAGGAAGCTTATGAACCTGAAGGTAAATAAGAAGGGTACCTGGGAAATTTTGAGGAGCAGAGTTCAAGGAAACCTCATATTCATGAGAGAGTGTTTAGAGAAGCTGTCATGTGTAGGAAAAGCTCTCCAGGAAAAATAACTCAGAAAAAAGATTCACATTTTGATAGGAATCTGAACTGAAATGCTGTTAGACTTCAAAGAAACAAGGCAGGAGAGAGAAACTGTAGATGCGACATATACAGCAAGACCTCCAAATACAATTCAGACCTAAGGAGACATCCAAGAATTCACGCTGGGGAAAAGCCCCATGAGTAAGGAGAGCATGAGCAGGACATTCCTCACAGCGCCAGCCTTATTCTGCACCACCAAGTTCACACTGGAAATAAACCATTGAGGTACAATGAATGTGGTAAAATTTGGGGGTTCAACTCCTACCTTTGTCTCCACCAACAAATTCACGTTGGAGAAAAACTTTTTTTTTCTTTTGGGAGAGGTTTTTGCTATAGGGCGCGTGCGCTCACCAGAAAGACAGAGACAGAAAGTGAGAAATCACCCCCCAGGGGGGATGGCCACACCGCAATCCCTTCTCCTCCATTCTCCTCTCAGGATCTTGGGCACGCATGCACACGCACCCGGCGTGAGTTTAAACCACCGGGTCCGGGACTCGAACCACAGTCGACTATGTGGGAGTCCAGCGACATAGCCATTACACCAACTGTGAGTCCCAAGAAAAACTTTTTCAGTGTAGCAAATGTGGAAAGGCCTTCAACTGAATCTCAATGCTTATTCAGCATCACGTAATTCACATGGGAATTTTGTGATCTTTCTCTCCAAAAAGTATCTACCATTCTGACCTTAGATAGTACTGTTCACTTGCTTGTTTTTTATACTAGTAATCAGATCCAGGCTTTATTTTCTGATTTTCTAACAGCCAAATGTCTACCTCAATCATACATATTTTGACTACACTGACCCCCCTTAGTAAATGAAATATGTCTACATAACAGGTAAAAGACCTTTCATATTTAGAATGCACATAAGCCTTTCAACATGTTTAAAGGAACAGAAGACTGAAAATGCTAGAGTAAAAAATGGACCAAAGGGAAAAGTGGAATTCATTCTGATTTTAAGTCCTCAATAAAATGCACTAGATTGTTTCTTGAACAAGAACACCTTGTAATCAATATACATTTCCAAATTATTTTTGAGGATGTTCAACTGAATATTTAAACTGCTTTTTTTTTTTTTTTTTTTTTTTTTTTTTAAGAGAGTTTTGCTACAGGGCACCTGCACTCACCAGAAAGACAGAAAGGGCAGAAAGCAAGAAATCACCTCCCAAGCGATGGTCACTCTTCAATCCCTTCTCCTCCATTCTCCTCTTGGGATTTTGGGCACACACACATCTGCATCTGGCATGAGTTAAGCTACCTGGTCCAAGATTCAAACCATGGTCGACCATGTGGGTGTCCAGTGATATAACCATTATGCCATCTGCTGGTCCCTAAACTGTTTTAATATGTTCATTTTTATTGTTTTGACATGTTTAAATAAATCCCGCTCCAATTAGATTTTCTTTAAAGTTTACAACCACTTTAAAGCCATGCATGCATGCCTAACTGACATCCTTCCTAAATGAGCTAGATCTCTACATGGTCTTAAGCCCTAGGTTGGACTCACAAATACAGTAGAGTTTAGCATTTCAATTAAATTATGCAACCTAATTAATATGATCTTTTAGGCAATATGAACCATTGATGACATGCTCATGTAATGAACACTGTGTAACTGTTAAAGCACTTTGGTACATGCAAACCAAGCACTTCTGGGGACAAGTGGAAAACAGTGGAGTAGACAGAATATTGACAAATGCAGTAACCACTACCTACCAGAGTAAGGTTACTGGAAGCAACTAAGATAATACATAAAATAAAAGGAGTTACTACTCTCACATCCTCACCATTCTCATCCCCTTAGACTTAACATAGACTTAGCTATGATTTGAGAGAAAAGCTTTCTCCTCGCCTCCATCTTTTTGAATAGCACAAATAAAGATTCTACTTCAAGTGCCAAAATTCTCACTAGTTTATTTACATAATCAATTATCTCTGAAAGAGGTAAGAAGAAAATTTTGGGCTAAATTCTATTATTCATTTTGCTCTCAGATAGTCCATTTAAGATATCACTGAGGGGACCAGCAGTTAGTGTAATGGCTAAGTCGCTGGACTCCGTAGTCGACTGCGGTTCGAGTCCCGGACCCGGTGGCTTAAACTCACGCTGGGCGCATGTGCGCACGTGCCCAAGATCCCGAGAGGAGAATGGAGAAGGGACTGCGGTGTGGCCATCCCTCCTGGGGGGTGATTTTTCGCTTTCTGTCTGTCTGGCGAGCGCACGTGCCCTATAGCAAAAACCTCTCCAAAAAAAAAATAATAATAATAATAAAGATATCACAGAGGAAACACAATTTTGAGAATGTAGTAAGAAAGCCCAAGTGGGGGGTTAAGGCAGTGGACTTTCGCATGGCTGAATGTGGTTCTAGTCTCAGACCAGTCAGCTTGAAACTCATGCCGGGCATGTATGTGCATCCCCAAAATCCCAAAGGTTTTAAGGTAGATAGCCATGCCCCCTGGGGGGGGGGATGGTTTC
This sequence comes from Tupaia belangeri chinensis, assembly GCF_000334495.1. Classification (NCBI taxonomy): domain Eukaryota; kingdom Metazoa; phylum Chordata; class Mammalia; order Scandentia; family Tupaiidae; genus Tupaia; species Tupaia belangeri. The sequence continues at coordinate 2,326,695 of NW_006160089.1, forward strand.
TCCCTTCCTCTCTCTGTCATCTGGCAAGTGCACATGTCCTATAGCAAAAATGTCTCATTAAAAGGGGGGAGGCAGCAGATGGCATAATGGCTACGTCACTGGACTCCCATGTAGTCCACCACAGTTCGAATCCCAAATCTGGTGCACGCTGGGCGCATGTGCGCACGTGCCCAAGATCCCGAGAGGAGAATGGAGAAGGGTCTGCGGTGTGGCCATCCCTCCTGGGGGGTGATTTTTCGCTTTCTGTCTGTCTGGCGAGCGCACGTGCCCTATAGCAAAAACCTCTCCAAAAAAAAAATAATAATAATAATAAAGATATCACAGAGGAAACACAATTTTGAGAATGTAGTAAGAAAGCCCAAGTGGGGGGTTAAGGCAGTGGACTTTCGCATGGCTGAATGTGGTTCTAGTCTCAGACCAGTCAGCTTGAAACTCATGCCGGGCATGTATGTGCATCCCCAAAATCCCAAAGGTTTTAAGGTAGATAGCCATGCCCCCTGGGGGGGGGGATGGTTTCTCCCTTCCTCTCTCTGTCATCTGGCAAGTGCACATGTCCTATAGCAAAAATGTCTCATTAAAAGGGGGGAGGCAGCAGATGGCATAATGGCTACGTCACTGGACTCCCATGTAGTCCACCACAGTTCGAATCCCAAATCTGGTGGCTTAAACTCACACTGGGCTCATGTGTATGCATGCCTAATATTCTAAGAGGAGAATGGAGGAGAAGGGATTGTGGCATGGCCATCCCCCCTGGGGGGTGATTTCTCTTTGTCTCTCTTTCTGACACGCCCTATAGCAGAAACCTTTTCAAAAAAAAGGGGGGGGATAGGGAGCAGCAGGTGGCATGGTGCTTAAGGTGCTGGACACTCGCACATGAGCAACCATGGTTCAAGTCCCAAACCTGGTGGCTTGCTTTCTCATTTTCCTTCTGTATGTCTGTCTTTCTCTGGTCAAGTGAAAATGAATGAATGAATGAATAAATTCTATTAAAAAAAAAAAGAAAGAAAGAAAGCCCAAGGGATCCAGTTCTAAGACTTTCTAGAAGCAAAAAGATATGCTGAAGACACTATAGGAAGGAAAGACACCCAATTCACACAGGGCTTACAAAGAACTTATTACAACTCTCCTTCTTCTACTTCAACCTCACATTTCTACTCAAGACACTACACAGATGTTATTCTTTAATCTTTTTTTAACTGCCAAAGGGTATGTACACTCACTAGAGAGAGTTGGAGATAGATGGAGAAAGTACCACCCGCAACAGGGTATGATCACACCACAATCTCATTTCTCCATCCTGTCAGGATTTGGGGCACACATGCATATGCACATATTTTTCTAGATGCTAAAGTCAGGATTTGAACCACATTTGGCCATGTGGGATCTGCCTCCCTTAACCACTAGGTATGGGGTCAACCCTTCTTATCCTTATTATAGAGACCATAAACAAATAGAGTGTTTACTGTGTCTATCTGCTTCTGATCACTGTTTATTTTGTAGGCATGAATAATAACCTGCCAGTTACTGGTTACTGTGACTGATATCTTATGGATGCTTTGCACTCCACATTGATTAAGTTGTAAACTAGTTACTTCTTTTTTCTTTTTTCCTTTCAGAATGATTTATTTAATTTTATTTATTCGTTCATTTATTTTAATTTAATCAGAGAGAAACAGAGAAAGAGAGAAAGCAAGCCACCAGGTCCAGGACTTGAACCATGGTTGGCCATGTGGGAGTGTCCAGTGCCTTAATCACCAAGCCACCTGATGATCCCCTAGTTACTTATGTTTTAAAACGATAGCAAGATGGACTGCTACAGCTTTCTTCCATCTGCCTTGATCTAAAAATTAAATGAGGCCAGCAGATACTGTGGTAGGTAAGGTGCCTGGATCCCACATCATCACCTGGGAGGTTGAGTCTCAGACCCAGAGGCTTGAGGGACACCTTGGGCACGTGTGTATGTGCACCTGGGGTCCAGGGAGGAGACTGGAGGAGAGGGGATTGCAGTGTGCCCATCCCACCACTACCAGCTTTGGGGGCAGGGATGTTTTCTCACTTTCTCTTTCCTTTCTCTCTCTTCAGCAAGTGTACATACCTTATACCACCCCCAAAAAAGTGGTATATCAATTCGAGTAAAAAACCCTTCCTATTATCCTGTCATAGAACAATCTCTAAGGAGCCTAAGAGGGCACTACTTAACAACAGTAGCAATATCAACAAGATTTTCCAATGCTTTTAGGATTTGGAAATAAGGCATCTAACATCTCCCCAAAATATTATGTACACTGAACTTTCAGAATAGATAAGATTATAGGGTAATTATTCATATTTTAAAAGGAAGTGCTAAGTTATGTACTGTATATGATTATACATATATTTCCCATGTCTATCTGCTTAAACACACATAAACTACATACATGTTTATGTATATATACGTTTTATATATGTATATATAAATCACAATGCCTGACACTGAAAATATGACGAAGAATAGGAGCTATTTCTTATGTTAAATACTAAACTGTAAACCAGGCACTATTAACGTCTGCATTTGGACACTGCTTGGTATGTTGTATAACTATTTATTTTCCCAAGATCCTAAAAGAGCAACATCATATGATTAACTTTTTTTTTTTTTTGGAGAGGTTTTGCTATAGGGCGTGTGTTCTCGCCAGAGACAGAGAGACAGAAAGTGAGAAATCACCCCCAGGGGGGATGGCCATGCCGCAATCCCTTCTCCTTCATTCTCCTCTCAGGATCTTGGGCACACACACACACACACACACGCCTGGCGTGAGTTTAAGCCACCAGGTGCGGGACTTGAACCACAGTCAACTAAATGGGAGTCCAGCGACATCGCCATTACGCCAACTGCTGGTCCCTTGACTTATCCCTCTATAAACAATAAAACTCACATCAGAACAATATTGTCCAAACACTTTCTGTTAAATAAATTTAATCAACAATTATAAAAAGATAGCCTTGGGAGCCAGCAGGTAGCATGGTAGTTAAGGCTCTGGACTCCCACATGGCCACCTGCGGTGCAAGTCCTGAATGCTGCACCTTGAAGTCATGCTGGTACTATGTGTGTGCTTGCCCAAAATTCTGAGAAGAGGAGGGACTGCTGTGTGGCCACCCCACCTCCCCCGGGGCGGATGATTTTTCACTTTCCCCCCGTCTCTCGACAATGAGTGCATGTACCCTATGGCAAAAACCTTTAAAAAAGAAAAGAGAAAAAAAAAAAGATAACCTTGAGCATATGAATCAGCAAGACTCAGAAAAAATACATGGTGTTTACCATGATGGTATAAAAAAATGAGTTTATAATGTAAAAAAGAAGTTGCTAAACACATTATTTAGGCAACCTGCATTGACTGATGACCTTTATTGAGCTCCACTGTGACAAAGCAAGTCCCTAAATGCTATGCCAAGTGCCCAGGAATGTCAAAACAATATGCCAGGGGTTCTATTCTCTATAGCCTACTAAAGCCATGAGGAACTAGGGAAGTTTCCATTATCTGCCTAGAATTTCCTAACATTTGGATTTCATAGCAGTGGTTTTCAATGTATGGCCTATAGAGGGTCCCAAAGACCTTTTTCAGGAGTGGGCAGTCAAAACTACTTCTATCCTAACTAAAAGACACTATTCACCTTTTTTCCGATGTTGACATTTGTACTGAGAGTGAAAAGCCAGTGTTGGATTAAAACACTGGCCTTACCACTAATAAAGAAGTGGCACCAAAACATACTAGTCACTACATTCATCATTGCCACATATCCCACAGTGTGTGTTGTGGGGGTGGAGGCCATTTTACGTATGTCCTTTGTATGACAAAATGATAAGCACTTCCACATTCTGGTTGCCTCAAGAAAAAGCACTTGAGTTACTATCTGAGTTGTAAACTGAATTAGCCAATTTTTTCATAGACCAGTATTTTATTGGAAAGGATAACTAACAGACCAATTTTAATTATGCATACCTGAGTGCTTGTTATCTATTCTTGAAAATGAATAGAGTGAGCATGCCACTTCGAAGAAAACTGACAGTACTTGTTGCCAATGACAAAATCCAAGATTTAAGCAAAAATTAAAATTCTAGAAAATCTGTATATGCCACTGTAAGCTTCCTAAGCTTCTTGAGACTTAACAGATATTTCTGATGAGATCACAGTAGTGATGTGAACAAAGCTGCATTTTCTGATGTTAGAGTCTTCCCTCAGAATCCGCATGGGATTCCTTCCAGGACCCTCACAGATAACAAAATCTACATATGCTGAAATCCCTTATATAAAATAGCGCAATATTGGTATATAATCTACATACATCCCTTCATATTTGAATCATCTCTAAAATACTTTTAATACATAATACAATGTAAATGTTATGGAAATAGTTATACTGTGTTGTTTAGGGAATGGTAGGAGAGATGTCTGTATATGTTCTGCTGGTTGAATCTGTCAACAGTATATATAGTGTCAGTATTCAAAAAATCTATGTAATTCTGTGACCAAGTATTTCCCAAGGGCCGATGCATGATATTACAAAATCACACCTGGGTAAAAGATCCTTGCAAAGTGTAAGACAGACCAATAGATTTTAATAAAATAGAGTATGAAAAGTTCAGGTTTCAGATTCCATATTATCACTAACCTTTAAGAACCTTTAAGAAACTATCAAGTAATAAGATCTGGAATAGCACCAGAGAAGAACCTGCACAATTATCTGATATATACATGTGTATGTATATGTGTATGCGTATATATGCAGAATTTCAGTCGCCTTATACACACACGTAAGACCAGAATTTCCTCATATATTTCAGTCAAAACAAAATACTGTAACAAATATACAAAGATAGGAGAATTCAGCCATCTTTCATCAAGAAAGGAAAGAGATCTTCAAAAATACAAAATAATGTCATTCTCACTAATTTTTTTGGAAAATATAGCTATTTTTACTTTAAAATATTACTTATCTTAATATGTAAGGGGTTTATTTTTTCATTTTTAAATGAATTAAAATATTTTTAAATTTCTCAGCTGTAATTCCTATAGAATAAAAATTGGTATCTATAGCCCACATAAGTGAAAGCACTTAAGAACCTCAAAAATGTTATGAATGTAGGGGCCAGCAGGTGGCATGGGGATTAAGGGTGCTAGACTCCCACATGGCCAACCATGGTTCAAGTCCTGGACCTGGAGGTTTGCTTTCTTACTTTCCCTCTCTCTTGTTCTCTTTTCACTCCTTCCCTCTCTGATCAAAATAAAATAGATAAATGAATAAAGTTAAAAAAATTACTTAAAAACTTATAACTGTAAAGAGGTCCTGAGATCAAAAGACTTAAGAACTACAGCTTTATGAACAACGATTCTTTGTGTGGCAAAAGACTGTAGAAATCTTGATTCTGTTTTCAGCTGGTGTAATTTTTTTTTAATGTGTAAGTATGGAAATTGAAGTAACATAAAGCATAATTCAGACTTGAATCTGAGTCTTCCTGGCTTTAATTTGATGTTCTTTCTACACCACAATTATACTGAGACAAAGGCTTAGAAACCCTTCAGTTCATTCTCCACAAAATGTTGAAAATTTAACCAACTAATTATAATAAAGATAGTAGCTGAAATGTGAGTTATATGCTTGCTTATATTTCTATTTCTGCTCTCGCTTAATTCTCACAATTCTGTGATATAAATACAATTAACTGTAACACGAACCTCCATTTTGTAGATAAGAAACTGAGGTTAAACCATTTGCCAAAAGCCATGCAGTTCTTAAATGGCAGCACTAGGATTTGAAAATAACACTTCTAACAGAGAAACACATCAGCTAAAAAAAAAAAAAAAAAAACAAAAAAAAAAAAAAAAAAAAAAAAAAAAAAGCCCTCTGACAACTGCCAATCAAACACTTCTGTGATCACCAGCAAAGTGGCATTTATAGAAGTAGAGGACCTGTGACTCTAGCCCTGTATGCCTTCAGATATAGTCAGAACAAAACACTAGCCTGGAGTATGGCCATATAAATTCAGGTCTACAGAGAGAACAGCAGGAAAACAAGCAAAAAGGGAGATGTGCAAGATATAAGCAATCTGCTCCTCTTCCCTACTCATCGAGCATCTCTACCTTCACCCACTTAAAAAAAAAGTGACAGGAGTCCAAGGTGAAGAATGGATCAGAGACATAGATAGTCAGAGGAGTGAAAACTCTTGGCAGGTGTTCTCTAAGCTATAACTCCTCTCCTATGCTAACTAACCCCCAAGCTGACTCCTCTTGGCTTTATTGCACTGAGCCTTGACAAGAACCATCATTAGTGTCCAAATTCCACTTTTTCTAGGCTGATGATATGTGTCAGGCCTTGATTCCTAATGTCATTCTAGCCTGCCAACTCAGGAAAGGTAGGTAATGCATTTGGCTTTTTAAAAATACCTTTAAGTCACAAGGAGGCAGCTGACATCAACTTCATCTTGAGGATGGACACTTGGCCAGGAGCCCAAGATAAAAGTAGATTTAGAGGTTCTTAATTTTGATTAAAATCAGTCCTGCATTCTCACTGGCAATTAAAATAAATTCCTCCATAGAGAGCAGCTGGAAGTTCTGCAAGCTTCTTCTATCCAGTGGTAGTCACCTTTGATTAGAGAAAAGTGGCAAAGTGTAGCAGTAGCTGATAAATGTCAGGGCCTGGAGGACTGTCACAGAGTTTGATCACTTTACAGCTATTTCTCATTTCATCACTGCTTACTTATTCCAATGACTTGGGAACGTATAACAACTCCAAGTCAATGGTCCATTTGTGTTAGTGGTGGGTGCATCCCTCAGGCTAGAAATGTTTGACCTGTCAGACTGACTTGAAGGCTATGTACTTCGCAGATTACAAAAGTTCTACAGAAGCGTGTTTTTGTTTTTGTTTTGTTTTTTCCCCAAGGAAGAGGTAGCGTGGTATATACAAATACATAAATACATGAATCAAGGATTTTCATTTTCTTTCTTGTATTATTTATGAATTTCTTAAATTTGTCAGAGAGTACATGCACTCACCAGAGACAGAGAGAGATGAAGGAGGAGAAAGCACTCCACCATGGGGCATGATCACACCACAATCCTTTTTCCTCCATTTCTCCATACTATCAGGATTTGGGATGCACATATACCTGGCATGTTTTTCAAGCTGTAGGGTCCAGGACTCAGACCACTTGGTTAGCCATGTGGGATTCAGTTCCCTTAACCACTAGGCCATTCTGACCCTACTGTGTGATTCTGAATCTTCATTTCTCTTCTGTTAAGATCATTCACTGGAGCCGGCAGATGGTGTGGTGGTTAAGGGTTCTGGACTCCACATGGCTGACCATGGTTTGAGTCCCCACCCCCTCACCCCTGTCCTTCTCTGGTCAAATTAAAATAAGCAAACAAATAAATAAAGTATTTCTTAAAAGAAAATTAAAAAAAAATCTTTCACCTAATACAGAGATTCCTAAATGTTCAAGAAATGGCAACATCAGAATCACCTGGGGCATCTGAAAAACACAGGCCCTTCTCCTAGAAGGTATGATTTACTAAATCTGGGGTGATGTCTAGGAAATGCTTTTTCTTTTCTTCTCCCTTTTATTTTATTATTATTTTTATTTATTCATTCATTTATTTTAATTTGACCAGAGAGAGAGAGAGAGAGACAGAGAGGGAAAGACAGAACGCAAGATAAGTCAGAAAGCAAGCTACCAGGTCTAGGACTTGAACCATGGTCAGTCACGTGGGAGTGCCCAGCACCTGAACCACTATGCCACCTGCTGGTCCTCTTTTTTATAAACAAAAACAAAAACAAAAACAAAACAAAACAAAGCAGGCTACATTTCCCACAACTATTGCTTTTAATTCTGATGAAAAATCTTGTTTGGAAACTATTAGACTAAATGACTTCTAAGATTCCTGATAGTTTGTAAAGTTATAAAACTGTAGAATTCAAATTATTTTCAACTGTTTCAACCCAGAATTTCCCCCATCTATGATTAATATTCCCATTCAACCATCATTACAGTTCAATTTCAGATTAGAGACACCAGATAAGTCTAAAAGCAGTATGTCAAATATTAATAGCTTGTTCAACCTACTATAGTGTTTCATTTACAAAAAGTATGAGATCTAAGCATAGCTTTTCTAGAGAACACATATTCAAAAATAAAAGACATCATTTTTTTTTTCTTTTTTTTTTGTAGAGGTTTCTGCTACAGGGCACGTGCACTCGCCAGACAGAGATAGACAGAGAGACAGAAAGCGAGAAATCACCCCACAGGGGGGATGACCACGCCACAATCCCTTCTCCATTCTCCTCTTGGGATCTTGGGCACGCACGCACACGCGCCCAGTGTGAGTTTAAGCCGCCAGGTCCGGGACTTGAACCGCGGTCGTCTACATGGGAGTCCAGCAACATAGCCATTACGCTAATTGCTGGTCCCAAGACATCATATTTTATAATAATTCAACTAGTTGCTGGAAATAGCCAAGAAAAACAACAGTAAAAAACAGTTTCCCTGGGGCCGACAGGTGGCATGGTGGTTAAGGGTGTTGGACTCCCACATGGATGAATATAGTTCAAGTCCTGGACCTGGCAGCTTGCTTGCTCTCTCTCTTTCTCTCTCTCTCTCTCTCTCTGTATCTCTCTGGTCAAGTTAAAATAAATAAAATATAAAGTTAAATAAAATAATTCTTTAAAAAAATTTCCCTAAATATTATGAATGACTAAAAATAGTTATAAAATAAACAGGTCCAGTTAGCCACAATTTACAATGCCTTAACACAAAGCTATAATCTACCTGAGGCAACTATAAACTTTCTAGAACAGATGTCAAGCTTTTTTTAAAAAAAAAAAAAAATTATTTATTTAATCTTACTTATTATTTTTCATTTGACCAGAGAAAGAGAAAAGGAAAGTGAGAAAACAAGCTGCCAGGTTTGGGACTCAAAACTGTTGTCTGCTACGTGGAAGTCGAGTGCTTTAATGACCCTGCCATCTGCCAGACCCCAAATGTCAAGTTTTTCTTTTTTTAAAGAATTAAAGTGTTAAAAAATATTTATTTTAATTTTATTTATTCATTCATTTTAATTTGGCCAGAGAGAGAGAGAGAGAGAGAGAGGGAAAGTGGAAAAGCAAGCCACCAGGTCTGCGACTTGAACAATGGTCAGTCATATAGGAGTGTCCAGTGCCTCAATCACCACACTACCACCTGCTGTCCCCTTAAAAAATTCTTTTATTTAACTTTTTAAAAATCAATTAACTAATTAATTTTAATTTGACCAGTGAGGAACAGAGTAAAAGAGAAAGAGGGAAAGTGAAAAACCAAGCCATCAGGTCTGGGACTTGAACCATGGTCAGGCGTGTAAGGGTCCAGCACCCTTAACCACCACACCACCCACCCGGCCCCATGATGTCAAGTTTTCAAAACATAAAGCATTATCTAATAAAGTTTAACCCAACAAACTAAAATAGGTCAGAGGCAGATATATATTGTCTAGTCTCATTTATCTAACCATCATCAGAGTTTCATTACTGCAAAAAAGGGAAAGATTTGAGTCCTTTGATCACTTGTTTATTTCATTAACTGGTTGTAGCAAAACACATGCCGAATGGCTTTAAAGGACTTCTAAAATCTCTGCCAACACTTTCCACACACTGCGATAAAACCCCAAATTCTCTCAGTGCATTCCTTAATTCCCACAATTATCCCCTATTACATAACTGTGATTCCTATGTCTTTTATATGTTTATATTCCCAATTCACTTATGTACTCAGCTCAGTTAAACAATTGCTGGTACTGAGTTACTCAGAAGGGTTCACTGATTATAGATATTCTGTGAATTTATTTAAAGGAACTGGTTCCCACATGGCTGACTGACTATAAATTGAATTCTGGCCACGGTGGCTTGAAAAACACTAGGTACATGTGCATGCATGCCCCAAATTCCAACAGGAAGTACAGATGGAAAAGAAGGCATTGCAGTGTGACCATAACCCTTTGGGGAGTGCTTTCTCCCTTTCTCTGTCTTGTGCATGTGTTCTGTGGCAATTAAAAAATATACAACGGGACCAGCAGATGGGGTAATGGCTATGTCGCTGGAAGGCATTGCAATGTGACATAAACCCTTCAGGGGGTGCTCTCTCCTTTTCTCTGTCTTGTGCATGTGTCCTGTGGCAATTTAAAAATATATAGTGGGACCAGCAGATGGGGTAATGGCTATGTTGCTGGACTCCCATGCAGGCGACCATGGTTTGATTCCCAGACCTGGTGGCTTAAACTCACACCAGGCACATGTGCATGTGTGCCCAAGACCCCAAGATGAGAATAGAGAAGGGATTGTGCCATCCCTTCTGGCAGGTGATTTCTCACTTTCTGTTTCTCTCTGTCTTTCACTGCCTGTGGTTCAAGTCCTGGACCTGGCGGGGCGCTCTCTCTCTCTTTTTCTGTCCCTCTCTGGTCAAATTAAAATAAATAAATAAAATAAAGTTTAAAAAATAATAATTCTTTAGAAATAAAGAAGTCTAGGGACTAGCAGTTAGCATAATGGTTATGTCGTTCAACTCCCACGTAGTCAACCACAGTTCAAGTCCTGGACCCGGTGGCTTAAACTCATGCAGGGCGCCATGTGCGTGCGTGCTCAAGATCCCAAGAGGAGAATGAAGGAGAAGAGACTGCAGTGTGGTCATTCCCCTTGGTGGGAGATTTCTTGCTTTCTCCCTTTTTGTCTGTTTTTCTGGCAAGCGCACGCACCCTCTAGCAAAAACCTCTAAAAAAATAATTAAAAATAAATAAAGAAGTCTGTAAGTAAAGGATAAAGAACTCGAGTGGCCCCTAGACTATTTTGAAAGGCTTTGAAGTATGTGTCCCATTTGAAGAGAAAGATTGCCCTTTGCACTAGGTCAATTTGCTATCTCAGTGATTCGATCTGCCCAATTCCTCCTGACTTCTAGACTCATACTATGTATTTGAAGTAACCAGATATAAAGTTGCCATGTCAAAGTGTAAACTGTTTCAAATTCCTGGGTTTAAATTTACAATCCTACTTCTCAACTCCTTGGTAAAACCACAAGCAAACCAAACACAAAAATGACCAGTAATCCCATACACAATCACAGGCTTTGAGGATCTCTGTTCCCTCCCCCTCCCTTCTTAGTATTCAAGTACACTCTGGATTCAGCAGGCTCATTTAAAAGCTCTGCCTTGAAACAACACATTCTTCTGGCCTAACTTAAAACTAGAATTAGCAGTCACAGAGGTAGGATCAGATCCAAACCAAATGGTTGCTGGGGAAAAGGGGAGAAGTGACTATTGCAAAATAATAAATTCATTCAAATATTTGTGTAACTTCTCATTTGGCAACTTTTTCTAAAAGCTGCAACCATCTAAGCACAGAACTACTAATTAATGTTTTTTATCTGTAATTAGTTAAGGAAAAAACTTCAGTGTAGTCTAAACTTGATGCAAAGACTATAGTCATGGGGCCAGTAGACAGTGAGGTGGTTAAGGCACTGGACTCCCACATGGCTGACTGTGGTTCAAGTCCCAGACCTAGCAGCTTGCACTCTCGCTCCTTCTTGCTCGCTTGCTCGCTCTCTCTCTCAAAAGCACACGTGTCCTATAGCAAATTTAAAAAACAAAAGACTACAGTCATGTGCCACATCATGTTTCAGTCAGCCTTGGAATATACATACAAACATGGTCCCATAAAATGATTAGGGTCAGCAGGTGTTGTTGTGGTTAAGATGCTAGACTCCCACAGAGCTGACTGTGGTTCAAGTCCTGGACCTGGAGGCTTGAAAATCACTCCAAGTTTGCATGTGTGTAGCTAACCCCCCGCTCAGGGATGATTTCTCACTTTCCCTCTCACTGTCTTTCTCCAGCAAGCACAAATGCCCCATGGCAAAAATCTTAGAAAATAAAAATAAAGATTCTAACTGATTATAGCATATAGCCCAGGTATGTGACAGGCTATACCATTTAGACTGGTGTAAGTACATGCTATAGAGTTCATACAATGATGAAATTCCCTAATGAACATTTCTCAGAACATACGCTCATCATAAAGTGAGGCATGACATGTTTTCCAAGAATCATCACTTTGGGGTTACAAAGCCTAAGTTATGGTACAGGAATGGTTAAGACTGAACGATGACAACAGTATTAGTGTTGGCCGATTGGTCCCTCCTAACAAGATGGAAATCAAGCCTTCCAAAAGTAGCAACAAACCAGTGACAAGACTTAATTCCAAAATCCTAGTATATATCTGTGGTCAGAATCTGTTAACCTCCAGACCAGTAGATGGCAGAGTGGTTACAACACCTGACTCCCATGAGTACTGAACCTTGCAGCTTAAAACTCACACTGGTCAGGACCTACAGTTGGCGTAATGGCTATGTTGCTGGACTCCATGTAGTCGACCACAATTCGAGTCCCAGACCCAGTAGCTTAATCTCACACCGGGCATGTGTGTGTGCATGCCCAAGATCCCAAGAGGAGAATGGAGGAGAATGGAGGAGAGGGGATTGTGGGTGTGGTTGTCCCCCTGGTGGGGGGTGGGGGTGGGGGGGTGATAACTCACTTTCTGTCTGTTTTGTGGAGGTGCTGCGCCCCCCCAAAAAAAAAAAAAAAAAAAAAAAAAAGAAAGAAAGAAAAGAAAACTTACAATGGTCATGTGTGCATGCGTGCTCAAAATCCTGAGAAGAGAATGAAAGAGAAGAAATTTGCAGCATGGCCATACCCCTTAAGAGCTGATTTCCCACTTTCTCTCTGTCTCTCCAGCAAGCACATGCACCCTTAGCAAAAAACCTCTCTTTAAAAAAAAAATTTTTTAACCTGAAATTCACAGACCAACCAAACAAACAGGAAAGTGAGAGATACATTCTTTTTTTTTTTTCTTTTTTAGATGTTTATAAGTTCTTAAATCTTATAAATGAAACTGCTTTTAAAACTGTGAGCTTACATATTTAGGGAAATAATCCACAGTTTCCCAGAGTTTTTAGTTCTACTAACCTCAGTCAATGAGGAAGGTATTGTGCTGGCCTTACAGCCTAATGGTAAAGACAGATGGTTCCCACATGGCCAACCATGGTTCTAATCTCAGTTTAACAGCCTGAAAACACATGTGGAGGGAACCAGCAGTTAGCACAATGGCTATGTCGCTGGATTCCCACGTAGTCGACCGTGGTTCGCGTCCTGGACCCGGTGGCTTAGAACTCACGCCGGGCACATGTGCATGCGTGCCCAAGATCCCGAGATGAGAATGGAGGAGAAGGGATTGCGGCGTGACCATCCCCCCTGGGGGGTGATTTCTCGCTTTCTGTCTCTATGTCTCTCTCTGTCTGGCGAGCACACGCGCTCTATAGCAAAGACCTCTCCAAAAAAAAAAAAAAAACCACATGTGTATATGCCCCAAATGACAAAAGTATGGAAAAATGGAGATAAACGGCAGCATGACCATGCCATTTGGGATACTTTCTCCACTCCCCCCCATATGTGTGCATATACACACATGCCTTGCCCCCAACAAACAAAAATCAGAAATGTCTTTAAAATTTACATATACATATGTACATAAATATACAATACACTAGTCAGAGATTGTTTAACTATAAAATAATAGGTTCTTTTAGCATATATGGATTAAAAGCCAAATTCTGGGCAAAACATGCAATTTTCTTTAGTAAAAAATAGTTGTAAATGCTTTTTATCAATTTAAAGCATTTTGAAATAAAATAAAAATACAGATAGTCTTGACATGTGGCACACAGTTTTAAATACTTGACATATTAACTCATTTAGTCTTCACAATAGTCCTATGACATAGAGACTGTCATTACCTCCACTTTATAGGTAAGGAAACAGAGAAATTAAGCAATTGCTCAAGGTCACATTGCTAATAAACTAGAAAGTCAGGAGTCTGGCTCCAAAGTCTGTGGTCTTTACTATGCTATATTACTTCTCCAAACCTTTAATAAATGTACATTTTCAACTGTGGGCCTTTTAAAGGAAAAAAAAAAAAGCCAAAGAATCATCTGATTTGGAAAAGCCTATTATGATAAGGCACTTCACTGATTCTATTTCAGCACATACAAGCCAAGAGCAATGAGAGAGAACCTAGTGATTACATTTGCATGCTCTTTCGTGTACATACCATATAACCTCAGTTGATTTTCACAGCTGAGTGTGCAGGAAGGGTGAGTGGTACTATTTGGACCATGTTTTAAAGATGAGTTAACTGATGTTCTGAGAGGTTAATTTCACTATTTACCATTACCAGGCCATCCCCCTACCCCCATGTGCTTTCTCTTATGAGTGCACATACCCTACAGTAAATTTAGAAATAATAACCACCACCACCAAGTCCTAAAATGTACTGATACACTTTTAGCTAAAATAAAGACACCTGACATTTCAGTTACTTTGTTCTGAAGAGACATGCAGCCTTCTCATTAGGTGGTAGGAGTTTTTATTTACTTATCTGCTTTCCAATATGGGAAAAAACTTGTGTACTATCACTGAAACCTCTGTGGTAATTCAGTAACCCAAGATCTCAGGGAAATCACCAAAGATGGAGTCAAATTTTTTCATGTTTCCCTATGAAATATTCTGTCTTCAGACTCTTCTGCTACTACTACCAAGAGGAGGAAACTTGACCTAGCTATGCAGTAAAGATTCTACCCTATACATCAATAGTAAATTTTGTGGTAGACAAGGGAAGAGGCAGTATTATTGAATAAGCACTGAAGTATCCAGTCCAATATTCAAGTTCTGACTTATAACCTAGGCTCTTGAATATGTAACTTTGGGCACATCACTTCATCTCTAAGACTGAATTTTCTCATCAGAAAACGTGGGTTGTTGAGAATTTAAGAGATAGAATATACAAATCCCAGCATTCAGTAGGTTCCTAAAATGTGTTAGCTTTTTTCGTACTCCTGTTGTTCAATAATTAAAATACTACTGTAAAATTGGGCATTTGAGATTTTCAGAGTATAAAAGAAAACCGTTCAAAGCCATTTTTCGAGACATCCATTTGAGTCTGCTTATATCAATTGACTGCAGTCTCACAATTCTGCAGTTCAATACTCTGCTGTAAACAAACTGATTTCATAATTTAAATACTCTCAACTTGAAACCTAGAAAAGAATGTTAGATCCTCCCAAAGCAGTGATTTCACGCTCACTGGCTCTTGACACATGGGTGCATACTGAAGAAGGGCCACCGGTCCAGACTTCGGAGGACTCCGAGGAACATTCAACGCTGTCGGTGAGTTTGGGATTTGAAAAAACCACCGACCGTTGACTGTACCTTGGGGTCCTTACAAACGACACTCTATTTCCTGAAGCAGAGGAGCAGGCCGTTCTTTCACATGGCACATGAGATCACCAGAAACAGTCCTGCAGCCTGTCCCACAAAGGTGACCCAGTGAATTTTTTTTTAAAGGTCTCCTTTATTTCTATCACTCATTGTTCCTTGTTTCCTGTTGCAGTATTTAATATCAGCAAGGTAATAAAATCTCCATGATAATATTTAAACTAAGAATACTCCATTCCAGTGAGAAACAGTATGACATAGCAAGCAAAAATTTATTAAAGATACGCATTTATGAAGGCTAGCAGGTGGCATGGTGGCTAGGATGCTGGATTCCCATGTGATCATGTGCAAGACCGAACCTGGTGGCTTGAAAATCACAACAAATAAATAAGTAGATAAGTAAATGTTTAAAAAATATGTATTTCATTTGTGAATAAAACACAGTTAAATATTTCACTCCTATTTCTCCCACATCTCCTCAAAAACTTTAATTAGGAACAGAGAACTTAATAAGCAAAAATGGTGAGGGAACTGTCCTATGTCTGCATAGCTTTTATCACATTCTTCCAATTACAGTTAATATGGTAACGTTTTGACATTCCAACTAGAGTATGAGCTATTGCCTCACTGTTTCTACCCCATACCCCCCCACCCCCGACACACATGTTTATTTAAATACTTGCTAAATTCGGGCAAAAAGTCAACTCTGGAGTCAAGACATATCTAAGATAAATATAAATCCTGGCTCAACCCTCTAGCTGTGTGAGCCTGAGCAAGTGTCAGAGTCTCAGTTTTCTCATCTATAAAATGAGAGATAATGAGAGTACCTACAACTCATGGCATTTTGAGATTCAATGAGATAATACATTATGTGCTTTGTACCATTCCTTGCATATAGCATGTGCTCATAAATTAAGCTATTACTGGGAACCAGCAGTTACCATAATGGCTGTCGCTGGACTCCCACGTAGTCAACCGAGGTTCGCGTCTGGGACCCAGTGGCTTAAACTCACACCGGGCACGTGTGCGTGCGTACCCAAGATCCCGAGAGGAGAATGGAGGAGAAGGGATTGCGGCATGACCATCCTCCCTGGGGAGTGATTTCTCGCTTTCTGTCTCCATGTCTCTCTCTGTCTCTCTGGCAAGCGCACGCGCCCTATAGTGAAAACCTCTCAAAAAATAAGTAAATAAAATAAAATAAATTAAGCTATTACTATTTAGCTCCAAATATTATGTGCTAATATACCTCAAAAAAGCATCGATACTTGGTTCAGAACAGGGAGGAAGAAGCAAAGTCCCTCAGCTGTGGTTTACAGTCACCACTGTGCAAGCAATGCAGGAGCTCCTCCCTTCTCTGAACCACAGTCTCTCCATCTTCAAGAACCTCCCTGCTCTTGCGTCAGTGTTACCTATAATCATGCAGACCCTCACCCATACCGATGGCTCAATACTAACGGAACAGCCAGACACTGACTTCAAAGAACTGGTGGGGGAAAGAAAGCAGGGAGCTGGGAGTGCCAAAGCAACTCCACCAACTGGAAACACTGATGGCTGCACTCAACATTCATTGCTGTCGGTGGGTTTGAGTTTGAATCAACTCACTGATCGATGGATGCAAACTGCGGACCAAACAACCCAAAGGAAGCAAAAGTCTAGGTAGACAGTCACCTAATGTGTCAGCTACTGCTGTGGGTGAGAACTGTTACTGTCAACAAAATACCAGCTAAAGTCTCTCTTGTTCTCTTTGGTTTTAATATAGCATGCTCTCTAAACTCCTGCTACTTTTCTTTCCCTTTTTCATTGTTTAAGATATTCCATAGAGAGGGAACAAGCAGTTAGCGTAATGGCTATGTCACTGGACTCCCACGTAGTCAACCGCGGTTCGCGTCCCGGACCCGGTGGCTTAAAACTCACGCCGGGTGCGTGTGCGTGCGTGCCCAAGATCCCAAGAGGAGAATGGAGGAGAAGGGATTGAGGCGTGACTATCCCCCCGGGGGGTGATTTCTCGCTTTCTGTCTCTCTGTCTCTCTCTCTCTCTGTCTGTCTGGCGTGCGCACGCGCCCTATAGCCAAAACCTCTCCAAAAAAAAAAAAAGATATTTCATAGAGAAAATAAATTATATACCTTGACACCATTCCATTTTTAAAAAACCAATCCTTTTGTAGCTTTTAAATGAAAAAACCATATCCTGCTCATTATTTAAAACTCAAATATAGGGGCTGGCAAGTGAAATCACCTGCCCATGGGGGGTGATTTCTTGCTTTCTGTCTATCTCTGTCTTTCTGGCAAGCGCACTCACCCTATAGCAAAAACTTTTTTTTTCCTTTGGAGAGGTTTTTGCTATAGGGTGCATGCGCTCACCAGAAAGACTGAGAGAGACAGAGAGACAAAAAGCGAGAAATCACCCCCCCAGGGAGGATGGCCATGCCACAATCCCTTCTCCTCCATTCTCCTCTCGGGATCTTGGGCACGCACGCACACGCGCCCAGAGTGAGTTTAAGCCACCGGGTCCGGGACACGAACTGCGGAGTCCAGCGACATAGCCATTACGCTAACTGCTGGTCCCTAGCAAAAACTTCTCAAAAAAAAAAAAATACATGTATATATATACATGAGGTAAAAATCAAAAACCCCTTTATTCATCATGTATAATCATTTTCCTCAGTGAAAAATCACAAACATAATAAACTTATGATTTATTATTTAATATGATGATAATAAGTATCATAATAAGCTACAAATTTATTTTAAGTGTTTGGAGACCTTTAAGGATATACATTTGTAGTTTTGGATTGGAGAAGTCGCTTAAATAAAAACAAGTTCATTTTATGTCTATCCTTCTACTATGTTTTTCCACTTAGCTCTATATTATAGATAACCTTCTGCACCAATCTTTTATATAATCCTCATTCTTTTAAGTAGCTACATAGTAACCCCTAGTTGTTAATGTTCAAATGTATTTAAATAATCTCTTTTGATAAAAACTATTAAGGCCCACCCTTTCTGACCTTTGTAAACAATGTCTCTAGAACAAGAAAAATACCCAAGTGAGACGGCAGATGCACAACATTTTTTCTAAAGGTTTTATTTAACTGGTGAGAGAGAGAGAGAGAGAGAGAGAGAAAGAGAAGAGAAGAGAAGAGAAGAGAAGAGAAGAGAAGAGAAGAGAAGAGAAGAGAAGAGAAGAGAAGAAGAGAGAAGAGAAGAGAGAAGAGAGAATGCAAGCCACCAGGTATGGAACTCGAACCATGGTTGACCATGTGGGAGTCCAGTGCACTTAAACCACCACAACACCTGTTGATCCCCAACATTTTTTTTAGGTTTGTTTTTTTTTTGGCCATAGGGTGCATGCTTGCCAGAGAGAGAGACTGAGAGACAGAGACAAGGAAAGAGAAAAATCGCCTCTGGGAGGATGGCCATGCCACTATCCCTTCTCCATTCTCCTCCAGGGATTTTAGGCATACAAGCACATGCACATGGAGCAATCTTCAAGCCACCAGGCGTGAGTTTAAGCCACCAGGTCCAACACTCGAACTGCGGTCGACTACGTGGGAGCCCAGCAACATAGCCATTAGGCTAACTGCTGGTCCCCCCACAACATTTTTTTTTTAAAGAATTATTTTATTTAACTTTATTTATTTCTTTTTAATTTGACCAGAGGGGGACAGAAAGAGAGAGAGAAAGTGAGAAAGCAAGCCACCAGGTCTGGGACTCAAACCACGGTTGGTCATGTGGGAGTCTGGCGCCCTTAACCACCATGCCACCTGCCGGCCCCGCACAACATTTTTCTTAATAGAAATTAAAAGGCAGTCATCGACTCTCTAAACCTTGTAATTTGAGATGAGCTACTAATATTTCATGGTAATAAAAGAAAAACAAAGGGCTCAGTCATGAATAATTTATCACACTCATACTTTATCATAAAAGAAAGATTCTCATATCAAAAGTCAAATAAGAGGGAACCAGCAGTTAGCGTAATGGCTATGTCGCTGGACTCCCACGTAGTCGACTGCGGTTCGCGTCCCGGACCCGGTGGCTTAAAACTCACACCGGGCGGGTGTGCGTGCGTGCCCAAGATCCCAAGAGGAGAATGGAGGAGAAGGGATTGCGGCGTGACCATCCCCCCTGGGGGGCGATTTCTCGCTTTCTGTCTCTCTGTCTCTCTCTGTCTGTCTGGCGAGCGCACGCGCCCTATAGCGAAAAAAAACCTCTCAAAAAAAAAAAAAAAGTCAAATAAGAGGGGCCATCACATGGCATGGTAGTTAAAGGCGCTAAACTCCCACCCACATGGCCGACCATGGTTCAAGTATCAGACCTGGTAGCTTGCTTGCTCTCTCGTGTGCTCTCACTCTCTCTATATATATATATCCCTTTCTGATCAAATTAAAATAAATAAATGGATCAATAAAGTTAAATAAAGTAATTCCTTTTTTAAAAAGAATTGTTGTATTAACTTTATTTTAATTTGACCAGAGAAGGACAGAGAGAGACAGAGAGAGAGAGACAGACAGACAGACAGACAGGGAAAGTGAAAAAGCAAGATGCCAGGTCTGGGACTTGAACAACAGTTGGCAGTATGGGAGACCAGTGCCCTTTATCACCACACTACCTGCTGGTCCCAAACAAAACAATCCTTAAAAAAAAAAGAAAAAAAAGTCAAATAAGACAGTAGGAGTGTTTTGTCAATTCAGTCTTCCAAAACTTTTTCTCAGGGATTGAAAGGAAGACGTACAGGTATAGTAAAACAAGAACCCAAAAGAGAAATCAAAGCCAAAAGTAAAATATAAAGAAAAATTACAATTCAGGGAAAATAAGAGGTTTAAGCCAATGTTTCCTAAAAGTTGTTATACACCAGAATCACCTAGAGTTTCCTTTTTTCTTTAGAATTTTATTTTAATTTATTCATTCATTCATTTTTAATTTGTCCAGAGAGGGGGGGAGTGAGAAAGCAAGCCACCAGGTCCAGGACTCAAATCGTGATCAACCATGTGGGAGTATCCTGCGCCCCAACCACCAAGCCACCCACTGGTCACCTACAGTTGCTTTTAAAAATGCAGATTCTAGGAACCAGCAGTTGGCGTAATGGCTATGTCTCTGGACTCCCACGTAGTCGACCGCGGTTCGCGTCCTGGACCCAGTGGCTTAAAACTCATGCCGGGCGCATGTGCGTGCATGCCCAAGATCCCGAGAGGAGAATGGAGGAGAAGGGATTGCGGCGTGACCATCCCCTCTGGGG
This sequence comes from Tupaia belangeri chinensis, assembly GCF_000334495.1. NCBI lineage: Eukaryota > Metazoa > Chordata > Mammalia > Scandentia > Tupaiidae > Tupaia > Tupaia belangeri. The sequence continues at coordinate 2,347,248 of NW_006160089.1, forward strand.
GATGATTTTTCGTTTTCTGTCTCTATGTGTCTCTCTGTCTGGCGAGCGCATGTGCCCTATAGTGAAAACCTCTCCAAAAAAAAAAAAAAAATTGCAGATTCCTGAGTTCTACTCTAGACCATAATTTACATTTAATTTAACAACCTAACCAGGTGATTTCAAGTCACTGAAGGCAGGTCCAAATCCAACTTCACCAGCTTATTGGCCTCTTGTCTCCTTCCCACTTCATGTCATCCACTTTTCAACTACTGTCCAACCTTTTCTGCAACCATCTGAAATTACTACTACTATTCTGGGTGCCAACAGATTTAGTCATACTTGTATGGGTTCTGAATCTCTCCAGTTTACATAAAATTCTGCAACATGGTATGGCAGTCAAATATACATTAAATTGTACCTGATGTTTTCTTGGAACAGATACATTTGGGTTTATGCATTCTTAAGTTTTATGCATTCTAAAAAACAAAACCCTGCCTATAAAACCTTATGAATAAAGAAGTTAAGTTCAGATATTTATTCCACCTCAAAAATCTCTATAGCACACAGTTTTGGGGGACTGGCAGGTGGCATGATGGTTAAGGACACTGTACTCCCACATGGCCCAACACAATTCGAGTTCTAGACCTGGGGGCTTGCTGGCTTGCTTTCTTACTTTCACACTTTCTCTCTCTCTCACTCTGTCCCTCTCTGGTCAAGTTTAAACAAACAGATAAATAGCTAAATAAATAATTAAATAATTCTTTTTTTTAAAGAGAGAGAAATCAGAGTTTTCTGACATACCAGTACGCACATATAAGGTACTTCATGTATTCCCATTTTTCAGGATGCCCTGCATTGTAGGCATTTATTTTAACCACCAACTATTTACAAATATTCTGAAAACATTAGACAAAAATATAACATGTTCTTTGAAAAATATACACTTCAGGCCCAGCAGGTGGCATGGTGGTTAAGATGCTGGACTCCCACATGGCAGACCGCAGTTCAAGTTCAGGATCTGGCAGCTTGCTTTCTCTCTCTCATTTGTGCCCTACAACAAATTAATAAAAAAAGAAAATGATAGTGATAATGAGTAAAATTAAATAATCATTTTAAAAGGAAAAATATACACTTGAACAATAATAATTATTATTATTATTCATTTACACGGAAAATTAGTAGTCTTTAAGTATGCCAACGAAACAATTAGAAATTTCAACCACCAAAGTCCTATGAGGTTTCTCTTGGATAAAACTAAGTTCTACAGGAAGAAAACAGTTATGTGAGCTTAAAGGTGTTTCAGCATATGGACTCTTAAAACAAATTTACAAGAGAAAAATATTTGGCATGTATAGAGCAAAGAAGAAGAAATGTTCACAATGTGTTAGGGAATCATGAGAAACAGCACTGGAAAAGTAAGAGACAAATTACATAAGGCCTATGACAGATGATTTTACAATTAGTGCAACAGAGGGTCATTTTACGTGCTGAGCAACAAGGAGATAATGAAAGCAAGACTTAGAAAAAAATGGCCCAAAGAGGAGGAAGTGGGAAGAAGAAGAGATCTGAAAGGGAGAAGAAAAAAAAAAAAAAGGGAGAGAAATTTAGTGTACAAACGAGCTGAGCTAGAACTAAGGGGTAGAAGTTAAGAGAAGGAAAGGATACCTTGAAAAGGCACATTCTTTTCTTAATATGTTTTTTTTTATTTAAAAAATTATTTATTATTTTTAATTTGCTATAGGGCAAGTGTGCTGACCAGAAGAGAGAGAGAGAGAGAGAGAGAGAGAGAAAGAAAGAAAGAAAGAAAGAAAGAAAGAAAGAAAGAAAGAAAGAAAGAAAGAAAGAAAGAAAGAAAGAGAAACAGAGAGAAAGGAAAAGTGAGAAGGCAAGCTGCCTGGTCCAGGACTCAAACTGTGGTCAGCCATGTGTGAGTCCAGTGCTTTAACCACCACATCACCTGCTGGCCCCCAAAAAGACATATTCTAACTTGTTTTTTAAAATACAATTTTTGAGTAGTAAGAGGTAACTGAAAAATTCATAGAACTGGCTCAAACAGAAAAGACAGCAGGGAGGGACCAGCAGTTAACATAATGTCTGTGTCGCTGGACTCCCATTTAGTTGACCACGGTTTGAGTCCTGGACCCAGTGGCTTAAACTCACACCGGAAGCATGTGCGTGCATGCCCAAGATCCAGGGAGGAGAATGGAGAAGGGATTGTGGTGTGGCCACTCCCCCAGGGGGGTAATTTCTCACGTTCTGTCTGTCTGTCTCTTTCTGACGAGTGCATGCGCCCTATAGCAAAAACCTCTAAAAATATAATAAATTAAAAAATTAAAAAATTAAATATAAAAGACAGCAGAGAGTCAGGAACAATGCCAAACTCTTTACTAGGACAATTAGGAATCTAGAGTGCACTAAGGAGTAAATGGGCAATTTCAAATTGGAAGAAAAAGTATTTCACTTTTTGAACAGACATTAGAGTAGAGGATACACATTTATGATTCACAAACACAGAACAGAGTGAAGGAGCTAAGTGAAGAGAGAAAAAGGTAACAAGTAAGTTACTGAATATCTAATGTACATCTTGACTGCAATAGGAGCCAGGAAATGTGAAAGAAAGATAAGTATATAGTGAGAAGAGCAGAACAAATTCTAATGAACAAAAGTCTTAAGTGTGGAAACTTTTGTAGAAGATAAAACAAGGAAGGGCTGGCAGGTGGTGTGGTGGCTGAGGTGCTGGACTCCTGCATTGCCAACCCGAGTTCAAGACCTGGACCTGGCAACTTGCTTTCTTTCCCTTTCTGTCTCTGATCAAAATAAAAAATAATAATAAATAAAATAAAATGAATAAATAATCCTTAATAGGAGCACAGGGCACAGGGTGCAGGATCAGACAAATAAATAAATAAATAAAACAAGGTACTATGGGGCACATAAAGAAAGGACCAATCTACTCTTGGAGATGAGAAGTGTCAGGGAAGGCATCCTTGACGAAGCGACATTTAAGTGATGACTTTAAGGGTATATGTAATTACCTGTTTGAGACAGGAGGGTGAGCATTCTGAGCTGAGGAATGGATGAGACATGTAGAGGCCAAAGAATTGCAGTGTTTTCACAAAACTGAACTGTGGCTACAGCACACAGAAGACAGTTGAACAGGTCCTGAGACCAAGCCAGAGTAGAAGGCAGGATTTAAAAACCAAAACATGATTACTGTTAGTTTTGGAGAAAACAATTTTGGCCTGACAATCATAGTTGGCTGTAAAACGATTCCTGGAAAGGTAGCAAGGAAGTTTGGGCTAAATAAGTGAGAGTTTAAAACCTCGTTCCCTTACTTATCAACTATATGAACTTGGGCAAGTTACTTTATCTTTAAATCTGTGCCATTTTGCTTCACGGAGCTGCTTAAGAATCCATGTAAAATATCTCACTCAAAATGCTAATAACTTAGTGTTTGTATGTGTACCTTAGTGTGCACTAGCTGACTGATTTTTTTAAAAAAAAAGACTGTAGAAGTTATTGGAAGCAAAAATTTTAACAGCTGTAAGCTCTAAATTATAGAATTACACGTGGTTTTCTGTTTCACTTTGTTTTGTCTTAGGGCATGTGCATTCACCAGAGAGGCAGAGAGAAAGGAAAACGGAGAAAGCACCCCTGAAGAGGGCCTTGCTCCACCGCAATCCCTTCTTCAGTTCTCAGTCCTATTGGGATTTGGGTACCCATCCATGCTCAGTGTGTTTTTTCAAGTGGCTGGGGCTGGGATTTGAACCACAGGGTCTACAACGTGGGATCTGGCTCCCTTAATCATTAGAGCACAAGGCCGGCCCTACAGGTAATTTTTATGTTTATGTTTATTATTTATACGCTTCTATATATTCCAAGTGTTTAGCAGTAAGTATGAACTATTTCAATAATTAAGAAAAAATTTTAAATCATGTCTTTTTTTTAAAGCAAAGCTTTCTTTTAGATCCATGATCTACCGACATTTTGCTGAAAAGCAGATGGAAGAACCCACCAAGGAAAAGGAAAGGTGGACTATTTTATCAAGAAATAAGACCTGTGAAAAGCACAGCTGAGTAACAGTAGAAAGTAATGGCTCCAGGCCTGTTGTAGAGGTGATCACCTGGGAAGGCGTACAGATGATCCTCAGACAATGATGATGAAGGAAATTCCAGCCTATTTCAGTTTCAACCTAAGTATAATTTTAATAGCTAATTGGGTCAGTCAGTGGCATGGTGGTTAAAGCAGCTGGATCCCACAAGGCCAACTGCAAGGTTTGAGTTTAGGACCCCGTGACTTGAAAAACATGCCAGGTTCATGTGTGTACACCCAAAATCCAGAGAGGGGAATAGAGAAGGGATTGCAGAGCAGCCATCCCCTGGGTGGTGAGGAGGGGAGGCTTTCTGTCTACCCCCTCTGATTCTCTCCAGCAAGCACACATGCCCTGTAGCAAATTAAAACAAAACAAAACAAAAGAGGGCAATCAGAAAAACCTATCTTGATTACACTCCCTATAAAATGCATGAACTTTCAAGGTAGCCCAGCTTCCCCTCCTATTCCCTACAGGATATCTCTCCTATCTCACAGATCACCATGAGGCCTCAGAAAGAACATGTGAAATGTATACAGTAAACACCACAGGTATAGCCCATAGTATTCTAATCTCTGATGTTCACACTCCAGTTTCTCTGCTTCCAGTAGTGTAGACAAGATCCCCTTTGTTCCTCACTTAACCATCTACCTGTCAACCAGGAGCCCATCTTTGCAAGGCGTATGGATAGAGTTAACCTATAACCTGAGGTTAAAAGAGGTCTTCTGGGGCCAGTAGATGGCGTGGTAGTTGTGTCAACGGACTCCCACATGGCTGAATGTGGTTCAAGTCCTGGACCCGGTGGTTCAAAACTCATGTCGGGAGCAAGTGCATATAAGCGTGTGTGCCCAAGATCCCGGGAGGAAAACGAAAATAGGACTGCAGCACAGCCATCTACCCCTGGAGAGTGATTTCTCACTTTTCCCCTCACTGCCTCTGTCTCTCTCCCTGGCGATCCCTAAGGCAAAAGCCTCTTTTTTTAAAAAAAAAAAAAAAGCCTTTTCTACATGTGTCATCCACCTGGATGGTATGTATCATTAACTCTGCGTCCATCAGAACCACACTCCAAATAGTTGAGTCAGCCTGCTTAAAGTTTTTTTCTGATAGACTCTGAAGTGGGGCAAGGAACAAGATAAGCTTTGGGAAGAGTACAGGCTTCCAAGGCAGAGACTACTAATGAGAGACAGTGCAAATCATCAGTGGAGCCCCACCTGATAGATGAACTTACAAACTATTGTATCCAAAAATATCTTCCTTTTCTTCTCTTTGACTAAACTTAGATATTTAACGGTTTTGTTTAAGTATGACTTACATACGCTCAAATTCATTAGCTGTTAAGTGTACAGTTCAATGGCTTTATTAACTCTATTACAGAGCTGTGCAACCATCACCAAAATCCATTTTAGAACCTTTCCATCACCCAAAAAAACTCCCTTTGAGCCTGTTTCCAGTCTATCTAATTCTTAAACACAACCACTGACCTGCTTTCTATCTCTATAAATTTGCCTTTTCTAGACATTTCATATAAATGGAATTGTATAATATGTACTCTTCTGAGTTAGGCTAATTTCATATGGTGTAATAGTTTTTAGGTTTACTCATGTTGTAGCATTTATCAGTAGTTCATTCCTTTTGACTGTCGAATAGCATTTCATTATACGAGTACTTCACGTTATGGTTATCCATTCACCAATTGATGGACATATTAATTCCTTCCAGGTTTCGACTATTATAAAAAATGCTACTATGAACATTTGCATACATACGTGGACATATGTTTCTATTTCTCATGGGTAGACACTTAGGAATAGAACTGCTAGATCTTACTAAGTTTAACTTTTTAATTATCTGCCAAACTGATTTCCAAAGTGACTATACCATGGTGTATTCCCATAGCAACGTGCAAAATTTCCAGTTACCATGCATCTTCACCAACACTTTTTAGAACATTTTAGTCTTTTTTACTGTGGCCACCGCAGAGAGGATACAGTAGATATTCACTGTCATTTTAATTTGTACTTTCCTAATAACTAGCGATGCTTAGCACCTTTTCTTGGGATGAAATAATGGTCAAATCTTTTGTCACATTTTTAGAATTTTCAATTTATTTTCATGTTAAAATACACATGAAATATGTCATTTTAACTTTAATTTTTTAATAATTATTTTTATTAAACTTTATTTACTTACTTATTTTAATTTGAATGGGGGGGGCAAGCTGCCAGGTCTGGGACTTGAACTATGGCCAGCCATGTGGAAGTCCAGTGCCCGTAATCACCACGCCACCTGCTGGTCAAGAGTTAATTTTTATCTATTTATTTTCTATTTGCTACAGGACACATGTACTCGACAGAGACAGAGAAAGTGAGAAAGCAAGCTGCCAGGTCTAGGACTAAAACCACAGAAAGCTTGTGGTCCAGCATCCCAACTGCCACACCAACTACTGGGCCCCCATTTTAACCATTTCTAAGTGTACAGTTCAGTGCTATTAAATCTACAATGTTGTTTGGGACCAGCAGTTGGAGTAATGGTTATGTTGCTATACTCGCATGTAGTCAACCGTGGTTCGAGTCCTGGACCCCATGGCTTAAACTCACACCGGGTGCATGTGCATGCATGCCCAAGATACCAAGAGGAGAACAGAGGAGAAGGGAATGTGGTGTGGCCATCCCCCGTGGGGGGTGATTTCTCGCTCTCTGTCTTTTTGTCTCCCTCTCTCTTTCTGGAGAGTGCATGTGCCCTATAGCAAAAACCTCTCCCCCCAAAAAAATATTAAAAAATTAAATTCGCAATGTTGTGTAACCATCACCACTACCTATTTCTGTAATCGTTTCATAATCCTGAACAAAAACTCTGAAGCCATTAAACAATAGCTCACTATCCCTTCCTTCCTCCAGCAACCTCTATCTCCTGTCTCTATTAATTTTGCCTATTCTAGGCATTTCATATCAAAGGAATCACAATATTTTTAGCCCACTTCTAAAAACTCAGTTGTCTTCTTATTGAGTTCTTTATGTATCTTGAATATAGCTCCTTTATTAGGTATTTTTCTTTCTTTTCTTTTTTTTTAAAGACAGGTTCTTGCTCTGTCATGATGTGGTTCTCCTGCCTCACCTCTCAAGCAGGTAGGTACAGGTGCACACCCACTGCACCTGGCTTTCAGAGCAGGTCAGAAATCAAACCCAGACCTTCCATGCAGTCCCAGACTGTAGAGTACCAGTGTTTTATCAGTACATCCTGGGTCTATCAGATACCTGATTTGCAATTTTTTCCCCTTCATCTGCAATTTGTCTTTAACATCAGTTTTCTTTTATGGCTTGTGCCACAGTGTTGTGTCTAATAAGTCTTTGACTAACTCAAGGCCACAAAGACAGTCTTCGATACATTTTGTAGCTATAACTCTTCATTTAAGTATGTGAGGCACTATGAGTTTTGTGTTGTGTTTACATAAAGTAGTGGTCTGAGTTTTCTTCTTCTTTTTGCAGGTAGATACCCAACTTTCCCAGCATTATTTGTTGGGAAACTATGATTGCCTTTGCACCTAGGTCAAAAAAATCAATTGACCACAATATACAAATATATTATTAAACTTTCAATCTGGTTCCAGTACCTTTCCTTACTCCAATATTACAGTCTTGATTATTGTGACTTTATATTAATTTCTGAAATTGTACAGTAGAAACCCTTCAACTTTCCACAGTTCTACTGGCTGTAAGAACTTTGCATTTTCATATAAATTTTAGGAATATTTGTCAATTTTTACCAAAAAAAAAAAAGTTTACTGGGACTTTTCGAAGAGATTACATTGAAACAATACATCAAATTGGGGAGAACTTCCATCATAACATTTAATCCACAAACATGGAATGTTTCTCCATTTTTTAAAAAAATATCTTTCAGCAATATTTCAAAGTATTTAGGGCTACGCATGGAGATTAAGGCGCTGCATCCCACATGGCTGATGGAGTAGTTCAAATCCCAGACTTGGTGGCATGAAAATCACTCCAGACGTGTGTGCATGCAGACCCAAAGTCCTGAGAGGACACAAGAAGGAGTCGTAGCATAGCCACTCCCAAAATGGATGATTTCTCACCCTTCCCCCCTCACCCCCATCTCTCTCTGGCAAGCACACACACCCTATAGCAAAAACTTTTTAAAAATGAAAAACTTCACAGCATTTAGTGTACAATCTTGTACTTTTTTGTCAAATTCACCTTTTAGTATTTTATTCCTTTGATGCAATCATAAATGGATTGTTCTATTGCATTCACTTTAGAATTGTTGATAGTATATTAAAATACAATTGAGGGGGCCGGCAGGTGGTGCGGTGGTTAAGGACACTGGACTCCCACATGGCTGACTGCGGTTCAAGTCCTGAACCTAGTGGCTTGCTTTCTCACTTTCCCTCTCTCTCTTACTCTGTCCTTCTCTGGTAAAATTAAAATTAAAATAAATAAGTAAATAAAATAAAATTCAATAAAATAAAAAAATACAATTGATATTTATATATTGATCTGGTATCCTATGCTCTTGCTCAACTCAATTTAGTTCCACTTTGTATTTGTGTATTATGTAATTTATGAATACAGTTTTAATCCCTTCTATTCAGGTTAGATACCCTTTTTTCCTTTATTGTGTTGTCTAGAACATCCAGTACAATGTTGGGAAAAAGTAGCAAGGGTGAACATTCTTATCTACCTGGTGTGTTTTCAAACTAACCTGAGAATCTGACCCCCACTAAGCCATATAGCTTCCATCCTCACAGGGTACTTGCATCACACTGCAACTCTGGCTGGACCTCGTTAACTGATTTTTGTGTGTTAATTCAAGCTTGCATCCCTGGAACAATCTCAATTAGTCATTGTATACAATCCATTACTATAAATTGAATTTAATTTGCTAATATTTTATTAAAGACTTTTTGTCTCTACACTCATAAGGGAGGTTTGTGGGCAGTATTCTTGTGGTATCTTTGGCTCTATAATCGAAATAATGCTGTATGCACAAAACAGGTTGGGAAAAGGGGCCAGGAGATGGCATGGTGGTTGAGGCAACTAGACTCTCACATGATCAACTGCAGCTGAAGCCCCAGACCCAGCAGAATGAAAGTCAAGCTCAGCATTTGTGTGTGCATGCTCATAATCCCAAGAGGGGAATAGAGAAGAAGGGATTGCATCATGGCCATCCCCCATGGGGAAGATTCCTATGTTTCCCTCTCACTTTCTCTGACTCTCTACAGCAAAAAAAAAAAAAAAACTAATAAAAAAATTTTTTTAAAGAATAAGTTAGGAAGTAGTCTCTCTTCTCTAAGAGTTTATGAAGAATTACTATTATTGCTTTATCTTTAAGCATTATTTTATTTAATTTTATTACTATTTTTCAATTTGACCAGAGATAGATAATGAAGAACAATGAGAAAACAAGTCACAAGGTCCGGAACTAAAACCACAGTCAGCCATGTGGGAGTCCAGCACCTTAACCACCACACCACCTGCCAGCCCCTATTACTGCGAAGTTGCCTGGGCCTTGGTTTCTCTTTGCAGGAAGATTTTTAATTACTAATTCATTTTCTTCATATTGGTCTATTCAAATTCTAGGAATCTGTCCATTTCATCTATGTTGTGTAATTTGTGGAAATAAAGTTGTTTATGACATTCTCTTATATCCTTTTAATGTCTATAGGGTAGTAATATCCACTTTCATTGCTGATTTTGACTTGTGTCTTAATTTCATGGTGAGTCTATGTAGAAGTTTGTTGATTTTGTTCAATCTTTATAAAGAATCAATATTTGGTTTCATTTTCTCTAGGTTTTTCTGTTTCCCACTTCATTGTTTTCCACTTTAATCTTTATTTCCTTTCTAAAAATTGCTCTGGTTTTGCTCTTTAGCTTAAGGTGAAAGCTTAGGTTATTGCTTCAGACTCTTCTAATACACAGGAGTTATAAAAGCTATAAATCCTCTTCTAAGTACTGCTTTAGTTGTGTTCCATAGTTTCAGTATGCTGTGTTTCTATTTTCATGTAGTTAAAAATATTTTCAAAGTTGCCTTGGAATATCTTCTTTGACCTAAAAATTATCAATGTTAATTACTTTCGAGTATTTGAGGATATCATAGTTTTCTATTATGAATCTCTACTTTAATTCCACTGTGGTCATAGAACATACCTTATATGACTTCAGTCTTTAAATATAATTGAGACTGGGGACCAGCAGATGACATAATGGTTACATCACTGGACTCCCACATAGTCAACTGTGGTTTGAGCCCCAGACCCGGAGGCTTAAAATTCACATAGGGCACATGTGCATGCGTGCATGCCCAAAATCCCAAGGGGAGAATGGAGGAAAAGGGATTGCAGTGTGGTCATCCATCGAGGGGGGTGATTTCTCGGTGTCTCTTTTTGCACGTGTCCTATAGCAAAAATTTCTTTCAAAAATAATTGAGACTGGGGAGTCAACAGGTAGCATGGTAGCTGAGGCACTGAACTCCCAGATAGCCGGGCTGACCATATTTTGAGTCTCGAATCTAGTGGCTTGCTTTCTCACTTTCCCTTTCTCTGTCTCTCTGGTGAGTGCATGTGCCCATTAGCAAATTTAAAACTAACAATGACAGGCCAGCAGGTGGCATGGTGGTTAAGGTGCTAGACTCCCACCTAACTGACCATGGTTCAAGTCCTGAACCTTAGGTAACTTGCTTTCTCACTCTTTCTCGCTCTCTGGTCAAATTTAAAATAATAACGATGTGAATAAAAGTAAGTAAAATATTCTAAAATAAAAACGATAATTAAATAATTTTTAACAGATTAAATTTATTTAATTTATTTATTATTGATTGATTGATTGTAATCTGACCAGAGAGAGAGAAAAAGAGAAAGTGAGAAAGCCAGTCACCTAGGTCAAGGACTCAAACTGCGGTCGGCCATGTGGGAGTCCAGCACCCTTGACCACCACACCACCTGCTGGCCCCAAAATTAAATAATTATTTAATTACTTAATTATGTCCGAGAATACTTTTTTTGAGAGATTTCTGCTATAGGATGCATGTACTCACCAGAGAGAAAGGGACAGAAATCACCCTCCCAGGAGAAATGGCCATGCTTCAATCCCTTCTACTCCAGTCTCCTCTTAGGATTCTGGACACACACACGGCATGAGTTTCAAGCCACCAGGTCTGGGACTTGAACCACAGTCAACTATATGGGAGTCTCGTGACGTAACACCAGGCCACCGGCTGGTCCCAGGTCCAGAATATTCTTAAAGGCTACTGTAGGGCCAGCCCCATAGCACAGTGGGTAAACACTATGTATAGGGAACCAAATCTCAATATGTGAGCACAATTCAAAACAGCCCTGAAAAACATACTGGGCACATGTACAGGCATGTCCCAAATCCTGACAGGATGGAGAGATAGAGGAAAAAGGTGTACAGTGTTACTGTGCCCCATTAGGGGGTAGTGCTTTCTCTCTCTGATGAGCACACATATCAGGTAAACAAAGAAAGAAAAAGTATTGCACGTGACCTTGGGAAGAATGTGTATTCTGCGTAGAGTGTTAAGTAAATAAGAGTATGTCAAGTTACTTGGAGTGTTGATGAAGTCTTCTATGTCTTGTTCATTTTCTGTGTAATTATTCTATCAATTATTAAGAGTAAAGGATTAAAATCAACATCTATTCCGGGACCAGCAATTGGCGTAATGGCTATGTCGCTGGACTCCCATGTAGTCAACCGCAGTTCGAGTCCCAGACTCAGTGGCTTAAACTCATGCCAGGCACAAGTGTGTATGTGCCCAAAGATCCCAAGAGGAGACTGGAGAAGGGATTGCGGCGTGGCCATCCACCCAAGGGGTGACTTCTTGCTTTCTGTCTTTGTCTTTCTGGTGAGTGCATGTGCCCTGTAGCAAAAACCTCTAAAAAAAAAAAAAAAAAAAAAACAGCATCTATTCCTTACAAAAAAAAAAAAAAATTTATTTAACTATTTATTTAAATTTGACCAGAGAGAAAGTGAGAAAGCAAGCTGCCAGTTTCGAGGCTCGAACCACAGTCAACCATGTGGGAGTCCAGTACTTTAGCACCATGCCACCTGCCAGCCCCAACATCTATTCTTTTAAATTGTCCATTTCCTGTTTAATTTCTATCAGTTTTTGCTTCATGAATTTTAGTGGCTTCTTCGATGTATTTTTCTAACTGTTATGTTTTCCTCATGGATTGCCCTTTTTGTCGTCATGAAATTTCCCTGTCTCTACCTTTTAAATAGATAGCCCATACACATTTAACATAATCCTTGCTATGGCTGGATAGATGTACAACACTGCACTGTTTTTGTCTCATGATGACTTTTTGATACCTCTGTTCCTCCATTACTATCTTCTTTTCCATTAAATAGTTTTTACTGTACCATTTTAATCCCCCTGTTGATTGTTTTACTATGTATCTTCTGCAGTATTCTTAAGGGTTTCTCTAGGCAAACATTATTTCCATGTTCATTTACTATAATCTACTTCTGACTTAATTCCAGGAAATACAGAACTAGTTCCAGTATATCTTCCACCCACCTCCCTTTCTATTATTGCCCTATTATGTTATTAATTCAATATAGTATTATAATCCTTGTTTAAATAACCTATGCTATTTCTTAGATTTATTATTATTATTAATTTGCTATAAGGCATGTGCACTCACCAGAGTGAGTGAGTGAATGTGTACGCCAGCTACCAGGTCCAGGACTCAAATCAGTCAGCCATATGGGAGTCCAGCATATTAACCACCACTCCACCGGCTGGGCCCCCATGTCTCTCTTTTTTGTTTTGTTTGGAAAGGTTTCTGTTTATAGGGCGCGTGCACTCGCTAGACAGAGACAGAGAGACAGAAAGCGAGAAATCATCCCCCGGGTGGATGGCCACGCCGCAATACCTTCTCCTCCATTCTCCGCTCAGGGTCTTTGGCACGCACACACATGCACCTGGTGTAAGTTTTTTAAGCCACCGGGTTTGGGATGCGAACCGCGGCTGACTACATGGGAGTCCAGCAACATAGCCTTTACACTAACTGCTGGTCCCCCATGTCTCTCTTTAAAATTAAGGAAATAAGGGAGTTGGACTGTGGTGCAGCAGTAAAATGCAATGCTTTGTGAGGCTGACCCTTATGGGAATGTTCTGGGTTAGTGTACGGAGACCTCCCTTAACACACAGGGCATATGTACGCGACGATCCAAGACTTGTTGAAGCAAGGGGAGGTTGGTTCACTGTATCAAGACCCTGTTGGGTGTGTTGTTTCTGTCTCTTGCTCATAGAAGAAATTAACTTCCAAAAATATCGAGTGGGCCCAGTATGTGGCATAGTGGTTAAGACACTGGATTCCCATGTGGCCAATCATAGTTCAAGAGTACACACACCCAGGATCAGCAGATGGTGTAATGGTTACGTTGCTGGACTCCCACCTGTCTCACTGTGGTTCGAGTCCTGGACCAGGTGGCTTGAAACTCATGCCAGGAGCATGTGCATGTGTGCCTAAGATCCTGAAAGGAAAATGAAGGAGAAGGGATTGTGGCATGGCCCTCCACTGATTTCTCAGCTTTCTCTCTCCTTCTGGTGAGTGCATGCACCCTACAGCAAAAAAAAAAAAAAAACTCTTAAGAGTACACAAGCCCTAAGGCAAAAACAAAAATAATAGGTTTATAATTCACTCTCTCTGATAATAAGTCAAGCCATAACCCCGTTATCAATTCTCATATGTAACAAATCAAAATTTCCTTGCTGCTTTGAAGATTTTCTCTTGGTGGGCTGGCCAGTGGCATGGTAGTTAAGGGTGCTGGATTCCCATATGGCTGACCTTGGTTAGAGTCCCGGACCTGGCAGCTTGCTTTCTCACTTTCCTTTTCTCTGTCTCTCTCTGGTCAAATGAAATAATAGTAACAACAATGACGAATGAAATTGAATAAACAAACAATTCTTTAAAAAAAAAAAAGATTTTCTCTTTGTCCTTGTCTTCTAAAGTTTGACTTTAATGTGCTTATCATACTTGGGGTTCATCGGGCTTCTTGTGCTTGTAGATTAACATATAACCAGATCTGGAAGTTGTAGGGTGTTCTTTCTTCTAATATTTTTCTTCCTCTTTTATTCCTCTCCTTCCATAAGTGTCATCATAAAATATCTGATTTTAATCCATAGATCTCAAAGGTTCTCTTCATTTTTTTTCATATTAGATCATTTTTGTTCAACAAGTTCACCAATTCTTTTCTCTTCCACCCCGCCTCAAATATGCAGTTGAATCCCTCTTAGTTTCTAATTTTGGTTATTATACTTTTGAGCTCCAGGGATTTTTCTTGTAATTTTTGAGATTCTCTATGTGGTTGAATCTTTCTCATCAAACTTCCTTTTAATTTTTTAAACATGGACTCTTTATTCTTTAAAATACCTATTATAGCTGTTTTGAAATCTTTGTGTGCCACTTCCAAAGTCTGGTATTACTTAAACAGTTCTACTGGTTTTTAAATGAGAAGTGGGAAGATGAAAAAAGAGGTATTTTAACACATCTTCACATGTCAGGATTCTCCTGCCCCAGCCTTCAGTAAGCTAGGATTATATGCAGGCACCACCTTGCCTGACCTGTTCAGTTTAGTCTAGGAACCCAACCTGAAACTCCCATACAGCCTCTGCCCTGTGCTAGGGCACCCTCCTGCTTTCACCACAACTGGTGGTGAAATTCCTAATTTTTCCCTGAACATGGGTCAGGTATTGTCTCTTTGCATGTCTTATAGTTTTGTTGAACATTTAAAATAATATGCTATTGGCAATTCTAGATTCTGACCACCCCCTCCATGTTGGTAGTTGTAGGGTTTTTGGTTTTGTCCTTTTTCATTTGTTTCTTAGCATGCCCCTGTGCTTGTTGGTGGGAAGGGAGTTGGAGAAAGTAAGAAATCACCCCCAGGGAGGATGGTCTCACCAAAATTCCTTCTCTATTCCCCTCTTGGGAGTCCAGACACGCAAGTACACGTCTGGCATGTTCTTTAAGCTGCCAAGTCCAAGACTTTCACACAGTAGGTCATGTGGGATCCCGCCTTTTTTTTTCTTTCTCCTTTAAACTGACTTTCCCAAACTAAAAATCTGTGGTAACACCTACTATGTGGAGTTCCCTAATGGCTCAGGTTTCTTTCTTCTTTTTAAAAATTTTGCCTGAGGGCCTGTGTGTGAGACAGAGACAGAGTGAAAGAGAGAGAAAGCACCCCCAAGGGGGACTGGCTCAGGTTTCTTCCCCCTTTTCTATTTTGAACCTTGACTTATTGGGGTCACCCCTCTGTCTGTATAGTTTACTATTCAGTCTGAGATTGGTCCGATGTGGTGCTCAACCTTGAGCCCTTTCACTCTCTGCTGATGGATCTGTGATGGGGATGGGGAACACACATTTCAGGCCTTCAAGATGATTCCAGTTTTTTACTTTCTGCTGGATGTTCTGATGCATCCTTTGTACTGACCAGGAGTATATGGACAACTTGGTTTTGCACAGGTTTCTTTTGAATTTTTTTCTTTATTCAAGATAGAGTGGGGACCAGCAGTTAGTATAATGGCTATGTCGCTGGACTCGCATGGAGGCGACCGCGGTTCAAGTCCCAGACCTGGTGGCTTAAACTCACACCAGGTGCATGTGCGTGCGTGCCTAAGATCCCAAGAAGAGAATGGAGGAGAAGGGAGGAGAAGGGATTGCGGCGTGGCCATCCCCCCCGGGGGGTGATTTCTCACTTTCTGTCTCTCTGTCTCTCTTTCTTGCGAGCGCATGCACCCTATAGGAAAAAACCTCTATAAAAAATAGAGTGCATGAATATGCACATTAGAGAGAGAATAAGTGAGAGCGAGTACCCTCCACATGGTCTGGTTATGTCACAATGCCATGATGCCCTGATCCCCTTCATCCAGTCCTCCAGTCAGTCAGAGCTTGAGTGCTTACATGCATGCCCAATGTGTTTCAGGCTGACCAGGCCGGGGACTCTAACAGTAGTTGCATCTGGAACCCAACTTCTCTTGAGCAGGGCATTACCACTGCGCCATTGAGGCAGCCCTCACACTGGTTTCTGATGTGCGTAAAACCTCTGGTCAATCCAGGATGTTTACTTTATCAATCTTCCTGTTGGTTTAATCTCCCCACCCCACCTCCCTGCTAAAGCCCTGGTTAGTATGCTAATCTACTGTCCCAAACAGACCTACAACCTCAGGCTAACAAATGTACTAGCTCTGTTTCACTTGCCACCAAAATCACTATTTTTAACTGAGGACACTCCAAATCAAGTAAGCCTCCTTCTGCAGCAGTAGTAAAGCTGCCAGCTTTCATGGATGCTCTACCTCTGGTTAAACTCTGCACTGACAGAGCTGGGAATAATGGGAACAATCTCAGGCAACACCACAAACTTGTGCTGTTCTTATCCCAAATTCAGTGGCTTTCATGAATAACTGCCTCTGAAATTTCTGTAAGCCTTTAATTATTCTGTCCAATCTTAAAGCTGCTTTTGGTGGAGATAATCTGTTGGCCTCCTTCCTTGCTAAAGCCTGAAATGAATCTCCTCAGGTATGTTTATACAAACCTCATAGGTGATAAAACCTTGATGTCAGTGAAATAAAATAGCCAGTGAATAATTTTCACAGAATTAGACCCAAACTACTCAAATACAACTCAATCCCAAAATACACGTAGAGGAAAAACTTTCCTGGAAAAAGCAAAGGCATAAAATCCTTCTGAGCTTATGAATTATTGATTTAAAAGCAACAATCCAAACCTGTGAATATTAAAGTTATTTTCAGGGCAAGCAGATGAGATAGCGGATCACATCACTGGAATCCCACATGGCTGACTACGGTTTATCCTGGACTGGGTGGCTTGAAAATCAAACTGGGCGCATATGCATGAGTTCCCAAAATCCAGGAAGGAGAATGGAAGAGAAGGGATTAGGGCATGGCCATCACACCCCACCCCCTAGGGGTGATTTCTCATTTTCCCTCTCACTGTCTGTCTCTCTCCCTCAGGTGAGTGCACGCACACACACCCTAAGGCAAAAACCTCTCAAGAAAAAAAAAAAAAAGAAAAAAAGGTATTTCCAGTTCTCACTTCCCCAAAGCCCTAACTATTGAAGTCACTAGTACCTTCTATGTGTATTTGTAATCTTGCACACTCTGTCCTTCGACTCCACAAGAAACCCTGTACTTTCCAACGATGTCCTCATTTTAAACAAGCTTAAGAATGTTTCCTGTTCCAGGCCAGCCAGGCAGTCTGATGGTTAAGGCAGCTGGAGCCAACATGGCCAATTGTGCAGTTCGAGTCTCAGAGCTGGTGTCTTGAAAAACACACCAGGGACTAGCCAGTGGCATGGTGGTGAAGGCGGCTAGATACCACATGCCCAAAATCCTGAGAGGAGAATGGAGGAAAAGGGATTATGGTGTGGTTATCCCCCCTCACTTTATCGCTTTCTTCCTCTATCTATCCTAGAGAGGAGGGAAAAGGGGTGGGGGGAAGAGACTGTTGTTGTTTCTGTTCATTTTAAATGAAGGACTCCAGAGGACAGAGATACCAAACAAACCAACAAACTCATTACATGGAGTAATTTATTTCCTTCTCAATTACATAAATCTACTCCATTCATAAGGAAAAAAAACTCCTAGAAGAATCTTTGGTATTAGATTCACATAGAAATAAATACCTTGATCACATAATAAATAGGAATCCTATCAATAAGTATCATAGCTATTATTACAGATATCAGTGCATACATGAATACAGACACATACAACCAGTGGTGAGATTTCGCAGTAAGTAATAAAAGAACACACTCTATTTTCACACCTACAACGAAGGCCATGGCACTGAGCCTCCTTCTCAATGGCCAATGGCTATTTTTCTACCTTTCCATCCTCCTTCCCAACAACTCACTCTTACGATTCTTAAGGTATCCTGGTAAACTAACCCAACATTCATTCATCTTACAAGTGATTGATGTTCAATGTATTTCTACATATGATTAAAGGCTACCTGCAAATAACTTAAGGGATTGCTATTATATTGTGGAATTTTAAACTCAGATTAACAAGGATTCTACTATTCTACCAAGCCTAGTTGTCATAAAATGGGTAGCAAAGTTTCTTTTGAAAATGCACACATAAAGAATTTCAAAATTCTTGGAAGAACTCCATTACCACTGTTACAAGAATTAATAGTAGTTTTCAATTATTGCTATCTTGCTTCATAATCTTCAATTATGGCTCATTTTGGTGTCATAATTTTCAATCTGGTCTGATAGGTACTTCATCAACAATATCCTTATTTAAAAATGCTCCAGCAATTAAGACTCTGACGTGTCAAGTATGAACTACATATACCTCAATTGCTAAGCGTATATATCATCCTAACTCCAATTTGTATATAATAGTGTATTACCAACAAGAATTATTTTCAACTGGAAAGCAGGAACAAGCAGATAATGGCTAAGGCTAACAAAGAAGAAAGAAAAATGGCAGCGCTGCCATAATCAAGTAAGTTGCCCAAAAAAAAAAAAAAAAAAAAGGCCAGCCCTGCTATAATCAAGTAAGTTGCTCTCCCCTGCGGGTCGCACTGCTTCCAGTCTACTTGTCTTGCCCATACTTAATTTCTTAACTACTCAGAGAGCATTAGAAAGACACACTACCCTATCTTTCTTCTTCAGAGCCTTCTAGATTCTGTCCATGACTTACTATAATCTTACATCTCCCTTAACTGACATACTTCTTTTGCCACTATCTTAAAACAATTTCTTGCCCAGGAAAATCTGTTTTCACATTTTTTATTTTATTTTTTAAGAAAAAGCTGCATCTTAGACTACGGCGTTCATTAAAGCTCCTTTCTTCATATCCAAGGAATGGAGTCTCAGACCCAACGGATAGCAAGGAGTCATTAATGCTTCATCCTAAAGTCTCCCTGAAGCAGATTTCGACTCTTAGATAATAAAAGCACATTTTTCTTGTCTCTACTCCCCAGTCTCAGATCCCTCTGCATTAAGGATGTGTTGTATTGTCTTACCTGTCCATCCCTGTTACCCCAACATTACAAGAAATGTGACTGGGTATCTACTGAATAGATTTTGAAGTCTGAAGGCAAGGGAAAAGAGAGAACAAAATGCATTCCCATGCATATTTTCTTTTTAAGAGAGATTTTTGTCATACAGCACGTGGGCATGCTGGAAACAGACAAATGGAAAGTGAAATCACCCACAGGAGGGTCGCCAAGCCTCAGTTCCTTCTCCTCCAGTCTCCTCTCGATATTTGGGGCACGCATGCACGTGCACTCATGAGTTTGAAGCCACTGGGTCCAAGACTCAAACCACGGTTGACTATGTGAGAGTCTGTAACCATTACCCCATCTGCTGATCCCTCTCATGCATTTTTAATTACCATTTTCATATATGTTTTTTTGATGACCGAAATGTAAAACTTCTTTTCTTCATACTGTGAGGTCTATAATCCTGTTTCTGTTCTGTTGTGTTGTAAGTATTGCAAGCACTGTTTATTCTTTCAGTCCTCACCCTTTGCTCTTCAGTTAGGGCCTGTTGCCACCTAGTGGACTAAATGGACATACATACCAAGGCACTACCACAGGTTCTCACCTCTTTGCTACCAAAACAGAACACTAGATGGAGACATCAAAATTGAAGTAGGAAGACAACTTCCACAGAAATCTAGAAAGTCAGTCAGTACTTTTTAAAAGTTAATGCAAATTCACACGAACAAGAATGTGCCTCAAATGAGTTTAATAAAAATTTTGAAGGGCAGTATGGCAGTTAAGGTTAAAATATAGGCTTTGCTTCTTATGAACATAATCACAAACATCCATAATAAAACATTGCCAAGTGGAATTCAGGAACATATGAAAATCATAATTTATCATGACCACATGAAGTTTAGCCTAGGATTTATAAGGTTGGTTTGACTCTCAACATCTAATCAGTATAATTCACCATATTTGCAGTCTACATATCTAGATGTAGAAATAATTTTGAAAAATTTGACTCCATTCATGATAAAGACTCTTATCAAACTATAAACAGAAGAGAACTTTCTCAAGTTGATAAAGGACATCTAGAAAAAACTTACAGGTTCCTGGTTTCAAAACTCACTACAAAGTTACAGTAATCCAAACTGTGATACTGACATAAAGACAGATTTATAGACCAATAGCTAAAATAGAGAGCCCAGAAACAAGCCTTCATATATATGATTCAATTATTTTTAACGAGGTTAACTGAAAAAAAAAATCTACATATGAAAGAATGTGGTTTATACAAATATAATTCAGCCTTAAAAAGAAAGAAATTCTTACACACAATACAGCATGGAAAAACCTTGAGGAAACTGTACTAAGGGAAATAAGCCAGTCATGAAACAATACTTATATAAGGTACCTAGAGGAAGTCAAAAATCAGAGAAAGAGACTAGTGGTTGCTAGAGGTTGGAAGAAATGGGTAGTCACCAATCGTCAAGGGGTAGAATTTCAGTTTTGCAAAATGACAGGAATTCTGTGGATAGATGTTGATGATAGCTGCCCACCAACGTAAATGTACTTAATGCCACTGAATTGTACACTTAAAAAATACTGATAGTCAAAATGAGTGTCAGCCAGTTGTAATTACAGTTAAAGTGGGTGGATCCCACATGGCCAACTATGTAGTTTGAGTCCCAGACCTAGCAACTTGAAAAACACTCCAGAAGCATGTGTGGGCATGCCCAAATTCCCAAGAGGAGAATGGAGGAGAAGGGATTGCAGCAGCATGGTCATTCGGGGGAGGGGGGGGTGGAGGGGGAGCTTTCTCACCACCCTGCCCCACTCTCTCTGGCATGTACACCCACTAGCAAAACTTAAATTTTAAAAAATGGTTAAGGATGGTAAACGTTACATTATGTGCATCTTATCACAATTTTTAAACAATAAAAGGAAAACAGAAAACCCTATAGAGCTAACATCATACTCATCATTGTGACAATTAACCCTATTCCCAAAGATTAAGAACAAAGGGGCCAACAGTTGCTGTGGTAGTTAAGGTGCTGGATTCCCACATGGTCAACCATGGTTTGAATCCTGGACCTGGCAGCCTGCTTTCTCATTCTCCCTCTGTCTCTCTGTAACTGTCTCTATTTCTCTCTGGTCAAATTTTTAAAAATCATAATGATGATGAATAAAATTAAAATAAAATAGTTCTTAAGCAAAAAGATTAAAGAACAAAAGTAATAATATTATTTTACCACTTCTACCTACCATAGTACTGGAAATCTTAGCCAATGTAATAAGGCACAAAAATAAACAAAATTCATAAACATCAAAAAGGGAGAAATAAAACTGTCTTTATTCACAGATGTACACATAAAAAGTCCTAAGGAATTTATTTTTTAAAGGTACTAGAAGAAGTAAAAAACAAGTTTACAGAATTCAAATTCAATATACAAGAATCGATTGCACTTCTATATACTAGTAACAAACAACTGAAAATCAGTTTTAAAAACAGTATTATTCATTATAGCAGTAAAAAAATAAATACTTCGAGATAAGTTCAAAGAAAGGTGTACAAGATCTCAACACTAAACTTTTAAAAACATTAAGAAAAAAATAAAGACAATCTAAATAAGTGAAAACATACACTGAGTTTGAATTCATGAATTAGAAGACCTAATAGTATTAATGAAAACTCTTCCCAAACTGATAGGGTCAATGTAATTCAACTGAAATATCAGAAGGCTTTTTTCATTTAAAAAAAATGGGGGGATAGGTTCATAAAAAGACACCTGAGAAGCTGATTTTAAAATTTATATGGAGAGTGAGCACTACAGTTTAGTGATTAAGGAAGCCAGATCCCACATGAATGACCATGGTTTAAATCCTGGATCTGGAGACTTGAAAAACATGCCATGTTTGTGTATGTGTGCATGCCCCAAATCCCAAATGAAATGGAGAAGTGGAGGAGAAAGGACTGCAGTATGACTGCACCCCGCTGGGGAGTGCATTCTTCCTCACCCTCTCTCCCTCAGAAAAGTAGAAATACCTCTGACAATTAAAACAAATTTATATGGAAATGGAAAAAAAAATAGGACAACCAAAATAGCCAAATAGCAAAAGCAGCTTTGAAAGAATAGAATTAGAGAACTAACACTATCTGATTTCAAGATTTACTATAAAGCTGAAAGCCAGCCTTATAGCCTCATCATTAAGGGAACCAGTCCCATAAGGCAGACCCTGGTTTGAGTCCCGGGCCTGGTAGCTTGAAAAAAATGCCAGGGGGACCAGCAGTTAACATAATAGCTATGTCGCTGGAATCCCATGTAGTCAACTAAGGTTCACGTCCCAGACCCAGCGGCTTAAACTCACACCAGGCGCATGTATGTGCGTGCCCAAGATCCTGAGAGGAGAAAGGAGAAGGAAGTGCACCATGGCCATCCCCCCTTGGGAGGTAATTTCTTGCTTTGTGTCTCTCTGCCTCTCTCTTTCTGGCAAGCACATGTGCCCCATAGCAAAAGACCTCTCAAAAAAAAAAAAGAAGAAAGAAAAGCATGCCAGGTGTGTACACATAAGCTCGAAATTAAGACAGGAGAGAGAAATGGAGGAAAAAGAATTATGGTATGATCACAATTCACTAAAGGGTGCTTTCTCTTTCTCTCTCTCACTAATTTCTCTCTGGTGAGCACGTGCAATTAAAAAGATATTACTGTAAAGCTATAGTAATCAAGACATCATGGTATTTCTGAAAATATAAAACATTAATGAAAGAAAGTACAGAATTTATGAATAGACTCACATATATTATTTTTCAAAAAGAACATCAAAATACTCAATCACAAAAGGCCTTTCAACAAATGATGCTGGACCAAATGAGTATTCATTAAAAAATACTCTTACAACATATAAAATAATTTGAGACAGATTACAGATATTAATGTAAAAGCTAAAATCATAAAATTTCTAGTAGAAAACATAGTGTATCTTTGCCAAAATTTCTTAGGGAGGACACAGAAAGCATTAACCATGAAAAGATAAACTGGACTTCGTAAAAAATTTAAAGTTCTGCTCATCACAAAACTTGTTAGAAAGCTAAAAAGGAAGCCATAAACAAGAGAAAATACCCACAACATGACTATCTGATGAAGAAATTTTATCTAGAATAAAAAATACCTCTGATTCAACAATGGGACAAACTTTGTTTTTTTTGTGTTTTGTGTTTTTTTTTTTTTTTTTTTTTTAATGATCAAAGATTTGAACACTTTTGAGACCAGCAGTTGGCATAATGGCTATGTCGCTGGACTCCCATATAGCCAACTGTGGTTCGAGTCCCGGATCCAATGGCTTAAACTCATGCCGGGCATGTGTGCATGTATGCCCAAGATTCCAAGAGGAGAATGGAGAAGGGATTGCAATGTAGCCATCCCCCTGGGGGGTGATTTCTTGCCTTTTCTCTGTCTCTGTCTTTATGGCGAGAACACACGCCCTGTAGCAAAAACCTCTCCAAAAAATAAAAGATTTGAACACTTTTAAAAGATGATATAGGAATGGTCAATAAGTACATGAAAAACTGACCAACACAATTGTCATCAAGGAAATGTTAATTAAAACCACATCAGGGCCAGGGGCCAGCAGGTGTGGTGGTTAAGGGTGTAGGACTCCCACATGGCTAACCACAGTTGAGTCCCGGACCTGGCAGCTTGCTTTCTCACCTTCTCTCTCTCTCTCTTGCTCTTGCTTTGTTCTTCTCTGGTCAAATTAAAATAAATAAAGTTAAATAAAAATAATTCTTTAAAAAGAGAAAACCTCATCAGGGCCAGACAGTGGCATGGTGGTTAAGACAACTGTATTCCACATGAGTTCAGGACCTGGACACTTGAAAAACACAGTGGCCACATGTGCATGTGTGTCCAAAACCCCAAAATGAGGGAGAAATGGAGGAGATGGTTGACTATTCCCTCTGGGAGGGTACTTTCTTACCACTTCTCTCTCCCACTCTCTCTCCCCCCCAACAAGTGCACATGTCCTCTGGCAAAATTTTTAAAAAATTGTAAAGCCACATCAATTCTATTATAATACTCACTAGAATGAATACAGTTACAAGACTGATGATACCAAATGCTGACAAAGATATGAAGCTGGAATTCATGTACTACTGGGACTATAAAGGGTATCAATATTTTAGAAAACTGTTTGGCAATTTCATAAAAAGTTAATATACACCTACTATATGACCCCAAAATCCCTTGACCTATGTCTAAGTGAAATAAAAACATATATCCATAAAAACCTCGTGTAAGAAATTTTATAGCTTTTTTTTTTTTGAGAGATTTTTTGCTATAGGGCGTGTGCGCTCGCCAGACAGACAGAGAGAGAGACATAGCTTTTTGATTCATAACGTCAAAAACTAGAAACAGCCCAGGTTTCATAAGGTGAATACATAGGGACTTCAATAAGTTAATAGAAAATGAAATTAGAGTACAAGTTTAGGTGCAAGAATATTTTAATTTATACATAGTTTTTTCATAATATAAATTTTCTGTTAACTTTTTGAAGACCCCCCTTTGTGGTACAGGTGATAAAATACTACTGGGCAATGAAAAAGAATGAACTACTAATACCTGGAACAATATGGATGAATCTCATACACTATGCAGAAAAAAAAGCACTAAAGAACATATTTTGTACAATTCTATGCATACGACACTTTAGAAGAGGTAAATCTAATTTACCATGACAGAAGTTACTATTTCCTGGGGTAGAGTAGTGGGATCAATGGGGGGCGGGGGGGGAGTGGCGGCTAGTTTTCTGAAGGGATAGAAATCACAAAGGTGTATACACATTTTTTTAAATTGCTTAAACTTTATACTTCAGGTTTGTGCATTTCACTGTATCTGAAATACATCTCCATTACACAAAGATAAAAAGCACATGCACTTTGGGATCACACAGGGTTCAGTTCTGTCACTTACCAGGTGTGTGACCTTGGCCAAGTGTTAAACTGTCAGTTTCCTCATCTGTAAAATGGGAAGAAAAAGAATTGAAAATAATCTCAAGAGCTGCCAAAAAGAGTAAATGAGATAATGGTTAAAAGTCTCTAGCATACAGTAAATGCTCATTACATAGTAACAAAATTAGTGAGAAATCCTGTGTGTTCTATTCCAGCAAGGGAGAAACATGCAGGGACGACTAGAGAAGCTAAATGCTGGGCAATTCATATATACATATGCTTATTTTTAAAAGTAACCCCTGGGACCAGCAATTGGAGTAATGGCTAGGTTGCTGGACTCCCATGTAGTCGACCGTGGTTTGAGTCCTGGATCTGGTAGCTGAAACTCATACCAGGTACATGTACATGCATGCCCAAGATGAGAATGGAGGAGAAGGGACTGTGGCGTGGCCATCCTCCCTGGAGGGTAATTTCTTGCTTTCTATCTCTCAGTCTCACTCTTACGTGGGAGCACACGCACTCTATAGCAAAAACCTCTCAAAAAAAAAAAAAGTTACCCCTGACAGGGATTATTATGTATAATGAAACTGAGTTTCATAGGTAGCTACAGTCAGTCAGAAGGGGGCAAAGACAAGATGCAACTCTTCACTCATGTTTTTTCCCACTGCACCATGCATTCCAGTAAGGCCTCTTTCAGCAACTAACCCTGAAACTGGAAGAAATCCCAATTCAGGTAAGAAGCTACTGAAGGCACCTTTTTCATTCTCATTACTTCTGGTTCAATTCTCTTCACACTAGAGAAACCAGTTCTGAAGGAAGTAGGGCTACAAGCAGAAGCCTGAAAATATTGCTCTAAGGCTTTTACTGTGTTCTTGGGCTTTAAGGTGGCTCCTGCTAGTTGAGGATTCCAATTCCCCTTCCTTTGAGGATGTCAAGGTAGAAAATTCTGACATAAAAATCTATGCTCTATGTGGGAAGCCAGTGCCCAAGTGGCTCAATTTGGTAGAACAATTTTAGAAAATCGCAGATGAAAATAAATTATTTATTTTAATTTGACCAGAGAAGGAAAGAGAGGAAGGGGGGTGGGGGTAAGAGAGTGAGTAAAAGCGAGCCATCAGGTTCAGGACTTGAACTGCAGTTAGCTATGTGGGAATCCAGCACCCTTTAACCACCATGCCACCTGCTGGCTCCAAGAACCAGAGATTAAAAAAATAATAATAATAAATAAATAATATATAATTTTTTCTTAATAATGCAAGATCCTTGTAAAAATTTTTTTCTAAAACATGGGGCTGACAGCAGCACAGAGAAAAAATGCAACACTCTGCAAGGTTGCCCAACACGGGAGGGTTCTGGGTTCCTTCCAGGTATCACCTTGAGTATGCTGAGCAAGCACTAGGCTTGACTGAAGCTGGGAGTGGGTTGCATGTCATGACCCTGTTGGGGGTGTACTCTGTCTCTTGCTCATGGATGAAACTAATAAGTAAACTTAAAAAATAAAGTGCACAGATAATCAAAGTAATCCTGTAATTGCATTTTCCCAAAGGGGTCTAGCTGTGACCCCTGGTAACGGTGACAGACGTGGTAGATGTCCCCTTTGTTGGCATATTGGAACTCCCTGCTCATAATGTCTACCTATAACACCACCACATGAACAGTTCCGTGTATCTTCTTCCAGACTAATAATGTGACTTCTCATTAGCAAGTCTGTATGATTCCATTACAGAATAACCACATTCATTTAACTAGTCCTCTATTTAACTTTCCATCTGTTCCAATTTTCTTACTACTACAAATGCTGAAATATACATTTTGCACTATTATTTCTTTAGGATAAATTCCTAAACAAATTGGGGGGCCAGCAGGTTACGTGGTGGCTTAAGGGCACTGGACTCCCATATGGCTGACCACAGTTCAAGTCCCGGATCTGGCAGCTTGCTTTCTCACTTTCTCCCACTCTTGCTCTGTCCCTGGTCAAATTAAAATAAATAAATTAAATTAAATTAAATTATATATTGTTTAAATTCATAAACAAACTGGTTGCTAAATCTGCAGTTTTAAATTTTATTTAAGTTTAAAAAAATCAACAATAAACCTGTACACATTGCCAGTTTTGACAGATAACCATGAGTTTCCTTTTTCCCACAGCTTAGCCTTGGAAATGATCATGCTTTAATGTAGGAGTTGCAAACTCAAATGGCTATGAAAGACTGGAAGGAAACATATGTGGATAAAAGAGTCCACACATCTGTGACAAACCTGAGAGTGCATGCTTACTACAGACAGCCAAAAGATGCATGCCACAAAGAAATACAAGATCAGTATCTATCTTCCAAGTTACCCAGAAAGCCAGAAATTCATATTTTTATGAAACTCTTGTAGGTTTTAAATGTTGACAACTAATGAACCACATAACAATGTTTCAGTCAACAACAGAAAGCATATAAAACATAAAGATCAAAGACTAGAGCTGGCTTTGTAGTCTATTGGTTAAGGAAATCAAATTCCACATGGCTGATCACGTTCAAGTCCTGCCCCTGGCAGCTTGAAAAAAAAAAACCCACCAGGTACATGTGCTGCATGTACACCCAAAATTCTGATGAGATGGAGAAGCGAAAAAGGGACTGCAGTATGACCACACCCAGCTGAGGGGTACTTTCTTTCTCTCCCTTTCTCTCCCTGGCAATTTCACCTGTTCTACCAATTTAAAAAGAAAGAAAGAAAAAAAAAAAGAAAACACCGAGGCTATACCATATAGTATGGGTGGTTAGTATAACACTAGGTTTGTGTAAGTATACTCTATGATGCAAAATAATGAAATCACCCAACAACACACTTCTGAGAACCTATCTCCATCATTAAGCATCACATGACTATATATCAGTCAGAATACACTGAGCAAAGGGAATTCTGTGCTAATAGATGAAAAAATCAAACGTTGGGTCCAGCAATTGACGTAATGGCTTGTCGCTCATGCAGTCAACCGCAGTTCAAGTCCCAAATCCGGTGGCTTAAACTCACGCCAGGTGCCTGTGCGTGCATGCCCAAGATCCTGAGAGGAGAAGGGAGGAGAAGGGATTGAGGCATGGCCATCCCCCCTGGGGGGTGATTTCTCACTTTCTGTCTCTCTGTCTTTCTGGCGAGGGCATGTGCCCTATAGCAAAACCTCTCCAAATAAATAAATAGATAGATAGATAGATAGATAGATAGATAGATAGATAGATAAATAAATGTTATGCTTTCACACTGACTCATATTATTCTGTAGTTTATCTTTCCCAAAACTTTCCCTATGCTTGCCACCAGAGCATGTTCAACTTCGTTTGACAATGACTGTTAGCTCCCTTCAAAGAGAGAGCTTATCTTTTCTTTCAGATTTGTATCTACAACATATATTGAACCAAAACAAAACAAAAACTACTTCAGAAAGAGTAGCTGACAAAAGCATGCCCAGGAAAGGCAAATGAGAACTCATTTGGGACTGAGTTCTACACGCTAAACATACTTACAGCACCACATAATTTTCAGAGAAAATACTAATCTGTAAAGCTATGTATTACTTTGAAGAGGATGGCTTCAACCTAAAGTGCCTCCACTCACTATTAATACATCTGCCTAAACCAGCAAATTCTCTCTTTAGTGAGACATCGAAAAATAAAAGGGCTAGACAGTGGCATGGCAGTAAAATGCCACATTCTGCCAGGCTGACCCACATGAGATGTGACCACTGATTCACATCGAGTCTTCTCTGAGTACCTAACGACTCACATGTGCCCATGATCCATGGCAGACTGAAGATGGGAGTGGGTAGCAACATCAAGTCTTTGTTGAAGTGTAGTCTC
>NW_006160089.1:2376117-2391525 GCF_000334495.1 Tupaia belangeri chinensis
GAAAAAAAAAAAGTCCAAAAAAAAAAAAAAAAAAAGGTAAGAAAAGTCGTCCCATGTACTGTATTTTCTTGTTATCAAGTACTCAATTTAAACAACCACTTTTGGCTTTTTCTTTAAAAAGTATTTATTTACTTAACTGTATTTGTTATTATTTTTTAATTGGACCAGAGAGAGAGAAAGGCAAAGTTAAAGAAAGCCGCCAGGTCTGAGACTCAAACCATGGTCACCCATGTGGGTGGAAGCCCAACACCTTAATCACCACACCACCTTCCAATCCCTTGGCCTTTTTTTTTTTTTTTTTTTTTTGCTATAGAGTGCATGCGCTTGCCAGAAAGAGAGACAGAAAGCGAGAAATCACCCTCCAAGGGGATGGCAATCCCTTCTCCATTCTCCTCTCAGGATCTTGGGCATGTACACAGCGTGAATTTAAGCCACGGGGTCTGGGACTCGAACCACAGTTAACTACAGGAAAGTCCAGCGGCATAACCATTAAACCAACTGCTGGTCCCTATTTTTTCTTTAATGAAATAAAACAAGACTTTATACAAAACTTTCTCTGATCTCAAAATGTTTCTGTAAAACTGTTCCCATAGAAAGAACAACTGCTGCAGCTTACCTAGCCCCAGAGTTTCTTCTCATTCCTTCTTAGTCATCCATTACAAATCTCCAGAGTTAGATGCTCAAGCATTCCCTGCACCCAGAGGAGATAGTGGCAGACTATCGTGACTATCCAGGGAACCAACAACTACATTTGAATGCAACTATCTTTTAATCAATTGTAAACATGTGCTAAACTCTTGGCTCCATGGGGAGTCCTTACCAAGTCAGTATAAACTCTGAAATAGGGGCAGAGGTCAAGGGGATGAGAGTTCAGACTAAGCACTGGGTTTCTTACCACCCCCACCCTGTTCAAAAGAATCCTTATCAGAAAGGAACTTGCCA
Source organism: Tupaia belangeri chinensis (assembly GCF_000334495.1). Classification (NCBI taxonomy): domain Eukaryota; kingdom Metazoa; phylum Chordata; class Mammalia; order Scandentia; family Tupaiidae; genus Tupaia; species Tupaia belangeri. The sequence continues at coordinate 2,377,060 of NW_006160089.1, forward strand.
GCAAATGGTCACATTCAGGAGACCTGATGTAGGAGACTCAGTTCAAGCTTTGAAAGCAGGCTCTTGGAACTGCTATGAATGTGAAATACCTAAATCACCAACCCAGCGTTATTAAGAAAAGGGGGAAATTCAGAGAGATTTGTGAATTCATCTTAATTTGCTTCAGGAAAGAATCTGTCTGAAAGGGTGAAATAATAAGTGCAATAATAGTGAAGTGGCTGAACCTGAACCACAGAAGAAATTTCTTTGGTAATCTATTGTACAGTAAATGATCCCATTCTGTGTCCCAGATCATCTTAATATATGCACAATGAGCCCAATAGCACTTTAAAAATAGACTTTATTCTTTTGTACACATGCAAAAAAAATCCCACTCTATGTATGATAAATTATTTTGCCTTAAACTCTTTCACCATTATCATTTGAGACTTATCATAACCAAGAGCTACAGAAGATTAGTTAAAATAGAGGCTCTGAAGTCTCAGAAATTTCTCTACTATGTACTTTGGAGTCAGTCATTTAACAGGGACCCTCCTAAAAGAGATGGGTTCTCAGTTTCCCCTTCTGTTAAAGAAAAATTTAGAATTTCCCAAACTTGAATTAGTAAGAGCTGACTAAAATTCAAGTGTATTTTTAATGGTGCTTGGAATTACAAAGTCCATTTCCATTGTAATGGCCAGATTAAGGGGTAAGACTTCAGATTTTGTTATAATAAAGAAACAAAATTGGCCATGAAAAAGGGCCATTTAGACCTTTAAAACTCTCACTTAAAGATAAGGTTTTAATTTAAATATATAGGATTTTTTTAAAAGAGATTTTATAGGATTTTTTTTTTTTTAAGAGATTGTGGTCACAGTGAGAGGAAAGTGAGAGTCAGCCCTGGGAAGATGGCCAAATCGCAATCCCTTCTCCTGCAGGGATCTTGAACATGCACCCACATGTGCCCAGCATGATTTTCAAGCCACCAAGTCCAGGATTCGAACCACAGTCGGCCATGTGAGGGTTCAGTGATGTAACCACTCTTTCATCTGCTGGTCCCTATGTAAGAAGTTTTATAGGACGGAAACTGCTGGTGATGAGCTGAATGGCTCCAGAAACTTGAACAGAAATTTGATTAACTAAGGCCTCACCAATCAAGAATCCCCATGAGATGATCACGGCCTCTTGAACCAATCCTTGAACTGATCATGTGCCTGAGACCCCTGGCCCTAATCTCCCCTTAAAAACGCTTATGAGGAATACCTCGGAGTGACCAGGTCTTTTCAGTATGGGCTGCCAGCCCTCCTTGCTTTGAGCTTTGCAATAAAAGCTATACTTTTCTTCATCACACCATGTGCCTATGGTTTGGTTGTAATGCTTGGGCAAGCAAACCTCATTTGAGTTCAGTAACAATAGGTTTTATGAGTGCTCAATGGGAAAAATGCATGTAAAGCACATTATGTGTAATAAAAATTAGCTATCATCATTATTTTGTGATAAGAACCACATCAAGTTTTGTGTCTGCCTTACCGACTAACCTAGAGTTCCTTGCCTCAAGAACTGTGTCTTAGTTTGACACACAAAGTGAGGAGGGAGGAAAAAACAGTAACTGTGCTAAATGGAATAGATATTACAAAATCAAACCTAAAATTAGATCACTTTATTTATTTTTAGATTTTTAGTTTGAGACAGGGGCCGTATCCTCACCAGAGAGAGAGAGAGAGAGAGATGGAGGGAGGCGGGGGGATGGCCACTCCACAATCTCTCCTCCTTTCTCCTCTTGGAATTTTTAGCACACATGCACATATGCCCATGTGTCTGTCAGAAATTCAAACCACGCAGTTGGCCAAGTAGAATCCAGTCGCCTTAACCACCACATCATTGGCTGGTCCAAAAGTGAAGCATTTTATATAACCATTTTCACATCTAATAAATACATGCAAAATGCCTGTTACATAACAAATACCCAACAGTTGATAATTTCCTTTCCTTTCTTAATCTCTAACATTCAGACTTAAATTCATTCTCTGCAGGTAACACCTGGACTTATGGAACTACTTTCTAACACCAAAAATTGTGACATATAGTTTGACTAACTAGGAATGGGCCCATTAGGACATAGAACAGAATACTATGATTTTCGATAGAATCTGTAATACTCAAGCTGAGATGTACCTTTCTCTTTCATAGCTGGGAGAATCTACAAAAGTTCTTGGGATCCCAAGTTCATTGAAATTTTTTTTTATTTGCCAGTAGCACATGCATTGAAAGAGAGAGAGAGAGAAGGGAAAAGCACCTCCCCAATGGGGTGTGGTCACTCAGCAATCCTTCTCCATTTCTCCAACTATAGGAATTTGAAGCATGCATACACATGTACCCAGCACTTTTTTCCAAAGGCTAGGGCTGGGAGCTGCACAGTCGGTCATGTGGGATCCAGCCATCTTAACTGCCAGGTCATGGGGCTGGCCCTATGACAACTGAACACAAGGCGAGAGCAAGTTATAGCATCAGGCTATCTTAATCTGAAGCTGTTTTTATCTTGCCTGTTCATCCCACCAACACCCATGGATTTTCTCCTTAGGGGGCATCCACTTGTATGGCAAGGGAGGCCAAAAATTAACTTAGCTTTCAAGCCTCTTTTTTTTTCTTTCTTTTTTGAGAGGTTTTTGCTATAGGGCATGTGCACTCAACAGAAAGACAGAGAGACAGAGAGATAGAAAGCGAGCAATCATCCCCCAGGGGGGATGGCCATGCCACAATCCCTTCTCCATTCTCCTCTCAGGATCTTGGGCACACATGCACACACGCAAGGCGTGAGTCCAAGCCACCGGGTCCAGGACTCCTACTGCGGTCGACTACACGGGAGTTCAGCGACATAGCCATTATGTTAACTGCGGTCGACTACATGGGAGTTCAGCGACATAGCCATTATGTTAACTGCTGGTCCCAGCCAGTGTTCAAGCCTCTTTTAAAATGCTCATTTATCTAGGTCTTTTATCATTACGATATATATTTTTTTAAATTTGGAGTCGGCAAGAATCCCAAACATATATTAAATAAAAATAGTAATAATCAGATTTTAAATTGTTACCAATTTGTTTCCTCAGCATGCTTTCTATAAGACCTTACTTTTGACCAAGGTACATAATGCGAGCATCTGTGATTAAAAAAAAAAAGAATTTAGTTTTATTTGCTATTTTTTAATTTGACCAGAAAGAGAAAAGGAAGTGAGAAAGCAAGTCTCCAGGCCTAGCGAGTCCAGCACATTAACCACAGCACCGCCTTCCAGCTCTCCGAGGATTTGTCTTAATAAGCGGAGGGTTAACTTTAGTCTCCTGAGGGGTTAAATAAATGGGTTGGTAGGTGGTCATTTGGGAGGTTACCCACTGCTTAGAAAGGGATAAAAATATCCTAGTAGTCAACCAGATGGTAAAAAACATTCTTGGCCAAAATAGTCAGCAGTCAATGAGCTCAATTCCTGTGACTGAATTCATTACCTCCAGTGATAACTAACACCTGCTAAAGTCTGGAATGATTCATCTTTGTGTCATTAAGAAACACAAGCTAGTTTGGGACAAGCATGGCATAATGGTTACATCACTATACTCCCACATGGTTGACCAGAGTTCGAGTCCCAGACCCAGAGGCTTGATCATGTGTGCGTGCATGCCCAAAATCATTAAAGGAGACTGGAGGTAAGGGAACTGCAAGTGTGGCCATCCCCTCTAGGGGTAATTTCTCAATTTCTATCTCTTTCTGTCTCTCTAGCAAGTGTACACACTTTATAGCAAAAATATCTCTTAAAAAAAAAAAAAGAAACACAAGCTAGTTTAATTAAAATGCAGTTATAAAATCTCAGTACAGCGAGACTGAAAATTTCAACATTATACTACATAGCTTAGTATAGCATACACTTAGGGGACAGCAGGTGATGGCAGCTGGATCCCACATGGCTGACTGCACAGTTCACACACCAGACCTGGAGGCTTGAAAATCATGATAGGGAGGTCAGCAGGTGACACAGTGGTTGAGGGCACTGGACTGTCACGTGGCTGACCATAGTTCAAGTCCTGGACCTGGCAGCGTCCTCTTTCACTTTCTCTCTCTCTCTCTCTGGTCAAATAAAAATAAATAGTTAAGGGACCAGCAGTTAGCGTAATGGCTATGTTGCTGAACTCCCATGTAGTCAACCATGGTTCAAGTCCCGGACCCGGTGGTTGAGACTCAAGCTGGGCACGTGTGCATGCATGTCCAAGATCCTGAGAGGAGAATGGAGGAGAAGGGACTGCGGTGTGGCCATCACTCCTGGGGGGTGATTTCTCGCTTTCTGTCAATCTCTCTCTCTCTGTCTTTCTGGCGAGCACATGCGCCCGATAGCAAAAACCTCTAAAAACAAAAACAAAAAAAATTTTTTAATAATAAATAAATAAAGTTAAAAGGAAAAAAAGAAAATCATGCTGGGGAAATGTGTGTGCCCAAAAGGTATGGCCATTACCCTTGTGGGGGAGAGGATTTCTCACTTCTCCCTTACCGCCCTCTCTCAGGCTCTATGGCAAACCCACCCCCCCCCCAAAAAAAAAGAGAATAGTACACACTCAATAGTGTTTATCACTTGATAAGCACTGTCATATACACTTTACATATACCAGTTCATTTAATCCTCCCAGCGGTCCTATATAATAGGAGCAAGTTTTACCGTTTCTGCTTTATAGATGAGAAATCAGGCACAGAGAGATTAAATAACTTAACCAAAGTTACAGAGCTAGTAAATATTGAAACCAAGTAAAACTTAAGCAATCTTGAATCAGAATCCATGCTTGTTATTGGAAGGAATTTGGGCTCATCTAAAAAGCTAACGTGCTTATTTACAAAGCAAACAAAAAAATTTATAAACATGTTCACTGTGGCAATATTTATAATGCAGAAAATCTGGAAAACATATCTAAACACCCAATGATAGAACAGGCAAAACTATTCTCTTTAAACAAAATTATCCTGACATAATAAATATTTACCAAAAAATCATTTGTGACTTGGAACAGTGCTCCCAATGTAATGCCAAGTTCAGGAAATGGAATACAAAGTTATATATTATATAGTGCGATTCCTAATTATGTAAAAGATGAGCTTAGACACATTGGAAGGGCATATTCTCAAATAAGAAACAATGGCTATGCTTAACTGGTGGGATTAGGAATGCTTATGTTTTAGCATTTTCTATAATGAACTACATTATTCTACAACAGTTTAAATAATAAGGCAATTTTTTTTCTTTCAACTCAAGCTATGTCAAGATCCTCAATCAGTTGGTTAAAAACAGATACAAAGCTCCTAGGCCAGCAGGTGGCATGATGGTTAAGGCAGCTGTATTCCACATGGCTAACTAAGTGGTTCTAGTCCTAGACCTGGCAGCTTGAAAAAGACATTGCAGGAGTCAACAGCACTTGGCAGAGTGGTTAAGGTGCTAGCCTCCCACACTGCTGACTGCAGTTTGAGTCCTAGACCCAACAGATTGAAAATCATGCTGAGGGGATCAGCAGATGGTGTAATGGTTACATTGCTGGAATCCCAAATGGACAACCACAGTTTGAGTTACAGGTCAACCACAGTTTGAGTTACAGGCCAACCACAGTTCAAGTTCTAGACCCAGCAGCTTAAAGCTCACACTGGCACATCTGTGGCATGCCCAAAATCCCAAGAAGAGAATGAAGAAGATGGGATTGTGCGTGGGACAGTATGATTTTTTGCCTTTTATCTGTCTCTCCAACGAGCACATATGCCCTACAGCAAAAATCTCTCTTTAAAAAAAATTTTTAAATAAAGAAAGAACAGGAAATCATGTTGAGTCTGTGTGTGTGCATGCTCAAAGTCCTGAGAGGAGGGTAGAGGGAAAAGGGACTGCATCATGGCCATCCTCCAAAGGAGGAATTTCTCACTATCCATCTCTCTGTCTCTCTCTCCCTCTCTGGCAAGCACATGCACCCTTTGACATAAAATCTAAAACAAACAAAAAATCACACTGGGCATGTGTGCATGCAAGCCCAAAATTCCAAAAGGAGGGAGAAACAGAGGAGAAGGGATTGTGGCATGACCATCACCCCCAGGAGAGGTGCTTTTGCTTTCTCTCTCTCTCTTTCCAGTGAGTACATACATCCCCTATGCTTCTAGTCCATCTGTTTAACTTAAAGTAGTTACTTTTCGTGGGATAATATCCTTTGAACATCATATAATAAATAGATCATTCATCTTCAACTTTGGAAACTGAATTAAAATGAGTATTTACTAAAATAAGTATTACTCTTGTTATAGGAATATATTACAAGAATAAAAATGGACTTCATTGTATGTAGGTTAAAATTTCAGGAATAGCTTTGTTGAAATAGATAATAAGAGACCAAAGTTTGGGAGGAAGAACAGCTGTTGCTAATCCAACTGTTTACCCTTTGACCCTCTATCTGACCAGTAACTAAACAGTACCAATTGTTACTCTGTATTATATGCTGTTTACAATCCCTGAGCAGCATGAAAGGAATTAATAATTTAGCCTAGAAAGCTGACAGCCTTTAATGGGGAGCCCCTTGTCTGTGGGACAGAAATCAGAGTAAGTGGCTGTCCAAAGTCACAGGTCCCTTTACTGTTCCTGTTTTATAGCCTAATTGACCCCCAAACATAAATCAATTATTTCTCCTGTTTTAAGCAACAATGACTTCTATTCTCTAACTTCCCTCGTATCAAGTCGGTCCTTGTTCTCTTGAGTTTTACAACTACACGGTAAACATGATGGTTGAGAAAAAACTTGGGGAGCAGGGCAGACTGAGGTTATCTGGAAACAGAAGCACAGAAAGGTTATGCTGTTTTGAACTTCTTTTGACCTTTGGCTGCCCTGTCCCTAGCTTGTGCTAATGAGGATGGTATAGGGACATTTCTTGTAGAAATGAACTTAGCCTGAACCTGTGCCATAACATTGGACTCTAGGAAGCCCAGGATTCATAGCAAGGTGGCCAAAGCATGAACAAGCTGCACATATTCTAAGCATGGCTGCCCATCTGCTCCATCACAGAAAAGGCTTAAAAAAAAAAAGGCCACTTAAAATTGGACAGTCTTTCCTTAAATGGTTCCAATATACTCCACCTGTTATCCTGAATCTGCTGTCTACCTGGAAATTAGCAACAAAGGTATTTCCTGGGCCAAAATAAGCAGGTATGAGCAGGTTTTTCCCTATCAGTAATTAAAGAGGGGATGAGAACATTGGGACTTCTAAATTCCAAAGAAACAACAGAGAAATATCTATTATCATCAAACTGATGTGCCAAAGTCATTAGATACTAACACAGGACATGTTAGTCCTTTCTAGTCAGAATCCACAGAATCTGCGATACTAAAAGCTATAACCGATTTAACACAACCCCATCTCAGTCTCATGTTTTTTCTCTCTCATCTAACTTCCCTCGTATCAAGTCGGTCCTTGTTCTCTTGAGTTTTACAACTACACGGTAAACATGATGGTTGAGAAAAAACTTGGGGAGCAGGGCAGACTGAGGTTATCTGGAAACAGAAGCACAGAAAGGTTATGCTGTTTTGAACTTCTTTTGACCTTTGGCTGCCCTGTCCCTAGCTTGTGCTAATGAGGATGGTATAGGGACATTTCTTGTAGAAATGAACTTAGCCTGAACCTGTGCCATAACATTGGACTCTAGGAAGCCCAGGATTCATAGCAAGGTGGCCAAAGCATGAACAAGCTGCACATATTCTAAGCATGGCTGCCCATCTGCTCCATCACAGAAAAGGCTTAAAAAAAAAAAGGCCACTTAAAATTGGACAGTCTTTCCTTAAATGGTTCCAATATACTCCACCTGTTATCCTGAATCTGCTGTCTACCTGGAAATTAGCAACAAAGGTATTTCCTGGGCCAAAATAAGCAGGTATGAGCAGGTTTTTCCCTATCAGTAATTAAAGAGGGGATGAGAACATTGGGACTTCTAAATTCCAAAGAAACAACAGAGAAATATCTATTATCATCAAACTGATGTGCCAAAGTCATTAGATACTAACACAGGACATGTTAGTCCTTTCTAGTCAGAATCCACAGAATCTGCGATACTAAAAGCTATAACCGATTTAACACAACCCCATCTCAGTCTCATGTTTTTTCTCTCTCATTTTTTTTTGTACTTTTTTTTTTTTTTTGGAGAGGTTTTTTTCTGCTATAGGGCGCGTGCGCCCGCCAGACAGAGACAGAGAGATAGAAAGCGAGAAATCCCCCCCCCAGGGGAGATGGTCACGCTGCAATCCCTTCTCCATTCTCCTCTCAGGATCTTGGGCACGCGCACACACGCGCCTAGCGTGAGTTTTAAGCCACCAGGTCCGGGACACGAACCACGGTTGACTACATGGAAGTCCAGCGACATAGCCATTACACTAACTGCTGGTCCCCTCATGTTTTTGTTTTAAAGTTTATTTATTTATTTCTTCCATCTCGGGCTTGAGTCTTCCTAACCTTTGGTAGGGCTGGGTATACTCATGTTTCTCCTTGTAAGGTGGGGAGGGGAGGGGGAAGGAAGAGAGAGACAGAGACAAGCATTTTTTTTTTTTAATTTTTTTTTTTTATTTTGGAGAGATTTTTTTTTTTGCTATAGGGCGTGTGCGCTCGCCAGACAGACAGAGAGAGACATAGAGACAGAAAGCGAGAAATCACCCCCCAGGGGGGATGGTCACGCCGCAATCCCTTCTCCTCCACTCTCCTCTCGGGATCTTGGGCACGCACGCACACGCGCCCGGCGTGAGTTTTAAGCCACCGGGTCCAGGACGTGAACCGCGGTCGACTACGTGGGAGTCCAGTGACATAGCCATTACGCTAACTGCTGGTTCCCAAGCATTTTTGATAGAGACTCACTGTGCCACAATCTCCCTGCCCCAGCCTCTCAATCAACCAGGATCACCGGCGTGCACAACCGTACCCAGCATGTTTAGATCGGCCTGGGAACCAAACCTGGATATCCCAAAAGGATTTCAGTCTCCTAAGTGGTAGAGCCGCCTATGTACTACCAAGGCAGGCACTGAGCATAATGATTTTAAGAATCATTTTTATTTATTTATTATATTTTAATTTACTATAGGGTATGTGTACTCACCAGAGATACACACACACACACAGAAAGAGAGAGAGAGAGAAAGCTACCAGCTCTGGGACTTGAATAGCAATCCGCCATCCACATGGGAGTCCAGCAGCCCAACTACCACACTGCCCACTGGCCACTGGCCCTGAGCATAATCACTTGCTCATTGAGACTGATATAGATTTGGGAGCCAGGAGGTGGTACAGTTATTAAGGCACTGTACTACCACATGACCACTGTTCGAGTCCTGGATCTGGTGATTTGAACCTCACACTGTACATGTGTGCCCAAAATCCCAGGAGAATGGAGGAGAAGGGACTGCAGTGTGGCCATCCCTCTGGAGGGTGATTTCTCACTTTCTCTCTCACTGTCTCTGTCTCTCTAGTGAGTGCACATGCTCCAAGGCAAAAACCTTTAAAAAAAAAAAAGTATCAGTACAAACTCAAATGCTAAATTCTTATGTATTTCTTCAAAAACAAAGGCTAAAACTACCAACTTCACAAAGATAATATTGGAATTATTTAGAATACTATTCACATACAATAAGTATAATTTTAAAAATAAATATTTTTTAGTAGGTGACTCCTATTTCATAATGTTTCAATATCTATTCATTCTCATGGATTGGAGGTCTGGAAATCACCGTATCTAGCTATGGATTCTATGCAGAAATGTTAAATGAGCTAGGATTACTTGGCCCAGACAGAAGACTAATTTGACAATAATCTTTATGAGATTAAGGCCTTTCTCAGAAAATGAGCATGAACTATTTTCATTTGCTATTTAGTATAGAAAAGGAGAATAAGCTTGGGTACTATTATGTGCTAAATTAGATGTTTTAAAAGTCTTTTCGAGGAGCTGGCAGGTTGAGGAGTGATTGTGGCACTGGATTCCCACATGGCTGACTATGGTTCAAGTCCTGGACCTGGCAGCTTTAAATTCACAGAGTGCATGTACGTGTATGCCCAAAATCCCAGGAGGAGAATGGAGGAGAAGGGACTGTGGCATGGTCATCTCCGTGGAAGGTGGTTTTTTACTTTCCCTCTCTCTGTCTCTCCAGCAAGCACACACGCCCTATAGCAAAAATATCTCCTTAAAAGAAAAAAAAAAATCTCCAAAAATCTTTTACTATATATTGCTAATACTTGAGGGCAGAAGTTAACACTTACTTGTGTATACATGGAGCCTGGAACTGAGAGAACATCAGCACTTAACAATCTGAGTTCTCAACTATTTGGTGTTTTGTGCATAGCAGTCTGAAAGATTACATGACATCTTAACATCCTTCCTACAGTTAAAAACAAAAACAAAAAACACTTCTAGGAGCCAGCAGATGGTGAAGGCTAAGGTGCTAGATTCTCAAATGGTCGACCACGCTTTTGAGTCCTGGACCCAGCAGCTTGAAAATAACTTCAGGCACATATACGTACATGCCCAAAATCCTGAGAAGAGAATAGTAGAGAAGGGGTTGCAGTGTGGCCATCCCCTTTACAGGTTCATTTTCTGTCTGCCTATCTCGTGAGCACACACACACTATGGCAAAAACCTTAGGAAAAAAAAAAGTTTCTAAGAAAAAACTATGGGGCCAGCTGGTGATGTGGTGGTTAAGGCAGCTGGATCCACATGGCCAACTGCACAGTTCAAGTCCTTTCCCTAACACCTTGAAAAACATACATAGTGCCTGCATGTGCATGCCCAAAATCCTAAGAGGAGAGAGAAACAGAGGGCAAGGGACTGCAACATGACCATTCCCCATGAGAGTTGCTTTCTTACTCTCTCTCTCTGGCAACTGCATACATCCTATAGAAAACTTATTTTAAAAAGAAAAGAAAGGACTATGGGACCAGCTCATGGCCTGGTAGTTAAGATGGCTAGATCCCACATAATTGACTGCATGGTTTAAATCCTGGACTGGCAGCTTTAAAAAATACATTGGGTGTGTGTGTTTATGTGCCCAAAATCCCAAAAGGAGGGAGAAATAGAGAAGAAATTGCAATGTGATCATCCCCCATGAGGAGTACTTTCTCATTTTCTCTTTCTCCCTGGTAAGAACATGAGCCCTGTGGCAAAATATCAAAAGAACGAACGAACTATGACTCAAAGAAATAACTGAATTTATCTTTAAGAAAAGGCTATCCCTATAAATTTAAAGAAGGCTACAAAAACCAAGAACTTTGTATAACCTATAATTATCAAATTACTACCTTACCATGTCTTCACTTTTTTTTTTTTTTTTAGAGGTTTTTGCTATAGGACGCGTGTGCTCACCAGAAAGAAAGCAAGAAATCACCCCCCAAGGGGGGATGACCACACTGCAATTCCTTCTCCTCCATTCTCCTCTCGAGATCTTCAGCACGCATGCACACGCGCCTAGGCCACCGGGTCTGGAATTTGAACACGGTAGACTAAATAGGAGTCCAGCAACATAGTCATTATGCCAACTGCTGGTCCTACCATGTCTTCACTTCTAAACACCTTGTTCCAATTTTGGTTTGTTTCTGCTTTTTGAGTACTTGTTTCTTTTTTATAGAGAGATTTTTGCTATAGGCTGCATGCACTTGCCAGACAGACAGACGGCAAGAAATCACCCCCTAGGGAGGATGGCCAAACCGCAGTACCTTCTCCTCCATTCTCCTCTCAGGACTTGAGCACACAAGTACACGTGTCTGGCATGAGTTTTAAGCCACTGGGTCCAGAACTCAGACTGCAGTCAACTACGTGGGAGTCCAGCAACATAATCATTACACCATCTGCTGGTCTTGAGGACTTCTTTATTTCAAAGTACATTACTATAGTCTTATAAGAACTCACAGTGCGGGACCAGCAGTTAGCATAATGGCTATGTCGCTGGACTCCCACGTAGTCGACCGCAGTTCGAGTCCCGGACCCGGTGGCTTAAACTCCCACCAGGCGCGTGTGCATGCGTGCCCAAGATCCCAAGAGGAGAATGGAGGAGAAGGGATTGCGGCATGGCCATCCCCTCTGGGGGGTGATTTCTCGCTTTCTATCTCTCTGTCTGTCTCTGTCTGTCTGTCTGGCGAGCGCACGCGCCCTATAGCAAAAACCTCTCCAAAAAAAAAAAAAAAAAAACCTCACAGTGAATGAGTAAAAATTTTTCCTTTTCTGTCTCTTCCTGATGTTATGTACAATTTTACCTATCTCTAACTGGACTCCTGATACCACAGACTTTTCAGATTATAAACTTCTATCTCTCACAGTGCTCTACACGGAAATTATAAATTCTTATTTCATTGGCTGTATTAAGATTATCTTTGTTTTAAAAAACCTATTGTCATTAATTTATGAGACTTTTTGTTGTCTGATTTCTAATCAATTTTTTTTTTCCTAGCACTGTATTTCATAGTAAAGAAAGTCATAGACTATTTAGTATATACATCCAGAATAAGCAGTGGAGCAGATTCCAAATGTTCATAACATAATGTTAAATATTGAAGATAGTAAATATTAATATCCTCGATTTGTTTATTATACACTATATACATGTTTTTAAAGACCATTCTGTAACCTACGATGATATATACTAACTATATGTAAATCATAAATTACAATTACTTAAAAGAAAGAAAAGGTTGGGAACCAGCAGTTAGCGTAATGGCTATGTCGCTGGGCTCCCACATAGTTGACCACGGTTAGAATCCCAGACCCAGTGCCTTAAAACTCACGCCGGGCACGTGTGCATGCGTGCCCAAGATCCCGAGAGGAGAATGGAGGAGAAGGGATTGCAGCGTGACCATCCCCCCTGGGGGGTGATTTCTCGCTTTCTGTCTCTCTGTCTGTCTCTGTCTGTCTGGGGAGCGCACGCGCCCTATAGCAAAAACCTCTCAAAAAAAAAAAAAAAAAAGAAAGAAAGAAAAGGTTAAAAAATAGTGTCATCACCCATAGCTACTGGCAGACTGGGGCTATAGTACCTAATACAAAAACTGATTCAAAACTTTTTCCAAAAAGACAAATCTTTTTGATAAGTAAAATGGGAATTATTTTGTCTCAAAATTATTACATATCATTGAACAAACTCTCATATTCTAACCTTAGGAATGTTAGATGAGGCCCAGCCACAATGGCACAAGTAGTAGGGTGCCTTTACACAACACTAAAGCCATGTGGGAGACCACAGGTTTAGCTCTGAGGTCAATCGAACAGGCTGGGCCTGCCTGCAGGTAAACCTGTGTCCCTGGCTGGCTGGAAGGCTATGATGGGGGATAACTGTGATATGATGAGACCTTGTCAAAAGTACCTGTCTTCCTCCCTCCCTCCTCCTCTCTTGCTCACTCTCATAAAATAAGCTTTTTAAAAAATGTAGATGAGACTGTGGGACAAAGGTTATCAATTATAAATTTCTAAAACAAGTATAACTCTTCTTTAAAAGCTATTATGGGGACCAGTAGCTGGCATTATGGCTATGTCGCTGGACTCCCATGTAGTTGACTGTGGTTCGAGTCCCCAACCAGGTGGCTTAAACTCACACCAGGGGCATGTGCGTGTGTGCCCAAGAGGAGAATGGAGGAGAAGGGACTGCGGTGTTGCAATCCCCTCTAGGGTGTGATTTCTGGCTTTCTATCTGTCTCTCTGTCTTTATGGCGAGCACAAGCACCCTATAGCAAACACCTCTCCAAATAAATAAATAAATAAAAGTTATTATGTCAAAAATATGTCAACACTTGAGAAAAGTCACTGTTGAGTAAAGTTATACATGTGCATAAATGAAAATATAATTTTTATTGTTACTGGATTCATGGAGGATGGAGAACACAACAGGACACTGGTTTTAAAAAATAATTTTCACCAAACCAACTTTCTATCAAATAAACAGATCCTGGCCATTGAAGAAAAAGAAAGCATAACTAGAAAAGATAGCATGTCCTTCCCACAATTACAAATTAAATTGAAATAAAATCTGAATGTCTGGGGCCAGCAGATGGCATGGTGGATAAGGGCGTTGGACTCCCACATGATCGACCACAGTTCAAGTCTCAAACCTGGCGGCTTGCTTTCTCACCCCACCCCACCCCATTCTGTCCCTCTCTGGTCAAATAAATAAAGTTAAATTCTTTTTTTAAAAAAAGTCAGTAATACAGAGTTTATCACAAACACATTTCATAGTGTACCCACACGTCCTTTTCTTACCAATGAACACTGGGTAATATTCAGAACTTACTAGTGCCTGGGTCAAGCTCTGCCAATTCATCCTGACAGAAACCTAAAGAGAAAACAATAGGAAAAAAAAGATTATGATCTGTCAATTACTCCAAATGTGAAAAAGCTAGTATATTTCACATTAAAAAAAAAAAAAAAAAAAACAGATGCAGGGTCTGGCGGGGGGCACAGGGGTTAAAGGGGGCGGACCCGCACA
>NW_006160089.1:2391639-2401671 GCF_000334495.1 Tupaia belangeri chinensis
AAAAAAAACAGACTCAGAAGCGAATTTGGATTAGAATTCTAACTCAAACATTTAGTTACTGAATATCCCAGTGAGCCTCTCTGTCATCGTCTTAATATAAAAATGGAGCTACAACAGCACTTCCCAGAGTTGTAATAAAGATTAAATGAACCACCAATATAAAAACATTTATTATTAGTACAGTCTTTGACATATAATAGGAGCTTAGTAAATAATAGTACAAGTAATTATGAGTAACCATGCCAACTGGAATAAAAACATTGGACAGCGCCAGCAGGTGGCGTAGTGGTTACAGTGCTGGAATCCCAAATGGCTGACCGTAGATCAAGTCCCAGACCCAGCGGCTTGAGATTCACATCGGGCATGTGTGTGTGCATGTCCAAAAGCCCAAGAGGAGAACAGAGGAGACAAGACTGTAGCATAGCCATCCTCCCGAGAGGAAGCGGGGGTGTGATTTCTTACTTTCTCTGTATGTCTCTGACGAGCACACACAACCTATGGCAAAAATCTGTTTTAAAAAAAGGACAATTATAATTCATCTATATATATCATGTTTACTTAGTGTTATCAATTCCATCCCCCCCAAAAAAAAGTAATATATACAAAAAACAAACTTTACAACAAATATCAAACAGGGTAATTTTATTGAAATTTTTCACAAATGAAGAATTTTATCTGCACACATAAATGGAAATAATTCTTCCATAAGTAAACACCTCCCAAAGCACATTTCATATTCAAAAAATCTGAGCTACATTTGTCTGATTGGTGTACCACATGGAAGAGAAAAATCAAGTGTAGTCAATAGCAAATATAGTAGGTCCTCTATACATAGTTAATGAAAATTAATTTTTTCTTGGAATGGCAACCTACTCTCTCCAGTTAGCTTTCTATCCTTCCTGTTTTACTATTCCCTCAGAAGAGCTTATTCTTGTCTCACGTTTAAGTTCAAATCCCCAGTCACAACTATCTATAAGACCTGTGCTGCCTCTTCATGGCATTCATCAACAAAGAAATTACTTGTTCAGTGTCTGACTCTATTATGAGACTGTTCTATGAGGGCAGGGATTTGGCCTGCCTTGTTCACAGCTCTATCCCACAAACTCTCACAAGCCTAGCACACAGAAGACATGAAGAGATGCCAAGTGTCTTAGTCCACTCAGATTGCTATAACAAAATATCATATACTGGCTGGCTAATAAACAACAGAAAAGTATTTCTCATCATTCTGGCAGCTGTGAAGTCTAAGATCAAGGCTCTGGCAGATTCAGTGTCTGATAAGGGCCCACTTATTGGTTCACAAAATATAAAGTGTCTTCTCAACTGGGTTCTCACAAGGTAGAAAGATGACTGAGCTCTCTGGAGTCTCTTTTATAAGGAAACATCCCATTCATGAGGACTCCGACCTAATCAGCTCCCAAAAGCCACTCACCTCCACACCCCACCCTGATGACATATTTGGGGTTAGGATTTGAACATATGGATTTCAGGACACAAACAGTAAGACATCAGGACACAACTCATCTTTACACATGGCTTCTTGAATACTTAACACCCTGCCAAAAGTGCACTGATGATAAGCATTCACTTAATATGAATGGTCCTGAAACTAAGAGAGAGCAGGTTAATATAATGGGAATATACTACCCTATAATGGGACAGGCCTCTCCTAGGTTCTAACTCAAACTACTTTTAGTTGTAGTCCATTTGGCAAGTTATTCTTCAGATTCAGGACATTAAATGAAAATACTGTACCTAGAGGTCTCAAAAAAGGAACAAAGCCTAAAGTACTTTCTCAAAGCAACCAACATGATGAACTGAAATAAATTAGATCAAACACAAAAAGAGGATGACTTTTAAAAAATAGTAGTAATAAGAAAAATAGTTTAAATGAACATTTATGAGCCAGCCAATAATACGTTAAGGCGCTTAGATCCCACATGGCTAACTGCATTCAAGTCCCAGACTTAGTGGTTTAAAAAATACACCAGGCATGTGTTCAAAATCCCAAAAGGAGAGAAAATGGAGACTGTGGCATGACCATACCCTAAGGGGGTACTTTTTCACTTTCTCTCTTTTTCTCTCTCCACCGAGCACATGTTCTATGAAAAACTGGGAAAAATTTTAAAAGGACATCTATTACTTAAAAAAAAAGAATTTTATCTATTATTGTTATTTTTTAATTCACCAGAGAGAGAGAGAGAGAAGGAAAGTGAAAAAGCAAGCGGGACACACCGTGGTTAGCCATGTGGGTGTCCTGTACCTTAACCACCACACTACCTGCTGGCCTCAAGGACATTGCTTTTTATCTGCCTACCAACCATGCCCCTCTTCTATTAACAGCACCTGATTTTTCTTTGGAGATTTATTCCTCTACCACACTCAAAGTCCATTTGATCCAAGGAAGACTGATCCTAATCTTGCTCAGAATTGGGATCAACCACAGCACCTACCTTATAGGACTATTAAAAGGATTAACTGAGATCCTGACGTATTAAAACACTTTGCACAATACTTGACAAACCAAGAGTGCAATATATGTGAGTTACTACTACCTAATCCCTGTGGTCCATCTAACTCAGTGTTGTGTCTGTGCAACGAAATGTAGATTAAAGGAGGGTAACTACTGAGCCACTCATGTTCATCAACCTCAAAGACTTGGGATGGAAATCTAACATCAATGTCACTTAGGTTACTTGTTCTAATTCCTAAACTTTATTTAAAAAAAAAAAAAAATCTAGCCTTGATGTGGTCATTTGCTTCTCCCTAAGAAAAGAACAATTTTTTTCCTTCATTTTCCCAAAGGAATTATGTGCTCCTGAGAGAGAAAGAAAGAGAGAGAGAAATAAGGAAGGTGAGAAAGTATGCATCATGGGAACAGTCAAGTGCCATGCCACAATCCCTTCTCCATTTCTCCTTCCTTTTTGGAACTTTGGGCACACATGCACATGTTCCAAGTATGTTTCCCAAAGCCACCAGGTCTGTGACTCAAACTGTGTGATCAGTCATGTGGGATCTATCTGTCTTAACCAACATATCATGAGCTGGTCCCAAGAAGAACTCTTTATATCTGCCCTATAAGATTCCTCCCTTGGGACCAGCAGTGAGCGTAATGACTATGTCGCTGGACTCCCATGTAGTCTACTGCAGTTCGAGTCCCGGACCCAGTGGCTTAAACTCACGCCAGGTGCGTGTGCGTGCGTGCCCAAGATCCCGAGAGGAGAATGGAGAAGGGACTGAGGCGTGGCCATCCCCCCTGGGGGGTGATTTCTCGCTTTCTGTCTCTCTGTCTCTCTCTGTCTGTCTGGCAAGTGCATAGGCCCTATAGCAAAAACCTCTCCAAAAAACAAACAAACAAACAAAAAAGATTCCTCCCAGGGTCACGAAGAGTCCTGATTATGGAATTTAATAACTATGTATCTTCTATCTAGTCCTAAGACCAGAAACTAATAATGTCCCCAGTTTTACAGATCATCATCATCCTACAGATCATTATCCTATCTATAAACCTTATCCACTTGATGACAAACAATGCACATAGCCAGATCTAGCTATCACTGCCAAGCTGTATCTCACCCAAATTATCATCAACCAAATCTGGCTAGCAAAATAATTTGAGGCTAGAAGAACCCAAATTCCAACTACGTTCAATTAGATTTCTTCAATTAGATTCGATTCAAAGACAAAGTATATCAAGTTGTTCAATAGAAAACAGTCTTCTAATACCCACAAATATACAAACGAAGCCCCTAAACCAACTGCTTCACCGAATGCAACACACCAAACAGATTACAAAATATTCTTAGAAATTCAAGATATTTGGCTGGTGACTTAAATTGCTTTCAAAAAGGAAAGACAGACAAGAAACACAGACTAAGATAATATCACCAAGTCAGTGTCCACATAGCACTTTGAAATTTTAGTGCAAAGTTTTTATATTCACTTTCCACAGTGTAACTTGGAAGAGAGATGCATATAGAAAAAGGTCTGGGTATGAGTTAAGAGTTAAGTTCAGGGGCCAACAGGTGGTGCGGTGGTTAAGGTGCTAGATTCCCACATGACCACGGTCTGAGTCTCAGATCTGGTGGCATGCTTTTTCACTCATTCTCTCTCTCTCTCTCTCTCTGGTCAAACTGAAGAAGAAGAATAAATAAAATTACATAAATCATTCTTTAAAAAAGGGTTAGGTTCAAATTCTGGATGTGCCTTAAGGCTACTTCCTGAAATGGGGATAAAAATAACCATTTTCCAGCAGACAGCATGGACAGCTGGATCCCACATAGCTAAGTGCACAGTTCCTGGACCTGTCAACTTGAAAAACACACTGCATATGCAGGGTGTGCATGCATGCCCAAAGTCCCAAGAGAAGAATGGAGGAAAAGGGATTGTAGTGGGGCCATCTTCCCTGGGTGAGGCTTTCTCGTGTTCTCTCTCTCTGTCTCTGTCAGGAGTAAGCACCTTATAGCAATAAAAATAAACAAACAACCATCAAGTACAACTGTTTTGAGATTTGGTGAATATATGTAAATCACGTACTAGGGCAAATAATCAATAAATGGTTCTAAGCCTAGGAATCTTTAATACAAGAAGGAGTTGTGTGTTCTAGCTTTGCCGAATAGGCACTAGTGAAAACGATCAGTGACTCCTTAAATTGTCAAGGTCTGCAGTGATCGATTAGAGTCACTGATCTTGAGACCAGCAGATGGCATAATGGCTATGTTGCTGGACTCCCACATAGTGGACCATGGTTGGAGTTCCAGATCTGGTAGTTTAAAACTCACATCGGGTGTGAATACGTGTGTATTTGTGCCCAAAACCCCATGAGGAGAATGGATTGTTGCATGGCCTGGGTGGTGATTTCTCACTTTCTGTCTCTCTGGCGAGTGCATGCACCCTACATCGCCAACAAGTTGGCCATGTAGGATCAAGCACATTAACCGCCATACCACCTACTAGCCCTAAATAGACTTTTAAATATATATGTATGCATGTGTGTTTGTGTATGTATGTGTGTGTATGTGTGTGTTTCCTCTCCAAATGTGAACAAATACAGACTTATGGGTAATGCCAGTCAACGAATTCAGGCCTGAAACACAAGGTAACTGTACTGTATAATGTGTCTTACAAAAGCAAGTGTTATTCTAGGAATGTTTAATTTGATTGTAGGAGAGCAATACAGTACAACTGAGACCTAGATTCTGGTTAGAACCTTGCCAATTAGTCCCTTTTGAAGCCTCACCAGCTCACAGGTAAAATTAAGGTAATATCCTTAAAAGGTAAAATTCTGGAACCAGCAAATAGCATAATGGTTACATCACTAGACTTCCACATAGTTGACCGTGGTTTGAGTCCTGGATCCAGTGGCTTAAAACTTCATGCCAGGCACGTGTGTATGTGTGCCCAAAACCCCAAAAGGAGAATGCAGAAAAAGGTATTGGGGTGTGGCCATCACCCCCAGGGGTGATTTCTTGCTTTCAGTCTTTCTCTGTCTCTCCAGCAAGCACACACATTCTATAGCAGAAATTTCTATTAAATAAGGTTAAATTACACAAAACAGAAATCCTAAATATCCTTCAGGATCTCCCTACTGCTTCAACTTACTTCATTTTTCACCACATCCCACCCAACAGTCTACATCATCCATAATGAACTACATTATAGCTTCCTGAATTGAACACGCTCTTTACTCTCCATTCCTTTAATTATCCTATCTTCTCCACCTGAGCCCACGTTTACTTATCACTCTGCTGTCAGTACTCAGATCAGGTGTCCTCTAATCCTTCCTCTTCCCTTCCCCACACACACTCTAAAGTCTAGGTTAGGCACTACAGACACGATGACTGAATTTATAGCTTTTCATAAACCTCTGGGAAAAAATTTTTAAAAGTTTCACATTCCAAGAAACAAACAACAGAACTGTGAATCTGAAACTTAAGGGCTTTAATTAAAGATAAGCACTATTTCACCTGTCAA
Organism: Tupaia belangeri chinensis; assembly: GCF_000334495.1. Lineage (NCBI taxonomy): Eukaryota > Metazoa > Chordata > Mammalia > Scandentia > Tupaiidae > Tupaia > Tupaia belangeri. The sequence goes on from NW_006160089.1 coordinate 2,397,613, forward strand.
CTACAATTTAAATTTTATATAGTTTTAAATGTGAGTAAGAGAGTGAAGCAAGGCTTCTAGGAGTAAGAAAGCCAAGGGTCAGTAAATGTCTTGAAATTGCTCTGATCATTTCTCTTCCCCCTTCCTATTCTCAGGCTCCTGTGCTTTCCACTCCACATCATGATCAAGCCACTAGAACCTAAATTCTCCAGAACCTAAAGTTCTAGAGAAATTTGTTTTCCAGATTCCCCAGAAAAAGCTAAAAAACCATTATGTGGTATTTCTACTGAAATACCATAAATAACTGCTGGTCCTTTTCTGGACCAAACAGCTCTGGTCTGTTATATCAGCTTCCCATCTTCCTGTCTTCCTGAATTGATTAGAATCCCAAAGAAACTCTTATGTTCTCTTTCGTCAGATCCAGTATTAGTCTCAACTGTGTTGCCAGTTCCAGGCCTGAGATATGTCCCAGGAAAGGTTGCTGTTCAGTAAATGTTTAAATAACCTTTTTTCTTTCTCCAACAAAGGTGGTAAATCAGAACGCCACAATAAATTTCTTGCCAAAACATTCTCTAAGAGGAAACAGAAGTTTCATTACTCTCAGCTTTAAAAGTCTAAACAGCTAAGATGAATCCCAAACTTCAGCTGTGAAATATTGCTTTCAGGGTCTAAAAATGAAGATTTTCTGCTGAGATTTCTGCCTCCACATTCATTTCTAGAAAGGCACAAACCCAGGCCCATCCCCAGATAGATCCAGAACTTCAGCTGTGAAATATTGCTTTCAGGGACTAAAAATGAAGATTTTCTGCTGAGACTTCTCCCTCCACATTCATTTCTAGTGTATAGTGCTACTTCTGTTCCTCCTCTCCATTTCTCTGTCTCTGTGTTGTGTCTCCCTGTCTTTTCTTTTTCTTTTCTTTTCTTTTCTTTTTTTTTTTTTTTTGAGAGATTTTCACTGTAGGGCGCGTGCGCTCGCCAGACAGACAGAGAGAGACAAAGAGACAGAAAGCGAGAAATCACCCCCCAGGGGGGATGGTCACGCCGCAATCCCTTCTCCTCCATTCTCCTCTCGGGATCTTGGGCACGCATGCACACGCGCCCGGCGTGAGTTTTAAGCCACCGGGTCCAGGACACGAACCGCGGTCGACTACGTGGGAGTCCAGCGACATAGCCATTACGCTAACTGCTGGTTCCCTCTTTTCTTTTTTTTTTTAAATTTTTTGTTTAAGGTAAAATATTCTCTGGGCTCTTAAGCCCCTTCTTTATTGTGCTAATTGATGCCTTTCCCCATCCATTTAGGAAAGGCACAAACTCAGGCCCATCCTCAGATGGATCCCGAACTTCAGCTGTGAAACATTGTTTTCTGTGCCACGAGGTTTTCATTTTTTGCTTTTTAAAATAAAAATCTAAGGGTTTTTTTAATTATCTTTTTTATTCTTTTCATTTCAGTTTTTCTTCTTTCCTCTTCTCTAATTCTTTTTTAAATCTTTTACCTATTGGCTGCTCAGTCTGTACGCACTAAGTGTCTAGATAGATCCAAGTGAACAGAATCCAAACATTTGAGTATGATTAGGATCCAAATATTCCTTTATTCCCACTGAATCTGATGCACAAAGGGTGAAAACAGAACAGAAGAGAGACTGCAAATCATCTCCTCCTCCTGCACGCCTCTGAACGCCCAGACTGAACTTCAAGAATTAGGAAGAAACACATATTCCATCAGATAACTAGAAATCACTGCAGGGTCACAGAAATATGGGAAAGCAAGGAAATACCTCTTTTCCAAGGGAAAAGAATAACTCCTCTTCATCCTCAGATAGTACGATAAAACTCACGGAAATGTCAGATAAAGAATTTAGAATTTTCATAGTGACAAAGCTAACAGAGATTGAAGAGAAGAGAGACAATGAACTGCCAAAGAGGAAGGAGGAAGAAGCTGATGAGTTCCAGGAGGTGAGGAAATTCTTGCAAGATCTAAAAGAGGAAATACATACGGGCTGGACTGAGATGTAAATCATGCTGGGTAAAGTCTCTTCACAATCTAAATGATGTATAGTGATTTAATGTATGAATAATAATAATAAAATTTTTAAAAAAAGAGAATCAAATGGACCTGTTAGAGATGAAGGCTATAATATAATAAGTCAAAACCTCCCTTCAGAGTATTAAAAGCAGACTAGATCATACAGAAAATTTAATCTCAGATGTAGCAGATAGAATCTCTGACCTAAAAAATACACCATGAAGACTGAGACAACTGCCCAAAAACATGAAAATAATATATGAGAAATACTAGATACCATCAAACGTCCAAACATCCAGATAACTGGTATCCCAGAAGGGGAAGAGACTCATAAGAGCATTGATAATCTATTCCATGAAATCCTGGAAGAAAACTTTCCAAACCTAGAGAGGCCTTCAAAGATCCAGATCCAAGAAATACAAAGGACCCCAAACAGAATCAACCCAAGATGATCTTCTCCAAGACACATTATAGCCAGATTGACCAAAAGATACTAAGATTGGCAAGAGAGGAATGTCAAGTTAGTTACCTACAAAGGATATCCCATTGGGAACCAGCAGTTAGTGTAATGGCTATGTTGCTGGACTCTGTCGGGTGAGCCCCCGCCCCCTAAAGCGAAAAAAACCCTCAAAAAAAAAAAAAAAAAGGATATCCCATTAGGCTGACAGCGGACCTCTCATCAGAAACAATGCGAGCAAGGAAAGAATGGGAAAATATATTCAATGTGTTAAGGGAAAAGCAATTTCAATCAAGAATTCTGTACCTGGCAAGATTATCCTTCAAATGGGAAGAAAAGACAAGAGCATTCTCAGATAAACAAAACCTGAAAGAATTTACCAACACCAGATCAAATCTCCAAGAATTTCTGAAGGAAGTGCTATACTAGGAAAATCAAATACAGACAGACAGAAATAAGAGTTCAAAAACTAGGAAAATGGTCAACTTAACCATAAGGACAAGTCTGGAGTTGATTATTATACCCCAGAATTTAACTGGGAAGAATAAACCACAACAGAAGAGAGATTAAGTACATGAGACTGAACTGGTGAAATAGAATTTTATGACTTCTGACTATAACACTGCTGATTTTCTTCTAGGCTTTGTTTTCCGGTTTTAAGGACTTTTGCCCTGTCCTAAGCTGCCAACAGGTTCATGTACCTACTATTTGAACAAAATCCCAAACTGTTTCCTGGATTTAAGTTTTTTTTGGGTTTTTTTTGGGTTTTTTTTGAGAGATTTTTCACTGTAGGGCGCATGCGCTCGCCAGACAGACAGAGAGAGACATAGAGACAGAACACGAGAAATCACCCCCCAGGGGGGATGGTCACGCCACAATCCCTTCTCCTCCATTCTCCTCTCAGGATCTTGGGCACGCACGCACACGCGCCCGGCGTGAGTTTTAAGCCACCGGGTCCGAGACACGAACCGTGGTCGACTACGTGGGAGTCCAGCGACATAGCCATTACACTAACTGCTGGTTCCCTGGATTTAAGTTTTAAGCAAAGTTCCTTAGCATTTCTTCGATTTATTAAAGCTAAAACGACTTCTCTTGAAATTAAAAAATATAGCAAAAAATACCTATTTAATGACCACAGTAAGCTATATAGCATCAGCTAGGTGCTATCTTAGAGTATATTCATTCTTCTCAAAGTTTCATACCTAAAATCAGACATGTATTCACAGATACATATATACCAGCTGAACTTGCTATTGAAAGTAGATTATTTAAGAAAGTTTGTGAATCAATAAAATGTGGGGAAAAAAAGAATGGAAAACAACTGTAGACACCTGAGACAGTGTGGGAAAAGGGTGGGAAATGGCAGAGGGTAAGAAAGAGGGGAAAAGGGACCAGCAGTTTGCATAATAGCTATGTGGCTGGACTCCCATGTAGTCAACCGCGGTTCGCATCCTGGACCCGGTGGCTTAAAACTCACACCAGGCGCATGTGCGTGCGCGTCCAAGATCCTGAGAGGAGAACGGAGGAGAAGGGATTGCGGCATGACCATCCCCCCTGGAGGGGTTATTTCTCGTTTTCTGTCTGTTTGGCAAGCGCACAC
>NW_006160089.1:2401812-2407132 GCF_000334495.1 Tupaia belangeri chinensis
CTATGCAGTATATTCTGGATGGGAAATCACATTTTGTATGCTGTTGCAATGCTCAGTGAATGAATGTAAATTAATTAATTAAAAATTTTTAAAAAAATTTTTAAAGTCTAGAACAGCACTGTTCAACAGAAATGTCTACCCTGATGGAAAGATTTATATAGCTATATAGCTATACTATCCTTTGTTAGCCACTAGCCATCTATGGTTACTGAGCACTTAGATTGTGACTAGTATGCCTAATCAACTGAATTTTTTTTTTTCAATTTCCAGAAGGTGTTTGCATTCCCCAGAGACAGACAGAAACAGAAATGACTCTTCAATGGAGTGTGCTCACACTTATATGTGCCTGGCATGTTTTCCAAATTGCCAGGGCCATGATTTGAATTGTGTGGTAGGCTATGTGGGATCAAGCTTTCAATGCTCAGTGCTTAATCAATGCACTATGGAGCTGGCCCAGGAACTTAAATTCCACCCCCACCCCCACCCCCGTACAAATACTTAAGGAAAAGGATGCTGGGGGAAGAAAGTAGAAAACATCTCCCATGGGGGGCACATACACATAGTTTGTTTTTCTTTTCTCTCTTTTTCTTTTTTTTTTTTTTTTTGCTAAAGTTCACTTGCACTCAGCATAGAGAGGGAGAGAAAAAGCAAGATAAAAAGCTAGAAATCAGGAGGTTGCATGGTGGTTAGGGTGCTGGACAGTCCCACATGGCCGACCACGGTTCGAGTTCTGGACCTGGTGGCTTCCTCTCTCACTTTCCCTCTCTCCCTTTCCTCTTCTGTGTCTCTCTCTGGTCAAATTAAAATAAATGAGTGAATAAATAAAATTAAATAATTATTAAAAAAAAAAAAAGCTAGAAATCACTCCCCCGGGGGGAGATAGCCACTCAGCAATCCCTTCTCTGCCATTGTATTCTCAAAATTTTAGGCATGCATGCACATGCGCCCTGCATGAGTTTCAAGCTGCTGGGTCTGTGACTAGAGCTGTGGTCACCAAGTGAAAGTCCAGCAATGTAACTGTTAAGCCATCTACTGGTACTAGGAACTGCATTTTTTTTAACTTTATGCATAATTTATTTTAAATATATGAGGCCAATGACAATTATATTAGATAATGCAAGACTAAGACCTTGCTCCTTCTAAATTTGTTGTGTCCTGTATTTTGGGTTCTGTTACAACTTTAAAGAAAATGAAATATGGAACCAGCAGATGGTGTAATGGTTATACTGCTGAACTCCCACATAGTCAACTGCAGTTCAAGTCCTTGGCCTGGCAACTTAAAATTCACACTGGGCGCGTGTGAGTGCATGCCCAAAATTCTGAGGAGAATGGAGAAAAAGGGATTGCAACATGGCCAACCCCTGCAGAGTGATTTCTCACTGTCTCTGTCTCTCTAGCAAGCTCATGTGCCATATGGCAAAAATCCCCTGTAAAAATTTTTTTAGTAAAATATGGGAATACTTAGATTAATACTACTTACTATCTAATTTATCAGTTACTGTCAGAACAACAAGTTCATCAACCAGAAAAATACCAAGTCACTTACTCCTTCAAATGTTATTAAGCACCTACCTACACCATAGCAGGCCTAGGGCCTGGAAAATACAGGTATGTTTATGACAAACCTACTGTCAGAAAACAAATAATCTAGAGGGGTACAGAAGAGACAAAAATAACTGTAGACCCCAAGATCATGAATGCATTTAATACAACTAAATTTTACACTTAAAAATGGTAAACTAATATATTTTGTTACATATTTTACCACCCAAAAAAAAAAAAAAAAAAAAAAAGATTAAAGTCGAGGCAGCCAATGGCATGGTAGTTAAGGCAACTGGATCCCACATAGCCAGCTGTGTAGTTCCAGTTCGAGTCTCAGACTCCGTGGCTTGAAAAACACACCAGGTACATGTGTATGCATGCCTGCACAAGACCCCCAGAAGAGAATGGAGAAGGGATTATGGCATGGCCATCCCCTTGGGGTGCTTCCTATTTTCCATGTCCTCTCTCTTTGGCAAATGTATGTGCCTGATAGCAAAGCCTGATTCACTAGCACTAAAGCCTACTGAAAGAAAAGGTTAAACACTACCATTCCCGAGGGTGTTTTCTCACTTTCTCTCCTCCTCTCTCTGGCAAGTGTATGTGCCTGAGAGTAAAAAAGAAAATAATAAAAAAATTAAAAAGATTAAAGCCTTAGTATAAGAAAAGATGAAGCAACATTTTTAAAACCTAACAGTATAGGGGCCAGCAGGTGGCAAGGTGGTTAAGGCTCTGGACACTCCAACATGGCTGACCATAGTTCAAGTCCTGGCCTGCTTTCTCCCTGCCCCCTCCAACGCCCGTATCTCTCTGGTCAAATTAAAATAAATAATTCTTTTTAAAAAAATATTAACACTATAGGGATAGATGGACATGATACAACTGATAGTGTGGAATAGAAAAGGCACAAATTTTAGTACCAGAAAAAGTCTGAGTCCTGGCACCATTAGTTACTAAAATACTAGCTTAGGAGGTGACTTTACCTCTCTGAGTCAATTTCCTCATCTGTAGATTATTCTGACGATTCAATAATATGATGCACTTAAGTCAGTGAAAGTGCTTGGTAGTCATGATCAATCCTACTGAGAGAGAAGCAGCAATCATGGGGCCAAGAGCATAGGGAGGAGACAGCCATTCACCAGGCAAACAGGGCTATTTGGAAATATATTCAGAGGAAGCAGCATGTGAAAGGAATGAACAAAGAGCGGAAACAGAATGTTATCTGGTAATTTGATTTGACTGGAGCCTCAGCAGAGCCATATCCTAAAGATCTTTAGCTGCTATACTAAAGAAGGTTTGACTTTTATCCAATAGGCAAAGTCACTGCAAATTTATGTATACACTCAGGAAGTTTATCAATATCAGCCCAACTCTGATTACTTTAACACAGTGGCCTAAATTTCAGCCAGGTAGGTAAACACACAAGGAGTTTTTTAATTAGGCATTTAGGGCCAACCTCATATTCTAGTGGTTAGGAAAGAAAGCTGGATCCCACATGGACAATTACAGTTCAAATCCCAGCTCCAGCGGCTTGAAAAATATGCCAGGTGTATGAATGCATGCCTAAAATCCTGACTAGATGGAGAAATGAAAGAGAAAGGATTGTGGGATAATCCCATTTATGCTTTCTTCCTCTTCCCCTCTGTCTCTGTCTAGCACATACACCCTCAAGCAACTAAAAAAAGAAAAAGAAAAAAATAAGAGAGTTGTGGGCCAGCAACGAAGCTATGGCCTGGTGGTTAAGGCGGCTAGTTTCCACATGGTTGGTCCCATGGTTTGAGTACCAGACCCTGAGAATTAAGAAACAGATGGCATGGTGGTTACATTACTGGACTTCCACATGGCTGACCTTGAGTCTGGTCCAAACCCAGGGGCCTGAAAATCCCACTATGCATGTGTACCCAAGATCCCGAGAGGAATATGGAAGAGAAGGGACTGCAGTGTGCCATCCCCCCTGGGGGGGTGGGGGGGTGATAGCTCACTTCTCTGCTTACTGTGCCTATCTCTCTCTCTAGTAAGCGCACATGCCTTAAGGCAAAAACCTCTTTAAAAAAAAAAAAAAGAATGAAAAGAAACATGCTGGGTGCATGTGCATGCATGCACAAAATCCCAACTGAGTGGAGAAACGTTAGAGAAGGCATTTGGGCATGACTCTTCCTGCGGGGGGATACTTCTCTTCTTCCTCTGTCTCTGGCAAGCACACATGCTCACTGGCAAAATTAAAAATAAATAAATAAAATTTTAAAATATGGGGTGGGCCAACAACACATGGCAAACCATCCATAGCCCCTTAAATTCAAGGAACTCTTCCCATTTGGGGAGAGCCTTCCCCAAACTCCATCTTCTAAGCTCCTTTTAGTATAATGAAAGGCTTGAGTAGAAACTGAGAAGGAATGTGGCTCTTGCAGGAAGTTAAGGGGAGCAAGTTTTTTGTTTTTTGTTTTTTGTTTTTTGTTTTTTGCAAGAGGTAAAACCAGACCACATCCTTACTTTACAGCCAGGTTTGCAAGCTGGCTCCAGACCCAAGAAGAAATAGGAACATTTTAGATTGGCTGAGCATTAAATTCACATCTGCCTCTTGCCTTTCTAGCCAATGAGTGGGGTGCCATTTGAGCTATTAGCTTTTCTAATAGGCAACATGACAAATCACACTCCAGGAATAACAGAAAATGCTCCTGAATGCAGAGACCCAGTATCAGAAGTCCACACAGCAAAAGCTGGCTGGCAGAGCTTTATGTAATATTTCCCTTTCTCCGCCTCCAAGTGTCAAAGTCACATTTTAAAAACTGCAATGAAAACAAGATGCCCATTTTCCTAATGTCATTTTCTTAAAGTGAAATCTTAGGGGCAAAAGAAAAGCATGCAGTGGATAGAGAGAGCAAAGATTCTCAATTATATAGCCTGTTATGTCCGCATATTCACTCAGCTTAAGTGCAGTTTACAAGAAACATCTATATTTCTATGGAAACATTAATAACTTCCATCTGATCAACCTATACCGCCTTTCATATAGCTTTTCAGGCTTCTGGCTTTGTGATTACAGCCTTGAAAACAGACTGAAGGCAGAAAAGTCAGACCAAGATTATGACATTTCAATTTTGAAACATTAAAAAAAAAAAAAAAACAGTACACATCTTCAAGGCTGTGGCAACAGAATAAGCAGGTGAAAACAGTTTAGGAAGGCAACTGGGCTTGATGAGTCAGAGGTCATCAGTGTTTCTATGGAAATATAGTACAAGCATTTCTCAGAGAACTGCATGTACTGATGATGAGTCTCTGACATTTTTCATTTACAATTTCTGGTTCTCTGGAAGAACAAAAGAGATGGTTGATAATTCTTTATTCAGCTTGGAGGTTAAAGCAATTTCAAAATGCATATATACAAGAAAACGTATAAAATAATGTTAGTTGCCATTTATTGAATCTTTACTTTATGCCAGGCACCAGTATGACACTTTACATGAATTCTCACTGGGACATAGCTACCATCATCTCTATCTTACAGGTTTAAAGAGATTAATGTACTCTGACATGGCAAGAGCCACAAATGTCAACACAAGAGAACTATTCAGAGCATCTTGGCTAATAAAACCCTAGCTTTGCACAATACATGCTTTACAACAGCCAGATAGATGGGCATTTGGCATTATGTCAAAGAGCAACGCTTTATACCCAAGAGCGGGGCTTCGGAATCCAAGAAAAAATATCACACCTTAGTTGAGTCCATTTACAAGCCTACTCTTGAATAATCTAAGATGCCCATGTCAGAAAGAGTTAGTTG
>NW_006160089.1:2409846-2418704 GCF_000334495.1 Tupaia belangeri chinensis
GGTGGCATGGTAGTTAAGGCAACTGGATCCCACATAGCCAGCTGTGTAGTTCCAGTTCGAGTCTCAGACTCCGTGGCTTGAAAAACACACCAGGTACATGTGTATGCATGCCTGCACAAGACCCCCAGAAGAGAATGGAGAAGGGATTATGGCATGGCCATCCCCTTGGGGTGCTTCCTATTTTCCATGTCCTCTCTCTTTGGCAAATGTATGTGCCTGATAGCAAAGCCTGATTCACTAGCACTAAAGCCTACTGAAAGAAAAGGTTAAACACTACCATTCCCGAGGGTGTTTTCTCACTTTCTCTCCTCCTCTCTCTGGCAAGTGTATGTGCCTGAGAGTAAAAAAGAAAATAATAAAAAAATTAAAAAGATTAAAGCCTTAGTATAAGAAAAGATGAAGCAACATTTTTAAAACCTAACAGTATAGGGGCCAGCAGGTGGCAAGGTGGTTAAGGCTCTGGACACTCCAACATGGCTGACCATAGTTCAAGTCCTGGCCTGCTTTCTCCCTGCCCCCTCCAACGCCCGTATCTCTCTGGTCAAATTAAAATAAATAATTCTTTTTAAAAAAATATTAACACTATAGGGATAGATGGACATGATACAACTGATAGTGTGGAATAGAAAAGGCACAAATTTTAGTACCAGAAAAAGTCTGAGTCCTGGCACCATTAGTTACTAAAATACTAGCTTAGGAGGTGACTTTACCTCTCTGAGTCAATTTCCTCATCTGTAGATTATTCTGACGATTCAATAATATGATGCACTTAAGTCAGTGAAAGTGCTTGGTAGTCATGATCAATCCTACTGAGAGAGAAGCAGCAATCATGGGGCCAAGAGCATAGGGAGGAGACAGCCATTCACCAGGCAAACAGGGCTATTTGGAAATATATTCAGAGGAAGCAGCATGTGAAAGGAATGAACAAAGAGCGGAAACAGAATGTTATCTGGTAATTTGATTTGACTGGAGCCTCAGCAGAGCCATATCCTAAAGATCTTTAGCTGCTATACTAAAGAAGGTTTGACTTTTATCCAATAGGCAAAGTCACTGCAAATTTATGTATACACTCAGGAAGTTTATCAATATCAGCCCAACTCTGATTACTTTAACACAGTGGCCTAAATTTCAGCCAGGTAGGTAAACACACAAGGAGTTTTTTAATTAGGCATTTAGGGCCAACCTCATATTCTAGTGGTTAGGAAAGAAAGCTGGATCCCACATGGACAATTACAGTTCAAATCCCAGCTCCAGCGGCTTGAAAAATATGCCAGGTGTATGAATGCATGCCTAAAATCCTGACTAGATGGAGAAATGAAAGAGAAAGGATTGTGGGATAATCCCATTTATGCTTTCTTCCTCTTCCCCTCTGTCTCTGTCTAGCACATACACCCTCAAGCAACTAAAAAAAGAAAAAGAAAAAAATAAGAGAGTTGTGGGCCAGCAACGAAGCTATGGCCTGGTGGTTAAGGCGGCTAGTTTCCACATGGTTGGTCCCATGGTTTGAGTACCAGACCCTGAGAATTAAGAAACAGATGGCATGGTGGTTACATTACTGGACTTCCACATGGCTGACCTTGAGTCTGGTCCAAACCCAGGGGCCTGAAAATCCCACTATGCATGTGTACCCAAGATCCCGAGAGGAATATGGAAGAGAAGGGACTGCAGTGTGCCATCCCCCCTGGGGGGGTGGGGGGGTGATAGCTCACTTCTCTGCTTACTGTGCCTATCTCTCTCTCTAGTAAGCGCACATGCCTTAAGGCAAAAACCTCTTTAAAAAAAAAAAAAAGAATGAAAAGAAACATGCTGGGTGCATGTGCATGCATGCACAAAATCCCAACTGAGTGGAGAAACGTTAGAGAAGGCATTTGGGCATGACTCTTCCTGCGGGGGGATACTTCTCTTCTTCCTCTGTCTCTGGCAAGCACACATGCTCACTGGCAAAATTAAAAATAAATAAATAAAATTTTAAAATATGGGGTGGGCCAACAACACATGGCAAACCATCCATAGCCCCTTAAATTCAAGGAACTCTTCCCATTTGGGGAGAGCCTTCCCCAAACTCCATCTTCTAAGCTCCTTTTAGTATAATGAAAGGCTTGAGTAGAAACTGAGAAGGAATGTGGCTCTTGCAGGAAGTTAAGGGGAGCAAGTTTTTTGTTTTTTGTTTTTTGTTTTTTGTTTTTTGTTTTTTGCAAGAGGTAAAACCAGACCACATCCTTACTTTACAGCCAGGTTTGCAAGCTGGCTCCAGACCCAAGAAGAAATAGGAACATTTTAGATTGGCTGAGCATTAAATTCACATCTGCCTCTTGCCTTTCTAGCCAATGAGTGGGGTGCCATTTGAGCTATTAGCTTTTCTAATAGGCAACATGACAAATCACACTCCAGGAATAACAGAAAATGCTCCTGAATGCAGAGACCCAGTATCAGAAGTCCACACAGCAAAAGCTGGCTGGCAGAGCTTTATGTAATATTTCCCTTTCTCCGCCTCCAAGTGTCAAAGTCACATTTTAAAAACTGCAATGAAAACAAGATGCCCATTTTCCTAATGTCATTTTCTTAAAGTGAAATCTTAGGGGCAAAAGAAAAGCATGCAGTGGATAGAGAGAGCAAAGATTCTCAATTATATAGCCTGTTATGTCCGCATATTCACTCAGCTTAAGTGCAGTTTACAAGAAACATCTATATTTCTATGGAAACATTAATAACTTCCATCTGATCAACCTATACCGCCTTTCATATAGCTTTTCAGGCTTCTGGCTTTGTGATTACAGCCTTGAAAACAGACTGAAGGCAGAAAAGTCAGACCAAGATTATGACATTTCAATTTTGAAACATTAAAAAAAAAAAAAAAACAGTACACATCTTCAAGGCTGTGGCAACAGAATAAGCAGGTGAAAACAGTTTAGGAAGGCAACTGGGCTTGATGAGTCAGAGGTCATCAGTGTTTCTATGGAAATATAGTACAAGCATTTCTCAGAGAACTGCATGTACTGATGATGAGTCTCTGACATTTTTCATTTACAATTTCTGGTTCTCTGGAAGAACAAAAGAGATGGTTGATAATTCTTTATTCAGCTTGGAGGTTAAAGCAATTTCAAAATGCATATATACAAGAAAACGTATAAAATAATGTTAGTTGCCATTTATTGAATCTTTACTTTATGCCAGGCACCAGTATGACACTTTACATGAATTCTCACTGGGACATAGCTACCATCATCTCTATCTTACAGGTTTAAAGAGATTAATGTACTCTGACATGGCAAGAGCCACAAATGTCAACACAAGAGAACTATTCAGAGCATCTTGGCTAATAAAACCCTAGCTTTGCACAATACATGCTTTACAACAGCCAGATAGATGGGCATTTGGCATTATGTCAAAGAGCAACGCTTTATACCCAAGAGCGGGGCTTCGGAATCCAAGAAAAAATATCACACCTTAGTTGAGTCCATTTACAAGCCTACTCTTGAATAATCTAAGATGCCCATGTCAGAAAGAGTTAGTTGGTTTTTTTTTGGGGGGGAGGGAGGGGGGTGCGGGGGAGGTATTTTGTTATAGGGCATGTGTGCTTGCCAGAAAGACAGAAACAGAGAGACAGAAAGTGAGAAATCACCACCCAGGGGAGATGGCCATGCTGCAATCCCTTCTCCTCCATTCTCCTCTCGGAATCTTGGGCACACACGCACACATGCCCGGTGCGAGTTTAAGTCCCTGGGTCCAGGACTGGAACTATGGTCGACTAAATGGGAGTCCAGCAACATAGCCATTATACCATCTGCTGGTCCCAAAGAGCTTTAGTTTCTTGTGCTCGTTGTCATTTCAAAGACTAAATGAAGGAGTCTTACAGACCAAGGAGTTTGTTTCAACATGACCTGAGAACTTTGCTATCATTTTTAAAAAGTGCCCAGTATTGGGACCAGCAGATGGTGTAGTCGTTACATTGCTGAATTCACACACGGCCCACTCTGGTTCAAGACCTGGACCCAGCATGTGCATTTGAGCCCAAGATCCAGGGAGGAGAATGGAGGAGAAGAGATTGTGGCATGGCCATCCTTCTCCAGGGAGTGATTTCTCATTTTCTCTCCTTCTCTCTCTGGTGAGCACATGTACTCTTAAGGCAAAAAGCTCTTAAAAAAAAAAAAAAAAAGTGCCCCATATTATCCTCAACAGATGGTTTGATGGAACAGTAGAAGCCAGTTCTGTTCGGGAAATCCATTAATGAGGAGCAGATGCAACAAAAGAGAAATAAAGAAAATAGCACAAAAAATGGAAGCCATCTAAAAATCCTACTATGAGAGAATTATTAATTTATGCTACAACTACTCAACAGATATCCTCTGAGCATTATGAATGTTTATCAAGAAGTTATTAGGTTGTCTGGAAAGTCATGACATATTTTTCTGTTTTTCTATACAAAAATGCATCATGACTTTCCCGATAACCCAATATAATAGGCAAATATATTAAAAATCTGATGTAAAACTACTGTGAGAATGAATTCAGCTCTATCCCAATACCTACATATATGTATGAATAAGCACATTCTGATCTTTTTTCTCCCAATGATTGTCTAGGCATGGGAATTAGGGCTCTTTTCTTTCTCCTTTCTACTTTTCTGGTTGAAAATATATATTTTTTTAATAAACGGAAACACTACATTTACAAAAATCCTAAGAAAATGATTTGGCTAAAAACTCTCCAAAGTCAATCACTTCACCTGAAGGGGGAAAAAAAAAACTTCTATACATTTTCTAAATGATTTTTAAATTATCTTAGCAGAAACACAATTCTAGGCACTAATCTTTTGGACATATTAATGCCTAAAGCTCAGTATCATCTCCCCTCTCACAGCTTCAGAAATCCATGGTCTGGCAAGAGAGACACAACATTTTAACTCTTCACCTCAGGATCTTTCAAATCTGAAGCAAACCTGGTTTATCATACCTATAAAATAACTCCAGGAACCAGCAGTTAGCGTAATGGCTATGTTGCTGGACTCCCACGTAGTCGACCGCGGTTCGTGTCCCGGACCCGGTGGCTTAAAACTCACGCAGGGCACTGTGCCAGATTACACAAGGGAGACAAAGATGAATAAAGCTAGCTACCTCTATATTTTTATAATCTAACAGGGAAAATGAGACACTGATACAAGGAATTACGAAGTAAATGCCCTAACAGTGGAGACACTAACAGGACTTATTTCTTCCTAGGGAGAACTAGCAAAAATTTGATGACAAAAGTGGCATTTGAATTAGGGTAGGAAGGAAGGAAGAATAGAAAGAAGGAAGAATGTAAATACAGTCAATAACACTCGTAAAGACACAAATATCTTTTGAATGTTGAAAAATATTTCTAATAGAAGCAGAAATCCTAACAGATGAAAATTATGTAGATTCTGTCTAGCATATTCCTTCCTAAATGAAGGGCAAGAAACGCCGATAGCAGCATACACTAACTACAGTCTCATTCTAGGTTGGACAGTCTCATCCACACACATGGTTTCAACAACACTTCCCTACTGATGACTCCTACACATTTTTTAAATTTATCTATTTTCTTTTGAGAGAGATTTTCACTATAGGGCATGGGCACTTGCCGGAGAGACAGACACACAGAGAAAGTAAGAAATCACCCCCCAGGGGGGATGGTTACACCAGAACCCCCTTCTCCTCTAGTCTCCTCTCAGGATTTTGGGCACGTAAGCATACATGCCCAGTCTGAGTTTCCAGCCACTGGATCCAAAACTTATACTGTAGCTGGCCATATGGGAGTCCGGCGACCTAACCAGTGAGCCATCCATTGGTCCCAACTCCCTGACACTTTATTCCAGATGAGACACTTCTACTAAATCACAGACCCATTTATTCAAGTATCTACTGTAGGAACCAGCAGGTGGCATGGTGGTTAAGGCACTGGACATTCCCACTTGGCCTACCACGGTTCGAACTAGCAAAAATTTGATGACAAAAGTGGCATTTGAATTAGGGTAGGAAGGAAGGAAGAATAGAAAGAAGGAAGAATGTAAATACAGTCAATAACACTCGTAAAGACACAAATATCTTTTGAATGTTGAAAAATATTTCTAATAGAAGCAGAAATCCTAACAGATGAAAATTATGTAGATTCTGTCTAGCATATTCCTTCCTAAATGAAGGGCAAGAAACGCCGATAGCAGCATACACTAACTACAGTCTCATTCTAGGTTGGACAGTCTCATCCACACACATGGTTTCAACAACACTTCCCTACTGATGACTCCTACACATTTTTTAAATTTATCTATTTTCTTTTGAGAGAGATTTTCACTATAGGGCATGGGCACTTGCCGGAGAGACAGACACACAGAGAAAGTAAGAAATCACCCCCCAGGGGGGATGGTTACACCAGAACCCCCTTCTCCTCTAGTCTCCTCTCAGGATTTTGGGCACGTAAGCATACATGCCCAGTCTGAGTTTCCAGCCACTGGATCCAAAACTTATACTGTAGCTGGCCATATGGGAGTCCGGCGACCTAACCAGTGAGCCATCCATTGGTCCCAACTCCCTGACACTTTATTCCAGATGAGACACTTCTACTAAATCACAGACCCATTTATTCAAGTATCTACTGTAGGAACCAGCAGGTGGCATGGTGGTTAAGGCACTGGACATTCCCACTTGGCCTACCACGGTTCAAGTCCTGGACCTGGTGGCTTGCTTTCTCACTTTCTCTCTCTTTCTGTCTCTCTCTCTGGTCAAATTTAAATAAATGAATGAATAAATAATTTTTAAAAGACAAAAACAATATCTATTGTAAATGCCTAAGAATATCCTATAGCCTCTATCAAGTTCAACATGTTAAATAGAACCTATTTTCTCTTTGAAACCTGTTTTTCCAGAGTTTCCCACTTGGGGTTTCAGGTACCACCAATTCTCATTCCCTAAACCAGAGATCCCCAAGGACTCTTCCTAGCTCCCATATTACAACCTCCCCACTCTTCTTACCAATCTAGTCCGTCACAAGGACATTTTCATTGTCTCTGAAGTCTTTACAATCTAGTTCCAGTCTCCTAATCACTGCAGAATCCTCGACTATTATAACTGTGCTCCCTGCCACCTCCCTTCTCTCACTTTCTGGAATCAGGTTTCCTAGTCCACTTAAAAAAAATGCTCTCTTGGCTCCTCTCTTTTCAACTGTTTAGCACAATATTCATGGCCTTAAATTACGGAAATAGACAAATTCGACATCTGAAACATTATTTTTTGCAACTTTATTTCCCTAACACATCCTGAAGCTTAAAAAGGAAAATAAATTCCTATTTCCAAAAAAGAATTTCTAACTTTATAGAGATTTAAAGAAATAGAAAAAACTTAGATGTTACAGTAATTTCCTAATACTTGAGACATAAACCAATGAAGGGATTCACCAGGTAAGACACCTAAACACTAGTTTTGCTCTAGTACTAATAAGTCATCTGTGTAATGCTAAGTGATCTACCTTCTCTGTACTTTCATTTTCTTGTCAATAAAAGAGCAGTTTTCTTAGGATCTTTCAGCTCTGGAAGTCCTAGATAACTGGGAGGCTGAGGCAGGAGGATCCTGAGAACCTGTCAAAAATACAAAAATATCAGGGCCGCAGGTAGCATAGTGGTTATGGCACTGAACTCCCATATGGCTGACTGTGGTTCAAGACCCAGACCTGGCAGCTTGAAACTCACACAGAGAGCGTGTGTACGCATGTAGAAAATCCCACAAGTAGAATGGAGGAGAGGAGACTGTGGCATGTCTAGCCCCCTAGAGGGTGATATTTCTCTCTCTCTCTCTCTCTCCAGTGAGCACATGCGCCCTATCTCAAAAAACAAAACAAAATAAAACAAAAGGAACCAGCAGTTAGCGTAATGGCTATGTTGCTGGACTCCCATGTAGTCAACCGCGGTTCACGTCCTGGATCTGGTGGCTTAAAACTCACGCCAGACGCATGTGCGTGCATGCCCAAGGTCCCGAGAGGAGAATGGAGGAGAAGGGATTGTGGTGTGGTCATCCACCCTGGGGGGTGATTTCTCACTTTCTGTCTGTCGGTCTGTCTGGAGAGCACACGCACCCTATAGCAAAAACCTCTTTAAAAAAAGAAAAAAAGAAAAAAAAATCACTCTCCTTCATTTAAAAAAAAATCAGTTTGAAACAAAAACTTTTTTCTTAACAAGAACAGGAATACTTTAACGTATGCTCTGAGAGGGAAATTAAGTTCTTTTCTGCATGATTTACACTTTAAGTGATAAAAATTCATCTAGATAGAGAACATATGGGTTTGACAATAAAATTTCAAATTCCTGGTTCAGTCTTCCTTACTTGATTCTAAGGAATGTAGACAAATCTCCTTAACCTGAGCTAAGCTCTGGGTTTAAACTGTCACAAAGCAGTGAATTATGTATTTTGGCTAATGTACATGTTATACTAATTTAATTAAAATACAAGTGTGGCACTATATACATCAGTCTGGTTCCTAAGATTGTTCCTATTAGGAATAGGTTTCATAAGATGATTTATCAAAAAGCCAAAATAAATGATATGCCTAGCATAAGTCAAGTATAATACCAGAAATAGGAAAATCAGTAAGTGGCACAGTGGTTAAGGCATTCGACTCTCAGGAGATCAACTCCAGTTAAGAGTCCCAGACCCAGTGGTTTAAAACACGAAGGTCACATGTGTGTGCATGCCCCAAATTCCAAGAGAAGAGTGGAGAAGGGACTGCGGGGTGGTGATTCCTCCTGGGGTGGGAGGTGATTTCTCACTTTCTGTCTGTCTCTCTGACAAGCACGCATGTCCTTTAGGCAAAAATCTCTAAAAAAAAAAAAAAAAAAACACAGCAGT
>NW_006160089.1:2418735-2419647 GCF_000334495.1 Tupaia belangeri chinensis
AGTTAGCGTAATGGCTATGTCACTGGACTCCCATGTAGCCAACCATGGTTCGAGTCCCGGACCCAGTGGCTTAAACTCACACCGAACGCGTGTGCATGCATGTCCAAGATCTGAGAAGAGAATGGAGGAGAAGGGATGGCAGCATAGCCATCCCCCCGGGGGATGATTTCTCACTTTCTATCTCTAAGTCTCTGTCTTTCAGGCAAGCGCACGCGCCCTATAGCAAAACCTCCCCCCACCCAAAAATAGGAAAATCAATTATTATAACTATGATTTCTAAGGAAATTCCTCATAATTTCTTTTTTAGTGCAAAATGTTTCTAGGAAGAATTTTTTCTTTTCTTTTTGGAGAGATTTTTGCTATAGGACACGTGTACTCGCCAGAAAGACAGAGACAGACAGAAAGCAAGAAATCACCCCCCCAGGGGGGATGACCACACCGCAATCCCTTCTCCTCCATTCTTCCCTCAGGATCTTGGGAACGGAAGCATACATGCCTGGCTTGAGTTTAAGCCACCGGGTCTGGGACTTGAACCTCGCAGTCAACTACATGGGAGTCCAGCAACATAGCCATTACGCCAAATGCTGATCCCAAAGAATTTAGTTTTTAAATAATTATTTTATTTATTTCATTTGACCACAGAGGTACAGAGTGAGCGGGAGAAAGAGAGAGAGAGAGAAAGCGAGAAACCAAGCTGCCAGGTCCGGGACTCAAACTGCTGTCAGCCATGTGGGAGTCCAGCACCCTTAACCAACATACCACCTGCCGGCCGGCCCCTTTCTGTGAAGAATGTTTTAATTATTTATTTATTTTAGGTTTTGCTATAGGATGCAGGCACGTGCGCGCGCGCACACACACACACACACACACACACACACACACACACACAGGGTGGGAAGGGCGGGGGGGAGG
>NW_006160089.1:2419741-2423982 GCF_000334495.1 Tupaia belangeri chinensis
CCAGCTGGTGGCGTGGCGGTTAAGGTGCTAGACACTCCCACATGGCCGACCAGGGTTCAAGTCCCGGACCTGCTGGCTTGCTTTCTCAGTTTCCCCCTCTCTCTATCTCTTTCTGTGTCTTTCTCTGCTCAAATTAAGAATAAATGAATAAATAAGTAAAATTCAATTTAAAAAAGTAATTATTTTTAAAAAAATCTACAAATGACTCAGAAACATATTTAAAAGCATATATTAAAAAAAAAAAAAAAACATTTAAGAGGCATAATAATCGGGACCAGCAATTGGCATAATGGCTATGTCCCTGGACTCCCATGTAGTCGACCACGGTTCAAGTCCCAGACCCAGTGGCTTAAACTCATGCTGGGCACATGTGCGTGCATCCCCAAGATCCTGAGAGAAGAATGGAGAAGGGATTGTGGAATGGCCATCCCTCCTGAGGGGGTGATTTCTCGCTTTCTGTCTCTCTGCCTCTGTCTGTCTGTCTGTCTGGTGAGTGCACATGCACTATAGCAAAAACCTCTCCAAAAAAAAAGCATAATAATCCGAGAAATTCAAATCAAAACCACAGTAAGAAACCATCTCACCTTAGTTGGTAATGGTGATGACCCAAAAGACAACAACAAAAAAGGCCAGCTGATGGGCGTGGTGGTTGAAATGGCTGGATGGTCAAATGTATAGTTTTAGTCCTGAGGCTTAAGAAACATGCTTAGGTACATGTGCATACATACCCAAAATCCCGAAAGAAGATGAAAAAGGGACTGCATCCCCCAAGGGAATGCTTTATCACCTTCCTGCTCTCTTCCCCACTCCACCCCACCCACTGCAAGCACATGTGCCCTCTAGCAAATCAAATCAAAAGACAAAATAACAAGAAATGCTAGCCAAGATATAAAAGAATTCTTACATACTGTCAGTGGGACTGTAAATTAGTACCACCACTATGAAAAACAGGATCCAAGTTCCTCAAGACTAAAACCGGAACTACCATATAAGATCCAAAAATCCCACTACTGCATGTGTGGAACATACTAATCTATTAGTATGTCAAAGAAATCTCTGCACTCCCATGTTTACTGCAGCACTATTTACAACAGCCAATTTTTTTAATTGTCAAATAAGAATATTTTAAAATCCTAAGCTAGAAAGTTTGAGAATTGAATCTTTTTCTTGTGTAGTAACTAATGAAACAAACTTTTTAACAGATTATAAAATTCCTCTTTTTGTACTTGAAGAAATCAATTGTCACAATACAAAATTAAGAAATGATAACAGAAAATATTCTCAGTTATTCCAAAAGATTTAAAGATAAATAAAAATCCAATTAAAATGTAAATAATCACCTCTTTTAAAATTCAAATTATAATCTAGATTCTGATTATTGTAGATTTACATCAGGTATCTATTGTCTTCAAAGAACATAATGCATTAAAACAGTAATTATAGTTATAATTATTGCAAATGTAAGTTATAAAACTACAAAAGACAATAATTTCAAAGAATAGCCTTTTATTTTACTTGAGATACTGGCAGTATCTTATTTCAAGCTCACTTTTCCAATATTTCTAATTAGGAGACTAAAAAAAGTTCATGATTTTTTTTTTTAACATGTTTTTTTCCCTCCATGAGTAACAGAGACAGATAGCACCCCCAACAGGGTCACAACACCACAGTCCATCCCCAGATCATGGGCACATTCATGCCCTGCATACTCACAAAGATCTTTGGACATGATCTCAGAACCTTCCCATGTGGATCAGCCTGCAGAGGATTGCTTTTTATTGCTACAACGCCATCCAGTCCGTTATATGATGTCTCCATTTTAACAAAGACTATACAGGGATACAAATGTCTACACATTACAGTATATTTTACACCCAATTTCTGGAATTCAGTAAAAAAACAAGAAATGCAATGTTTTGGAAAAGACCAAGTTCTTTCAGATGAAATTCTTATCTCTCAGCAATAAAATGGGGGGTGGGGAAAGGGCAGAGGAAAACATCAGAAAATATATCTAAAAATCTCCTTCAAGACTGGTCCCACAGCCTAGTGATTAAGGGAGCCAGGTCTCATATGGCCAAACAAAGTTTGAATCCTGGCTCTAGAGGGTTAAAAAACACATATGTGTGTGTGTGTGTGTGTGTGTGTGTGTGTGTGTGTGTGTGTATGAATGGAGAAGGGATAGCAGCATGGCCATCCACCCAAAAGGTGATTTCTCACTTTCCCTCTCTCTCTGGTGAGCATGCCCTGTAGCCAAAATAATAATAATAATAAATACTGAAGTTTAGGTTTAGTGGAGTAGTGACATAAGTAGCGGTAGCTTATTTTCAACGCTAAGCCTCAGTTTACTCAGCTATAATATGGGGATATCATTATCAAAGGAAAACAGTAGTAAAGATACATGAATTGATATAGCCCGGTGTCACTGATATTCAACAACTATTTGTTTTCTTCCTTTTTTAAGGCTATTACCAGAAAACCCTTTCAGAGACCTTTGGAGAAGGCCCTGGGTAAGAGGTGGTAGAAGCCAGACTTCCTGTATATTAAAGACAAGACCATTTGCTCTAATTTTAATACTTCCCACTGAGAACCTCCACCTCCAGGGACCTAGCCTTGCTTTTTACCACAATAAAGTGGCAGTCTACTCTCCAAAGACTCATAATAACAGCTACAAGCAAGAGACTGGAAATAAAGTGCTACAGAAAAGTGGTACATAGCTTAAATCACCAAGTCAGACCCCCAAGGGATGCCAAGGAAGGAGGGGCCATTTTATAACAGAAGTCCAAGGCTAAAGAGTGTATTATAGGGGACGGCAGGTGGCATGGTGGTCGGGCACTGGACTCCCCGGCCAACCGTGGTTCAAGTCCCAGCCCTGGCAGCTTCTTTCTCACTTTCCCTCTCTCTCTACCTTCCTCAAGTCAAAATACAAAATAATAAGTAAATAAAATTGAATAAATAATTTAAAAAATAATAATGTGGGGCTAGCAGGTGAAGTAGTGGTTATGGGTACTAAATTCCCACATGGCTGACTATAGTTTGAGTCCCAGACCTGACGGCTTGTTTCCTCACGGCCCCCCCTCGGTCAATTAAGTAAATAAAGTTAAATAATAACAACAATGTATTGTGGGACCAGCAGTTAGCATAATGGCTATGCTGCTGGACTCTCATGTAGTCGACCGCGGTTCGAGTCCCGGACCCGGCGACTTAAACTCACACTGGGCGCGTGTGCATGCGTGCCCAAGATCCCGAGAGGAGGAAGGAGGAGAAGGGATTGCAGCGTGACCATCCCCCCTGGGGGGTGATTTCTCGCTTTGTCTCTCTGTCTCTGATTGGCGAACGCACGCACCCTATAGCAAAATAACTCTCAAAAATAACAACAACAACGTATTGTATTTGGCAAGTTCAACAACACTGAAATAGGGAAGAATAGACGGCCCATCAACCAACCATGATCACTTTATCATCGGCTATTGTCCATATAGAACCCTAAGAGAAAACCCCTGTGTGGGAAGTGGTGAGCTCCAACCCTGAGTGCTTCAAGAAAAGGAACACCAACTGAGAACTTACTACAGTACGACCACTGTGTAATGAACTTGTTATTTTACATATATTGCCTAATCTCCCAACCTATCTGTCATGTAATTCCAAGTCAATTCGCTAAATTTACCAAAAATTCTGTTAATACGGTGTATTACAGTTATGGTTTTGCATGTTAAACTATCCTTGCATAGCTGGAATAAAGCCTACCTGGTTGTGATGTATAATCTTTTTTATATATCAAAAATTTGTTTAAACTATTTAGTCGGTAATACTGATGTAATATTAATAACCAGTAATCAGGTTAACTGGGTTTTAAGGATTTCTGCCAAGTTAGAATTGACAGATAGCAACATTTTTAAGAACATTTCATTTGTCTCTACCCCAGGTTGGTGCTCCTACTGCTACTTAATAGTGCAGTGGCTGCTGTTAGAGAGAAAGAACTGGAAAGATACAGCCTGGCCTGGGCTGCAGGGAATGGGGACAGCAAAAAGGGGAGAAGAAAAAGGGAAAAACGGGATAGCAATTAAGGAGGAGACTAACAATTCTGTATATTCTTTCTTTTTTAATCCACATTTTAATTAGGATAACTTTTTTTGAATTATTTAATTTTATTTATTAATTCATTCATTTTAATTTAACCAGAGAGAGACACACACACACACACACAGCGAGAGAGAGAGAGAGAGAGAGAGAGAGAGAGAGAG
>NW_006160089.1:2423992-2442699 GCF_000334495.1 Tupaia belangeri chinensis
AGAGGGAGGGAGGGAGGGAGGGAGGGAAAGTGAGAAAGCAAGCTACCAGGTCCAGGATGAGAACCGTGGTCAGCCATGTGGGAGTGCCCAGTGCCTTAACCACCATGCCACCTGCTGGTCCCCATAATTCTGTATATTCTAAAGGTTAGATTCAACAAACTGACTTTTATAGAATGGGATACCGAATAATTTGGACATTTGGCAAACTAGTTCAATGACTTGGATTTTAAACTGATATGCTTTACAAACTGTGAAGTCAGTGGTATTAATCAGTACGAAAGGTATATTAATTCAGAAACTTTCCTCATGTAAAACTGCTACATTCTAGGTTCTTCATCCACTACTTCACTTTATTCTCCAGTAATCTCCACCCAGTGATTCTACTAAGGTTCTTTTACTCCCCTCCCAATGCCTCCCAAAACATTACAAAAACAGGAGACAGAAACATGATCTAAACCTAGTCTAATTCTAAAGCTCATGCTCTAATATACCTAGTTATCACTGTCATCATAATAATAATTTGCTAAAATCACCTTGAACACACCACATCCACTGCTAATGTTTATCTACCATAATACACAGTAACTACCCTTTTCTGCAAAGATTTTTATCTGCTATTCAGAGGTTGAACATTACTACCAGATTAAACTGAAATAAGTTCAGGCAAAAGACAAAATTTTAGGACTCATTATTTTAGTTAGCCTAGACAACCTTGTTATTTATATGATTTGGGATTAAGTTTTGCCCAACTAAAATTGCTTAAGAAAGTTCATCACTGGAGCCAGCAGGTAGCATGAAGGTTAAGGTACTGGATCCCACACAGCTGACCTGAAGGTTTGAGTCTCAGACCTGCAGCTTGAATATCATGCCAGGGGCACATTCATTTTGGCATGAGTGTGTATGTGCGTGTCCAAAATCCCAAGAGGAGAATGGAAAAGGAATGCAGTATGGCCATCTCCCCGGGGGTAACATCTCACTTTCTCTCTCTCTCTCCCTCTCTGGTAAGCACACATGCCCTATAGCAAAAATTAAATGTCCACTACGATCTTTAGGACTCTTATACTAAGGAATATCTGTTTTGTGTTACAACTTTGTCCTTTCTTATGTTGGGTTTTATTCACACATACACAGGTAATTTCATGCTCAACTATTCTGGCCAACGTGAAACTAACTAGTCTAGTCTCATTAAACAAATATAAAAACTAGAATAATCCTAAAATCTACGAGATCTATTGGGTCATCAGAAAAGTCATGATGTACTTTCCTATGTTTTTCTATGCAAAAATGCATCATGACTTTTCTGACAACCCAACATGTAAGATATCAGTGCTTGTGCAAACTATTGATATGTACCTCATCTGAACTCTTTGGGAATTTATCATATTTATGATGCTAGGGGTCATGTTTTATCTCACCTATTGACAAATAAAACCTGACTTTCTTATAGCAACAGTTTCAAGGTTCCTTCTATCAATAAGACAGTAGTTCAAGGCTCTCTAAATAATTGAGACTATATTCTGCCCTTTTGGTAAGCAGAAAAATTCTTTATGCATAGATCTTATAATGTAGCCAATAAAGTATTTTAAAAATATTACTCTTTTTTAAGAGAGATTTTTGCTATAGGGTGTGAGCGCTCACCAGAGAGACAGAGACTGAAACAGAAAGCAAGAAAGATGGTGGGATGGCCATACCTCAATCCCTTAACCTCCACTCTTCTCTCAGGATTTCAAGCACACATGCACATACACCTGGTATGAATTTCAAACCACTGGATCTTGGACTTGAACCTCAGTCAGCCATGTGGGAGTCCAGTGCCTTAACCGCTATGCCACCTGCTGGCTCCTAAATTATTATTTTTACACTGCCTGAGCATAATCAGACATTTTTACTGCAAAGTTCCCACTCTTATAAAAATATTTTAGAAATTTAAAAAGTAATAAGTATGGGGGGGGCGGTATTGGTGGTTAAGGGTACTGGACTTCCACATGACCAACCAGAGTTCAAGTCCCAGACCAGGCAGCTTGCTTTCTCACTTTCTCTCTCTCTCTCTCACTCTCTCACTCTCACTCTGTCCCTATCTGATCAAATTTAAGTAAATAAATATTTAAATAGAATAATTCTTTAAAAGAAAATAAAAAGTAGTCAGTATTGCAGCCAGGAGGTGGTGTAAACTCCGATATGGTTGACCACAGTTCAAGTCCTGACCAAGCAGGGTCTTTCTGGGACCCAAAATCCCAGAAGAATACAAAAAAGGATGGCAATGTGGCCATCCCCCTGAAGAGTGATTTCTCATTTTCCCTCTCTCTGCCTTTCTCTGGCTAGGGTATAGTGCCCTATGGCAAAACAAAACAAACAGTATGTGTTCAGATTCTCCACTGAATTCAAAAATCTTTGATGGGTCCATCAGGTGGTATGGTGGTTAAGGTGCTAGACTCCCACATGGCCAACTATGGTTTGAGTCCTGTGCCCAATGTGATTCACGTGTGCATATGTGCCCAAAATCCTGAGAGGAGGCTGGAGACAAGGGATTATGGTGTGGCCATCCCTTCTGGGGAGTGATTTCTCACTTTCCCTCTGTCTCTCTTGGTCTCTCATTGGTGAGTATGCATACCATATGGCAAAAAAAACTTTAAAAAAAAAAAAAAAACTCTGATGCTATGATAGAGAAAAAACACATCTTTTCAGCAAATCTAAGTAACAACACTGACTTAGAAAACCACCACCTACCTTAAACCTTTTTGAGTACATATTTTAACTGCGTAAGAAATAAATTTTAAAAATATTTTTCAGTCCATCTGGGATTCTCTTTTGCACTTTAATAGTATCTCTTTATCAATTATTTCTAATCTTCAATGTAAACCCAAGGCTACACTTAATGTTTTTGCACATAGATACAATTCTATATAACCTTTTTTGAAATTAACAAAAGCTATAAATTCAATTCAAGATAGCTTTTGTAGTTCAGTTAGATTCAAGGTCATCTCAAAGCCTTTAATTACTAACCAGTATTTGAGGAGGTTTGTGCTTAGTATAGTTGAGGGAGAAAGAGCAGCTGGCTTACTCATTTTCTTATTAAAGAACATTACAACATTATTATGTTTTGGCCAATTACAAGTTCTCTGACCACCAGTGGTGAAGACAAAGAAGCACAGCCAATAATCTTCAAACATTTGTGTTTACTTTCAATCAACATAAACCTTAAAAATTACTAGAAGACTCAATTTTAATTTCAGCAAATATGACCTTAATTAAAAATCTACAGATAGCTGGACTCCCAAAATGTTTCTATTTCCATTCTGAAACTAGCCCTGTTTAAAAAAAAAAAAAACTATGAATGCCTCTCAAATTACCACAGGATTTATTTAGGTCCTTTCACCATCAAACTTGCAGGATCAGGAGAGAACTATTAGCCACAGAAGAACCCATGCAGATTATAAAGGTTTCTAAAGGAATGCAAATTTAACATCCCTCTATGTACCTAATTTTTAATCACACTAAATTGTAGGTCTCAAGACATATTAAAGACTTTGAGGAAGATACAAATAATCATGTATAACTGTATTAGAATATACACACATCGATCCATCTTACTGATATTTTTGGAGGCAAGCAGACAGAGAAGGTTCCAGAATTCCATTCATTTACTCATAACTGGTAAGAAGAAAGAAGGCAGTCTCAGAATGGCCCTCAGCATTGCTCTGATCAAGCTACAGATACTGGGGTACAAGTGAGAGGCAATATGTATGGGAAAATTTAAAGATTCAGAAACATGAGATACTAAAAATGACTTTACTTCTCAAAAAAATGAGAACAAAGCAAATAACCTGCTACAGTGTCTCAATCCTAACTCAAGTACCAGGCACTAATTAAAATAAATAAACAAATCCTGGATGTTAGTATGCAACGTATCTCAGTGAAAGTAAACTGACTGTAGGTGAAGGTACTATGTAAGATATGTAATGTAAGACATGGGCAGCACTGTTTTAACAGTGGAACCTAAAAACTACCAAAAATGGCCAGCAATTAAAACAATGGATTATGTAGCTATGAAAAATATTAAAGAAATTCATGCTGATCGAGTTAAGTTTATAACATTGAGAAAAAGCTTAAAGTTTAAACAAAAAGCAGAAGCAATAGTACATATTACATGATCACAAAAACAAGAAAAAAAACAGGATTTGAAGACAATCTAGAAGAAAGTGTTAATGAAAGTTGCCTGGAGGTAGGGTTATAGGTAATTTCCCCCTTTTTTCTTTTTTCAATTTTTCCACTTTTCTACAGTAACTAGTATTTCTAATTAAAAAAAAAAAAAAGATCCTGAAGCAGCTCACACCTAATTACCTAAGGGCCACAGGCAATTCAAGCACAGACATCAGAAATCACAATAACTTAAAACCTAAATACAAATCCCTCTGCTCTTATTTATATGCAAGCACTTCCAACTGTGTTCCCAGGATATGTCCCTTAAACAATGCTCTAACACTGCTTTCCAAACATTTGAAACACTGTGTACTCCCCAGTTAAAGAGTCCCTTTTATGCTCCTGAAAATAGCTTTGGAAAATAAATTTACAGTATTTCACATACTCCTTATTGTCCATAAATGCTCAGTAATTTTTTAAAAATTAATGGGTGCATTGCTTGAAATTCAAACTTACTTTGAGATATTTTGAAAAGCAGAGAGCAGATAGAAAATGTTGTCTTCAAACGTTAAATGCACTTCATCACAGTAGCATTTTCAGTAACTGCTAGCAATCAGTTCTGAATTCCCACCAGCCCAACTATCAGATTTAATCTGTCAGCAAGAAAGGGAATATTTTTTGTGGGAAAGCAATTGTATTTTCCCACATTAGGTGATTGATTAAGTTTCTCCTCTCTAAAAGGCTGATTGGTTTCCTGGTGCCAGTAAAATGATTGATGAATATTTCAACTGCAGCTCCCCAGCTACACGCCTCTCTTCGCCCCTCCCCCACACACTGCCGCCCCTTTCCTGCTGTGTTCCCTTTCTACAGACCAGTAGCATTTAAGGTGGTTTCCCTTGTTTTGCAATCTTCCTTTAATGAGTCCATGTTCTCTAATACAGGGCATTTAATCTTAAAACAGTACTCTTTCCAATCCTGAGTGAGTTTTACCAACAACAATGTCTTTACAGAGAGTAAGAGAAAACTCTGAAATTAACTATGGGTCTGAATCAGTGAATGAAACTATACTTATAAAAACAAAGTGTGGTATTGAGGGATTTCATATGGAAAGAAAAATGATGTTTTAAAAAATGAAAACTCTACAGCTTATTTCAAGTGTGCATATAAACTATATTAATATAAGAACCTTAACTGGAAACATTTCTATAAAAGGGTACCAAGAGAACAGAATTTATATGTAAATTATAGAAGTAAAGCAGCAAGGTGTTCTAAAATAGAAGCAGAGTTTGGTAAGTGTAAATATTTTTAGAGGGATGACTGAACTATATCTGAAATAAAATCATCCCACAGAATCTGGGTTGTGAGTTCCATTGCTATTAGCTTTGGGCAAGTCTTTCCAAAATTGCAACTTCCTGTTTTTCCAATTATTCCATCATAAAACTAGAAAATCCATTCAGGATTATCTATTATAATTTAGCACCTTCATTTTATAGGTGAGCCCAGAGGAACATACCTTTGAAACAGAGCTAGAATTGAATATAAACATAAACTAATTCCTGGACCTTGTACCCCCCTCGAATAATATAAATTGGTCAACTCTGTGGCCTTTTCCTTCTCGATGATATTTTGCTACCATAATCTATTAACCCACAGTCCTATCCTCTTTCACACTTTTTTTATTAAATCTTTGCTAAAAAATCACCTTCAATATTTTACTTACTTTGAACAACTAGCTCTTTTTTCCATTTCAAAAGGTCTCAGCCTTCTTGGATTGGTTCTCCTCTCTCTCCTATTACTAGCTTTTGTGTGGCAGAAATAAAAGGTACAAGGGACAAAAGCCACTTTTCCCTAAACTACATTCCCAAATGCAGTCTAGCAAACAGCCAGTAGTTTATGGCCACATCATCTTAATCTGGTGTTATCTAGTCATTTTAAATTGTAAGAAGAAACATGTTTCCAAATAAAAACTACATTGTAGTCCAGGAGGGTCCATCAAACCTTGCATGTAGTGTCAACACACTGCTTGATTTAAACACTGGCACAAATTTACTCAAGTAGCTGAAAAACATATTTGTTTCCTGATATTTTGTATACTTTCTCCAATATATGCAAATAACTCAGATTCCTGACCTGACTCTTTTTTTGGAAAGGTTTTTGCAAGGCGTGTGTGCTCACAGGAGAGACAGAGACAGACAGACAGAAAGTGAGAAATCACACACCCCCCTCGGGGGGATGGTCATTCCGGGGATCTTGGGCATGCACACATGAGCCAGGCGTGAGTTTAAGCCACCAGGTCCAGGACTTGAACGGTGGTCAACTACATGGGAGTCCAGCAACATAGCCATAACACTAATTGCTGGTCCCCTGACCTGACTATTCTTTCATTCATTCAACATTCATAAAACATCAATTTCCTGTACTTAAGATACAAACACAAGACATACAACAGTATCCCTGCCTTGAGTAGCTCAAAATCTCTTCTTTCCTTAAGTACCCCTTGGGTTTATCAAGAATTGTCACTGATCTGGCAAAACTGTTTTCTAGTGAACTGTTTATTAAAGCCAACATGAAAGAGAGAAAGAAGTCATCTGCAACTCTAGAGTGCTTCTGACTCTCTAACCTACAGGAACCGAATTCTGTGACTCATCAACAACTTCAGGTAGCCTGGATTCTCAGGTGTCTGGGGTAGATCCTGTGCTTGACACTTTACAGATGTTATCTCTAATTCTAATATCCCTAGTCAATTTCAGATGTCAGGGTATATGAGCTAGAGAGGTTAAGTCTAGGAAACAAATGATTAATTCTGTTACTGTGAAATCTGAGGGGCTTAATCTCTCTGGGCCTCAGTTTCCATCTATAAAATGAGGATAAATACTTAATAGGGTTATGAAAAGAAAGTATGTTAATATTAAGGTCCTTAGAATATCATATAATAAGCATTGTATACATATTACATGCTATTATTATTAAATGAAAGTATTAAAGTTTAGAGAAGTCAAGGGACAAAGTGTAGATAATTCTGATTTCAGATATTGTGATCTTTGTTCTGCACACTCCAGAGCCCTTGCTCTTTCCTTCTCACACCATCTAACTAAAAAACCCTTCCTCCCTGGCTGGAACTACTACAACCACTTCCAAAAAACAAAGCTCTCTAAATAGATGTCAATGGGAGGGTTACCCCAGGTGGCTTATTATCCTGCTAAAAAGGCATCTAGCGGGAAGTACTGCAAGGCTAGAGAGAAGTCTCCTGACAGGTTAGTTTTCAAGAGTGCAGAAAGAATATGGAAGAAGAATCAATTGAAGCATGCATTTGAAGATTTCTTCGGAAATGTGAAATAAAACCCAAGCATTAAAATGAAAGTAGAAAAGCTTGTATCTTTTAAGCTGCAAACCCCACAGAACATACAAATGTTTTAGAAGATCAAAATAAACTTAGAAAGGAAACACAAATATCTCATTCTTTCATCACATACCCAGGTTTCACCTTAAATTCTGATGCAGTAATTCCTTACTGTTATTCACATTATTATGTGACATTTCTTTGGCCAGCAAGTCCACTACGGGAAAGTTCTACCTAATAACTACCCTATGAATAAATCCCTAACTCTTTAACAACACAGTAATTAACTTAGACTAAAATGTTACACACTAGCAAAAGTATTTTCAGTTCAGATGAGGAGATGGCTTCTTTTATAGACTTTATTACCACCCCAGTGAAAAACCAGGTTAAAAGCAAACCAACCTACAAAATGACATTGCCAAAATCACAACTTTAAGAGCTAAACGTGTCTAAAACAAATACATAAACTAACCTTAATGCTTAATGGAAATTTTTTAAAAGCAAGACAGGATTTTTATACCTCATGAAACATTTAATTACTTCATAGCAGTAATTCTTAATAAATGAGAAATTACTTTTGTGTTGTCAGATTTATTTCCACAGTGATAAATGTAACCTGGTGAATAAACTGGTTCTGTTGGGAAACTGCTGCCACAAGCTAATTAACAGTAAAGAAACAGGTTTCATATAGCAGGTAACAAAAGCCTTACCAGAGAACTCAATGAGAGCAGACTACAACACATTTCACTTAGTCTCAAACAAAGAAAACTTAAACATATAGGAACTCATATTCAATAAAGAGGCAGCTTTATTATGGAGGAGAAAAAAAAAGAAAGAAAGAAAAACCCAAACACAGCACTAATAATAACTGGTTTTGGCTCATTTATCTCAGAGATTCTCACATATTTTGCTGAGTGCTCTTAGGATCATACTTTTTAAAAATTATTATTTATTTAATTTTATTTATTCATTCATCATTTATTTTAATTTGACCAGAGAGAGAAGGAAAGGGAGAAAGGAAGCCCCCAGGTCTGGGACTCTAACTGTGGTCAACCACGTGGGAGTGTCCAGCACCTTAATCACCACGCCACCTGCTGGTCCCCAGGATCACACTTTTAAAATGATTACACATTCCTGAAAATGACAAAAGACCTGAGGCAGCAGCTGGCCTAATGACTATGTCACTGGACTCCCATGTAGTAGACAGCGGTTCAAGTTCTGGGCCCCGTGGCTTAAACTTGCCCAAGGTCCCCAGAGGAGACTGGAGGAGAAGGGATTGTGGCATAGCCATCCCCTCTGGAGGGGTGATTTCTCGCTTTTTGTCTCTTTCTGGCAACCGCACTCACCCTATAGCAAAAACCTCTCCCCAAAAAAAACAGAAAACATTAAGGACCCAAAAGCTCTAATGTTTATTACGTAGGTATATCTATTGTTATTTGCCATATTACAAAATGATAAACTTTAAAAATATTTAATAATTCATTTAAATAAACACATTACATGTTAATATGAGTAACATTTTTTAAACTGTATTTATCTATTTATTTATATTTTCTAAATTTGACGGGGCGGGGCGGGGGGGGACGGGACTGGTGAGAAAGCAAGCCACCAGATCCAGGACTCGAACCACAGTCAGCCATGTGGGAGTCCAGCACCCTTCGCCACCACACCACCTGCCCCCCCATATGAGTAACATTTTAAAATAACTACATTTTCCAATAAACATCAAAATTAGTTCAGAAGGATAGCACTGTTTTACATTTTTGATAATCTCTTTAATATCTGGCTTAATTCTAGCAGCTAGATTCTCCTCTGTTTCTCCATTCAGTATGTTGTGAGTTGTTTTTGTTTTTTAGGTTTTTGCCATAGGGCATGTGTTCTCACTAGAGGCAGAGAGAGAGAGAGAAAGTGAGAAATCACTCCCCCAGGGAAATAGACACCCTGCAATCCTTTCTCTATTCCCCTCCTGGGATTTTGGGCAAAGGGGATCAGGCTGGTGTGATTTTCAAGCTACCATCAGGACCTGGACTCAACCATGGTTGGCCATGTGGAAGTCCAGCGCCTTAACCATCATTCCACCTGCTGGCCCTGTGAATCGACTTGTTTTTTTGACTGAACCAAGGACAAATCTCTGGCCTTATACAGTTTTTTTTTTAAAGTGGAAAAATAAAAAGGATTTGATTTCTTAAATAATTTTATTTTTCCGTGAGAGCACCTAAAAACTCAATAAATGGTAGTTTTTTTAAAGGTTGGTTCAGTGTAGAATCTAAAACCATATCAATGAACTGGATATAGTCTGCTACATTAAAATTCATCGGATAATCTCACATTTTGAGCAGATTTTGTACCCATGCGGGATTTTGTAACATCACACATAGGGCTTTTAGGAAACACTGCATCACTGACCCATGAAGATCTTCAAAATGATGACATGTTTCTTTATACACCATAAAAAATCATATTTGTCCGGGCACATGTGCGTGCATGCCCAAGATCCCAAGGAGAGAATGGAGGAGAGGGGACTGTGGTGTGACCATCCCCCCAGGGGGTGATTTCTCACTTTCTGTCTCTCTGTCTCTGCCTTTCTTGGCGAGCGCACGCGCCCTACAGGAAAAAAAATTTTCCAAAAAAAATCATATTTGTTAATATCACCATACATCTTATCAGAAAAGGCTTTAAGTGCTGGGAAGCTGTCAAGGTCACTATGGCAGGCACAAGTTTTAGAATTCCAAATTCTAATTGTCACCTGAAAGTACTGGCAACAAATACTTTCAGTTTTCCCCGGTGTGACAGGCTGTTTTCACGAAAAATAATTTGCCAAGTGTCTGCTAAGTGAATAAGCCATATTTGTCGATTGTTCTTTCATGTAAAAATGGTGTTCCATAAAAAAGCAACTACCTCAACTCTCAACATAAACGCAAAAGCGCTTTTGCTTAAAACCATTCTATTTTACCACGCACCAAAAATGCTTTGTGTGTACCTGCAATTTCTTCACAAAGAATATCAAAAACATATATACTCAAGGATCAAGATTTAATAAATCGATTTTACTGCTTCATTAAAGACATTCTTAAGTGAAAATAGTTGTTTTGTTTTTAAATACATGGAAATAAAAAACTCAATGACTACCTATACAGTTTGGTGCCTTGATTTCTGCTGTGGAGCCAGCAGTTTTTACCCACTACTGTTTTTGCAAAATCAGTGCAAATGTCAACATAGTGGAAGACAAATAATGACTTAGTATTATAATGAAAATAGTTTTGACTTGGAGAATATCCTTAAAGGGTTTCAGGGACACCCCCCCCCCAGAGGTTCAGATTACATTTGAAACCACTGGTTTAGATGCAACAATAAATAAATTTAAGGACACAATAAGTGAAAAGAGATTAAATCTGGGGACCAGTAGGTGGCATGGTGGTTAAGGGTGCTGGACTCCCACATGGCCAACTGTGGTTCGAGTCCTGGACCTGGTGGCATGCTTTCTCACTCGCTCTCACGCTATCACTCTCTGGTCAAATTAAAATAAATGAATGGATAAAGTTCAATAAAATAATTCTTTAAAAAAAGATTAAATCTGAAAGAAAATCCAATAAGAAGGGAGAATGACAGAAAACAATACAACCCAGTGAGTACTCTTTCATTATTTGTTTATAAATTTTAAAAGGCAAAAGATAAAGGAGGATAAAATAATATGTAAGGCTACACAGAAGTGTCTTTTTTTTTCTATTATAAAAGAAAGACTATATAAGTTGTGATAAAAAGAACAATGTATCTTATCCATGGAGTTTAAAGAATTAACAATAATCACAATTGAATTTTTTAATTCTCCCAAGGTGATACAGCTTCAGGGTTGAAATAACTGCATGAGTTTAAATTAATTTTTAAAATATTAATTTTAAAGCTAGCTGAACTAGCTGCTAGCTTTAGTTAAGGTATTCCCCCTTTGCTGATTCAATCTATACTTCATTTTGGCATAGATGTTACTGAAATGTTTCCCCGAATCCTAAACAAAGAGATTATACCCCAAGGAAACATCATGGACAAAATATCATAGGAAGTTAACCAATTATCATCTCCTCTTTCAATCAATGTTTTAAAGGGGAGGGAGAATACAGAAATTTTGGTACTATAGTGATGGATTGGAAGAGTAAACAGAACCCACTCACATAGTTCTTAAAATGCTTTTTACTGATATAAAATTCTTTTTAAAAAGAATTATTTTATTCATTCATTTATTTTAATTTGACCAGCGAAAGACACTGACACACACACACACAGAGAGAGAGAGAGAGAGAGAGAAAGTGAAAAAGCAAGTCACCAGGTCTGGAACCTGAACCTTGGTTGGCCATGTGGGAGTGTCCAGTGCCTTAATCACCATGCCATCTGCTGGTCCCCAAAATTCTAAGAAGTACATACAGAGTTGGAAATAAAAACATGGGAAAATTATCTACTTCTTCCCTGTGAGAAACATATTTGTGCATTACTCTCTCAAAATTAAGATCCTTGAGTGTATCTTTTTAATGAATTATAAATTGCTTCCAACGCAAATTAATCGTTCAAGCGAATACCTATGTTACACACATTCCAAATACCACTACTGTTTCAATGTGCTACAGCTTATTATTCTAAATCCCTTCATAACTATTACCAAAATTCTTCAATCTCTCACTTGGGTAATGACAGCAAAGTCACTATTCTGGCTCAAACCACCCACAGAGTATATCTTCAAATCAAATGCCTGGATTTGTTTCCTGGAATACATTACATGTTGCTGCCCAGGGAATTGGTTTTGGAAACACTACACCTGCCAGCTGACTTATCAACAGCATCCACAAAACTGACACCAACTTAAAGGCAGAAAATAGAAAAATATACTACTACTGCCATCTGTGGTTTATGCTTGAATAGCTTCTCTGGTATAAACAAACTAAAGAGCGTAGTTTGTAATTAAGATCCAAAGACCCCATTATATGAAGATACATTTTAAAGTTAATTCTTAATACAACAAACTGCAGGGTTTCTTTAGCATAATAAATAACAATATGTGATTCTCTACTTGAGTTTATTATCTAATACTGATGGAGGAACCATAAATTACCTGGAATGAAAAATCCCCAAGCACAAAGGCTAACTTTTGTTTTCTTCAAATGCACACCCCTAAAGAAATTCAAAACGCCGGAATGCCTCCTGTAAATTTATAATTAGGTTAGTTTCTCTTTTAAGATAGTGACTGTCGAAAAAATGGCCCCCACAATTTTTAAAGTAAAAGAAAAAAAAGTATTTTTATGGAAATCCAAGGAATGTTATAATTAAAAATGAGTTCAATCAGTTTGCTTCCATCAAGATAAAAATTTCAGGGTTCAATTATTCTATAATTTTTTTAAGAACAAATTCCCAAAATGCAAACGAAGCTTCAAAGTAAGCTGTTTCACAACTTATTTTCTCTCAGATTGCTTTCTCAAATGACAACCACTGTAGTTTGGGGATCAAAAGATTCAGTGCAGCTGGGGGTGGAGAAAAAAGCAATTCAGCTCCCCAGCAGCCAGCTGAGGAAGTCCTGGTCGGCTCCCAAACTAAATCACTGTTAATTAGAATTACCGGGGTTACACTAGTAAAGTCTTATTTAAATAATTGTAACCAACAAAAAAATCCGTTTTCTAGAGAGAACCTGCTCTACAAAGGCACCTTCCCAAAGGTACTAAAGAAAGAAATAAGGTAGAAAATGCTTTATTCTTTCAAGTTAAGTTCTCCATTCTGTAGTTATTTCTAAACTACACTAAAAAGCAGGACAGACATTTCAATTTTCCATTACCTATACCCTTATCTTCTTCATAAAGATAAACTGGAAAACAAGCAATAAAAGAAGACTGGGCTTGACACCAGAAATACTGTATATTGTACATCAAAATTACATACAGAGTTCTTTTTTTTAAGCTTAAGCTCAGCTGTGTGAAACTTCAGCTCTAAAATGGTCAATACTCAAAAGAGAACTACCTGCTTAGTACCAAATCCCTTTTATGCTGACTTTTATTAATATTTCTGAATCCTAGTTATCAAAGGTATCCCATTCGCCCTTAAGAAATTATCTGAGGAAGGAAACACTAAAACAAACAAAAAACTGGCTTTAAAATTACAGAAGTTTGAAATAAAACAATTTTCCTTCACAACTTGATTTTGGAAATAACTTTAGAAGTATTACAAAAAATGTTTTAGACCACTACTTAGGTGGGCATATTACATAGCTACCTTTTATTTAAAACTGTTCCAAGACTGTTTTTATTCTTTGCTGAACTGTAAGTATATTAATTCAGAAATTTGATTTTTCTGACTTTCATAAGGATAGAATCTGGTTTATACAAAAATAAGGAATTTTTATTGTCCTAATTAAAAAATAAGCTTTGACCAATAATGTGAAATTTACTCTTCAAAGGCACCTTCCCAAACTTCAATTTAATTATATGTAAAAATACCAGAGAGGTGTCACTTAATTTGGCTACAACCCAAGAGAAAATGTAAGTGAAAATTGTGACAATGCTCCCTAGATGAATTTGCTGTCAACGAAGTCTCCTAATGTGGAAAGATCTATACCAGCTTTTTGAAATTCTGAAGCCATATGAACACAATTCCTTAATAGACCAATTTTTTCAACAGAAAGCAATAACCATCTAGTTATAAAAACAAAGAAATGGTGTCTTAATTCAAGATGAAACAGTTCCCAGACACCAAACATACGAGAATCATTAGCTATTTAAAGACTACTTGTGCAATAAGCACAAAAAGTGGTATAAGGAACTCCCTTTACCAATACTACAGAAGCAGCTGGCACTTCTACGCACAGTCCTCCACTACTCTGAAATTAAATGTGTTTTAATCTGAAATCTATTTTCTACCCTTGCCCCACAAATCCAGGAAAAAGGATGAGAAATGAAGACATCATGAATAAAATATGGAAATACACAAATTGGGCATATGTGGGGGATTTACCAGCATGTGTGCTTTTTTTTTTTTAATCAGATCCCTTTCATAGGCTAACATATGTGTGCACAAACCTTTTTGCTACAGAACTTAGAATGAATTCTAGATTACGAAACATGTCATGATCATAGTTTCCGGTTCACAGGAGTATAATCAAAATATGATCATGCTTCGTAATCTAGAATTTGGAGAACTTCACATCAGAGACTGGAATTATGGTCACCTCCCCTTCTGCTGTGCAAAACCACCAGTGAATCTAATCTGTTCGCTGTTGCCTTTCAGTGTTCTTCAGAGGTTACAGAAGATACTAAACCTGTATGCTGTGTACCATTGGCTAACAGTACTACAGCATGTATTTTTTTTTTAATGA
Organism: Tupaia belangeri chinensis; assembly: GCF_000334495.1. Classification (NCBI taxonomy): domain Eukaryota; kingdom Metazoa; phylum Chordata; class Mammalia; order Scandentia; family Tupaiidae; genus Tupaia; species Tupaia belangeri. The sequence goes on from NW_006160089.1 coordinate 2,438,818, forward strand.
AAGCAGAAAATTCTGAGGCAACTCAAAATTAATTGTTAAAGTCACAGAAATAAAAAATTGTTCTAGGAAATATTTGCTTCTCTATTTTTAGGGATAAACATGGATGATTTTTAGGGATAATCATGATCATGGATGGCATGATCACAGCAGGAAAAACGGCATATTAAATGCTCTCCCCACTTCCTCTAAATTTAATTGTATAAAATATGCTTTTAATTACTTATAATGGCTTAGAACCTTCCTTTGCTTTAAATATTTACAATCTACTCCTTCATTCTCTTAAAATAAAACAAATGCAATATTCACCGTATGCTTCCTCAGATCATTTACCTTCCTTTCAAATCCCAAAAGGGAGCAGTCGTCTATTACCATTAAATGAGCCCATGTTTGTTATGAAAACCTACAAGCAACAACTGAAAATAGTGTAGTCAGCACAGGGAATTCTTGGAAGGGATGATGGTGCATCAAAAAGCCTGCAACTCTGTTCTAATACTATAATAAAAACTATTTAAAGAACTGTAAATTAAGCATCAGTGGCGTTTCCGGTGGAAAACATTTTTAAAATTCCACCTCCAGTTTACTTCTTCACACAGACCCAAAAGATCTCCTATCTAGATAGCTATCTCTTGCAAGTATTCCATACAAAATAGAAATCGGTCACTAGGATACAAACTTAGGAAAAATCATTTTTTTCTATTTAGAATTTAAGCAGTTTCATTTTTTTTAATAAAAGGAAAAACATGAGGAAGCAAAAAGGGAGGGGGAGACTGTCACTATTCCAAAGGCATACTATTTTAAGTTTCTTTTGTGGCAATTCTGTGCGCAAGTTAGTTCACAAGGGCTACAGAACGTAAGCTGTAAAACAGTACACAATGCTAGTTTTTACACTGAAAAATAGAATATCCTGCACTGGCTTAGTATTTCTCAAATTTTAAGTCCAGCAAACTACCTTAAAAGTTCTCATCGTGTTCTCAACAACACAAAAACATTCATATCATTCAACAGAGCTAATGTAAAACAATAAAGCTAATACTTTAGCCTAAAAGGATTGCTAGATGACAGTCTTACAAATGCTTGTAATCAACTGAGGAAATGTGACTATAAATAAGAAATCCAATTAAAAGTTAAAGTTATCATTGAGTTCTTTCAAATGTACTAATGAATCAACAGCAAACGTGGTTATTTGGCTTGCTTTCCTCACAATATTCTTCTTCAGTAGAAATGAAAGTAGGGTATTGTCTGCAATAATATCTACCACTTCCTTTACATTATGGAAACATGCACACCAGTACCGACTGTAAGTCTTGGGTTAAAAATCAGCATGGCGAATTTTAGGTAAGAATCTACAACAGTCCCAAATTAATACCAAACAAAATCTCCATAAAGCTAATAGTTTAAAAAGTCAAACGAATTAAAGAAATCCTTTGTTCCTATGATAACTGTCTCCTACCCTAACTGGATTCCAGCCTACTCCTTTGTGACACGGGATTTTATTGATCTCGAACGTGTTCACATTCAGAAATTAGTCTAAGACAACCCACGGGAAGGCTGGCTACCTAGACACCACACGTAATACTTATCTTTTTAAAAGAACGAGTTCTGAAAACACTATTTGATCAGCAACATCAAGTGAAGTTAAACAAGCTCTCTACTACACAGACTTCTCTCTTAATTGGTAAAAATACTAGCTCTATTAAACCAAGAATAAATGATGTGTTAAAAACGTAAAAAGGCACACATCCAACACAGTATTTCTCCCCTCTGTAGCTCCTCATTTATTCAACAACTGAGTGCCTAAGTGACCTATTTTCAGGTACTTTCCTCACACCTGCCAGGTCACTGTCCTGATCGAGAAACTTCTTACCGAAGCAATTAATTTTTAGTGCCTCCTAACTGTCCCGGGTGTTTGCATTCAATTTGAAATCTGTTACTTGTTAGACACTGCTCGGTCCTAGATCTTTCAGAGAATTGCGAGTTTATGGCGCAGAGAGGGGGAGGAGGCGCGGATCTCCGAGAGCCTGCCCTTTATTCGGAAATGAGGAGATGTGAAAGGTGGAAGGCAGGGCAAATAAATAAATAAATCGGGTTTGCCGCCGGAGCGTTTGCCGGTACGAGCACCCTTTGTAATGCAGGCCTCCCGGGGCTATCGCCTGCGCTAATTGCTCCAGGGCGCTTTCCAAGTTCAAAAGTTCACCTTTTACGACCTCACAAAAGCTCCTTACACGTTACCAATACACTTCCTTTACATTATGGAAACATGCACACCAGTACCGACTGTAAGTCTTGGGTTAAAAATCAGCATGGCGAATTTTAGGTAAGAATCTACAACAGTCCCAAATTAATACCAAACAAAATCTCCATAAAGCTAATAGTTTAAAAAGTCAAACGAATTAAAGAAATCCTTTGTTCCTATGATAACTGTCTCCTACCCTAACTGGATTCCAGCCTACTCCTTTGTGACACGGGATTTTATTGATCTCGAACGTGTTCACATTCAGAAATTAGTCTAAGACAACCCACGGGAAGGCTGGCTACCTAGACACCACACGTAATACTTATCTTTTTAAAAGAACGAGTTCTGAAAACACTATTTGATCAGCAACATCAAGTGAAGTTAAACAAGCTCTCTACTACACAGACTTCTCTCTTAATTGGTAAAAATACTAGCTCTATTAAACCAAGAATAAATGATGTGTTAAAAACGTAAAAAGGCACACATCCAACACAGTATTTCTCCCCTCTGTAGCTCCTCATTTATTCAACAACTGAGTGCCTAAGTGACCTATTTTCAGGTACTTTCCTCACACCTGCCAGGTCACTGTCCTGATCGAGAAACTTCTTACCGAAGCAATTAATTTTTAGTGCCTCCTAACTGTCCCGGGTGTTTGCATTCAATTTGAAATCTGTTACTTGTTAGACACTGCTCGGTCCTAGATCTTTCAGAGAATTGCGAGTTTATGGCGCAGAGAGGGGGAGGAGGCGCGGATCTCCGAGAGCCTGCCCTTTATTCGGAAATGAGGAGATGTGAAAGGTGGAAGGCAGGGCAAATAAATAAATAAATCGGGTTTGCCGCCGGAGCGTTTGCCGGCCGGTACGAGCACCCTTTGTAATGCAGGCCTCCCGGGGCTATCGCCTGCGCTAATTGCTCCAGGGCGCTTTCCAAGTTCAAAAGTTCACCTTTTACGACCTCACAAAAGCTCCTTACACGTTACCAATAAAAACATTCCGCCGCAAACACCGAAGGGGAAAATATCAAACAGATACAAATAAAACAACCCGCGGGGGGGTGGGGCGAGGGGGAGGACCAGCGAGCCCGGAGGAACCCGAGGGAACCTGGCCGGCGAGGGGGCAGGGAGAGCGGTGGGAAGCGCCCGGCCAGGTGAGGCTCCGCGCCCGGGTCCCGGATCAGGAAAGGAGAGCGAAAGGCTGAGGCTGGGCAAGTGCGGCGCGACCCTCGGGCACAGGCCAGGAAGAGGCAGGTGTCCCGAGTCCGCAGAAAGTCCTAGCCTAACAGAGAGGGAGGCTGAGCCGGGAGGACGAGTGCAGGGAGCACGACGAGTGCAGGGAGCACCACGAGCCCGGGGAGCAGCAGGTCGGAAAAGGAGCCCACGAGGGGGATCCCCTAGCGAGCCCGGGGTCTGCGCAGAGGGAGCGGCTCGCAGTCCCGGGGGCGCGGGGCTGCAGAGCAGCAAGACGCTGCACTAAGGTGAGGGGTACCAGGGCGTGGTGTCGCGGCAGGGGCCGAGAAGGGAGCGTCCGCGCAGGGAGCAGAGACCCGCGCAGCGACCCAGCGGAGGGGGAAGGGGGAGTTCCGCACGGAGGGGACCCGAGACCGAGGGGACGCCCTCACGAGCGGGCCACGAGGGAGTAGGGGGTCCGCGC
>NW_006160089.1:2461554-2480456 GCF_000334495.1 Tupaia belangeri chinensis
GCTCCCTGCCCCTGTGCGCCGCGCCCCCTCAGCACTGGCCAGCTCCCTCCCCTGACGTCACGCACCTCCGCCACGCACGGCCCGCAGGGGCACGCTGGGAGTTGGAGTCCGCGGATGAGGCCGGCCACGCGGGACCACACCAACCGAAGGGGGGGCAGAAAGGATAAGCTGCCCTGGGACGGGAAAACGAAGGGCTTTCGGATCACGGGGCCTGGTGAAAACCCGTGACAAATAGTTTAAGAAGGGTTACTTCAGGGCCATCTCTTTATTATCATCTGTTCGTCGCTAAAGAGGCCTACGATTGCTCGAATCCCCCCACCACAACAATAAATCCTTCCGGAGAGGCGGATTGCGAAGGCGCTGGGTGAGCACGTGCAGCCAAGCCCCGCCCAGTGGGCGGGCCCCGGGGGCGGGGCTTGGAGGTACTCACGGGGGCCTTCCACCGCGGCGGCTGGACAAATTGGGCCGGAGATTAAAGGACCGGAGTTTAACTCGAGGTGACCGCGTTCGTATGCAAATAGAATCTATAAAACTCTGCTTTCCGGGGTAGTCTTTAAAGCCTTTTACCTCCTTGTGGGCGGGAAAGACTAAAGTTTCTCTTCCTTCTCTCATTTTCCTCCTAGCGGAAGAAGAGATGGGCAGATTAAGCTCGAGCCACTCGTGCCTTTAAAGGAAGCCTCAGGCTCTTGAGGCTGACTCGGTGTCTTGAAGTCCTCAGTTGATGAGAGGCCCGCTACCCTGCCTTCTTCCCTGTCAATTTCCAGAGGCTTTCCAGGAGAAAATCCGGATTTTGCAGCCTCCGCTGCTCCCAGCTGAGCTGACCTCCCGCGGCCACCAGGTGGCGCGCGGGTACTGGCCTTTGAGTCCTCTGGGGTGTCGGTCCTCTGCGACCCCCTCAAGGAAGTAGTCTTCGCGGCTGCCACCTAGGGTTTAAGCCTTACCTGGCCTGCTTGAGGACAAAGAACAAAACCGCGGTGCTTTGCCCGCCTCTCCTCTCCTGTGCCGGGTTGTGCCACAGCTTCCACCTGGGTCGCTCGTTTCCCGTCCCCGACCCTCCCCCCAAGCCTTTGACACCTGTGCCCTTCCTTGCTTAATTAATTCGTTGTCCTGGCGTTCGCATCCCTGCCTGGTCTGACCCCTGCCCACATTTCTCAGCACACCCCTTCCCTCACCTGCTACGCTGGAGGTTTTGCACCACTCGCCAGCGCTTACCTGTGTTTGCCGCTCACCAACATCGGTTAACTCTTACCCCATCCTTAATCTCCCCTCCACTTTTTGGAGTAATTTACATTGGCTGTATCTAAGCCACTAACTCACACCCACTCCATGAGTACCAGCACTGTCATACTGACGAAATCACTTGGGAGTTACTAGGATCACTCCCATAGATGGTGGTCAGAACCAGAACCCAAACCCTTAGCTCCTTCAAGCTGAAATGTCCCTGACTTTACCCACTCCACTCCCAAATGCCTATTAATCTTTCTCAAGCTTGTTCGAGCATTTCTTCATAGGTTCCTTTATTCATACCTCCCAGCAAGGGAGACTAGATCCCTTCTGCGTTCCCACGTGGCTCTGTCGGGGTCTTTTTTTTTTGGAGAGGTTTTTGCTATAGGGCGTGTGTGTGCTCGCCAGACAAAGAGACAGACAGAAAGTGAAAAATCACCCTCCAGGGGGGATGACCATGCCACAATCCCTTCTCCTCCATTCTCCTCTCGGGATCTTGGGCACACACGCACACGCGACTGGCGTGAGTGTTAAGCCACCTGGTCTGGGACTCGAACTGCAGTCGACTACATGGGAATCCAGCGACATAACCATTATGCTAACTGCTGGTCCCAAAGGGTCTTTTTGAAATATAAGAAATGACCCTCTGATTGCTTCCCCACTACCATTCCTGGGCCATGGAACACACGCACACACACAAACGCTTCCCCAGAGTCAGGGAGAAATGCTCTTAACCTGGCCCCTGTGACAAGGAGAAGCAGCCCTTAGCACTGCAGGGAGGTGGGAGACAGAAGAGTTATGTTTTCTGGAGCATTCCCTCAGCTCCAGATTCTGAAACATGTCGGCACCAAGTGCCCTTTCTAGGGCCAGAATTTGCATTTCTATCCCAGGCTTCTGTAGGTAATGAGTTCCCTGCCTTGGAGATCCAGTCAGGGGCTAAGTAGCAGTGCAGAAACCTGTGGTCCTGGGGTTCCAGTTGTGAGTGACAGTTCTAACTCAGCCCTCAAAGATGGGCAGAAGAGGGACCAGCAGGTGGCATGGTGGTTAAGGCGTCGGATTCCCACATGCTGAGCACAGTTCAAGTCCTGGATCTGGTGGCTTGAAAAATCACACCAGTCATGTGTGCATGTGAACATCCTGAGAGGAGAATGGAGAAGAAAGGATTGCAGTGTGGGGGTGATTTCTCACTTTTCCTTTCCCTGTCTCTGCAGCTAGCACATATGCCCTATGGCAAAAACCTTTAAAAAAATTATTTTTAAAAAGATGGGCAGAGTTAAGCCAAACACTTAGCTACAGGAAACAACTTCCTCTTCATTCTTAAGTCTCCAGCTCTGTTGCTCCTTCCTCCCGAAAGTCCTCCCAGATCTGCCTGATTAGTCGGATCTCTTTGTTCTCACTGTCAGCGTTGTAGCCCCAACTGCTGAACACGGGCGTGTACATAGTAGAGAGTCAATAAATAACAGGGCCAAACAGGCGGGTCAGCACTGACACGACACTCTTCAAGGCTGACCCACCTGGAAGGTTTCTGTTCCTGTCTGGAAGCCTCCTTGAACACACAGGCCACGCCCCTCCTCGTGACCCCAGGCTGGCTAAAACTGGATGTGGATCGCAGTGTGAAGATGCTGTGGTGGGTGTCATCTCTCTGCCTGTCACTCTTGCTCACAGAACAGAGAAAGAAGCTTCATAATAAATAGAAGGGACTGGCCAAGGAGCCAGATACCACATGGATTGAATCCTGGCCCCTGCCCCTTAAGCACACTGGGAAGCTGTGTACCCCAGACCCAGATGAGATGGAGAAATGGTGAGAAGCAGATTGCTGCATGACCATACACCAGGGGAGGGTACTTTCTCACTGGCAAGCACACGTGCCCTCGGTCAATTTTTTTTTTCCTTTTTATAAGGTTTCTGCCATAGAGCATGTGCACTCACCAGGAGAGAGCGGGAAAGAGAAGCCACCCCCATCCTCCCCGGGGGATGGCCATGCTGCAATCCTCCCTTCTCCATTCTGTTCTCAGGATTTGGGGCATGCATGTACACACCCTGTATGATTTTCAAGTCGTAGGATCTAGGACTTGAATTGCGGTCACCCATGTGGTAGTCCATCACTGTGCCACCTGTTGGCCCCTCCCTCTTGCAATTATAGAGTAAAGAATTGCTGACAATGAGTAAAAACAGATCTGACTTCCTCCTTTACAACTGTGTGATTCCAGGTGTGTTACTTCTGAGCCTCAGTGTCCCAGTTTCTAAGGCAGCGAGGTAAGTAAAATCACACCAGTCATGTGTGCATGTGAACATCCTGAGAGGAGAATGGAGAAGAAAGGATTGCAGTGTGGGGGTGATTTCTCACTTTTCCTTTCCCTGTCTCTGCAGCTAGCACATATGCCCTATGGCAAAAACCTTTAAAAAAATTATTTTTAAAAAGATGGGCAGAGTTAAGCCAAACACTTAGCTACAGGAAACAACTTCCTCTTCATTCTTAAGTCTCCAGCTCTGTTGCTCCTTCCTCCCGAAAGTCCTCCCAGATCTGCCTGATTAGTCGGATCTCTTTGTTCTCACTGTCAGCGTTGTAGCCCCAACTGCTGAACACGGGCGTGTACATAGTAGAGAGTCAATAAATAACAGGGCCAAACAGGCGGGTCAGCACTGACACGACACTCTTCAAGGCTGACCCACCTGGAAGGTTTCTGTTCCTGTCTGGAAGCCTCCTTGAACACACAGGCCACGCCCCTCCTCGTGACCCCAGGCTGGCTAAAACTGGATGTGGATCGCAGTGTGAAGATGCTGTGGTGGGTGTCATCTCTCTGCCTGTCACTCTTGCTCACAGAACAGAGAAAGAAGCTTCATAATAAATAGAAGGGACTGGCCAAGGAGCCAGATACCACATGGATTGAATCCTGGCCCCTGCCCCTTAAGCACACTGGGAAGCTGTGTACCCCAGACCCAGATGAGATGGAGAAATGGTGAGAAGCAGATTGCTGCATGACCATACACCAGGGGAGGGTACTTTCTCACTGGCAAGCACACGTGCCCTCGGTCAATTTTTTTTTTCCTTTTTATAAGGTTTCTGCCATAGAGCATGTGCACTCACCAGGAGAGAGCGGGAAAGAGAAGCCACCCCCATCCTCCCCGGGGGATGGCCATGCTGCAATCCTCCCTTCTCCATTCTGTTCTCAGGATTTGGGGCATGCATGTACACACCCTGTATGATTTTCAAGTCGTAGGATCTAGGACTTGAATTGCGGTCACCCATGTGGTAGTCCATCACTGTGCCACCTGTTGGCCCCTCCCTCTTGCAATTATAGAGTAAAGAATTGCTGACAATGAGTAAAAACAGATCTGACTTCCTCCTTTACAACTGTGTGATTCCAGGTGTGTTACTTCTGAGCCTCAGTGTCCCAGTTTCTAAGGCAGCGAGGTAAGTAACAGTAGCCCCCACCCGGCAGGAATGTTATGAGAACTAAGTGAGATATACCTGCAGAGCAATATAAGGGCCAGCCTAACAAAAGGAACCTGTTACCAGTGTTATTAAAAGACTGGTTCAAATCCCAGGTACGTTCCATCTGAAAATGGTTATGGGAAGAGTCATACACCACACACCACCAAACTAAGAAAAGTGGGGGCCATGACAGTTCTCTGAAAGCCCAGTCAATGCACTAAGCATGTAGGAGCCTACGAGGTTGGCACCCACTATGAGTCCAGCACCTACTATGGGAACTTTTCATTTCTCTACATTTCTCCTAACATGCCAGAGAAGTCAGTACACCCCACCCCACCCCCACTTTACAAGTGAGAACAGTCTCCCTCACCTGCAGAACTCAGAAAAACAGAAGAAGCACCAGGTGCCACGGGACTGAATGACATGGCTGGGTCTACTAGGGGGTTGTGATCGAGGGAGGCTTTTGGGGATAAAGAGTGCTAAAATAAGGTGGGAAGGATGAGTAGGAGTGAATCAGGCTGAGTGCAAAGAAAGAATTTGAGATAGAAAGGACAGTTTGTGCAAGGGTCTCAAGGCCAAATCAGAGCTTGGCACATTTGAGGAACCTAGTGCATCTACAGGGACCAGAGGTCCCTGTGCAAGAGGGGCGGGAGAGAGAGGTGAAGAGGAGGCTCTGCGAACACCACGGATCATGTGGGGCGACAACCAGCAGGGGGCAGGGTTCCCCTGTTGACACAGCGGCCTTGTTCTCACATGGCCAGCTCTCCAGGGTGAGCCAGGCTGGAACCCAGAAACGGATGGGAAAGGGAATCCCTGTCCAGTTCTAATTGTTTTTAAATACTTGTCATCTTTTTTTTTTTTTTGATAGGACACAAGTTATGAAATCCACAGGATGCAAAAAAGTATTCAATGAAAATTGTTATTCCAGTTCCTGCCAGATGGATCCCCCCTTAAAGATAACCACCATACGGGTTTATTGTGTGCTCCTTTAGAGATGGTCTGTATACACAGTTTTCAGGAAGTTCATGGAAAATGTGTTTTGAAGGAAAATATGCATGAATTTCAACTTTGTAACGAAATACATTAGTTCCTTTCTTTCCCCCATGAACTTTTTGAAGTCTCCTCCTTTGTAAGAACACACATACTTGGGACCAGCAGTTAGCGTAATGGCTATGTTGCTAGACTCCCATGTAGTCTACCGCGGTTCGCGTCCTGGACCCAGTGGCTTAAAACTCACGCCAGACGCGTGTGCGTGCGTGTGTGCGTGCTCAAGATCCCGAGAGGAGAATGGAGGAGAAGGGATTGCGGCGTGGCCATCTCCCCTGGGGGGTGATTTCTCGCTTTCTGTCTCTCTGTCTGTCTGGTGAGCGCACGCCCCCTATAGCAAAAACCTCTCCAAAAAAAAAAAAAGAACACACACACTTTTCATTTGTACACTAGTCTGGCCCTGCTTTTTTTGTTTGTTGAGTTTTTTTTTTTTAGGGTAATGATCTATTTATTGCTGAATTTATAGGACCTAGAAAATACTGCTGGAGGGGGCCAGCAGGTGGTGTGGTTAAGTTGCTGGAATTCCCACATGGCTGACCAGGTTCAAGTCCTGGACCGGATGGCTTGCTTTCTCTCTCTGTCTTTCTCTAGCAAATTTCATGGAAAATAAATAAATAAAATAATTCTTTAAAAATATACTGCTGGGGGACCAGCAGTTAGCGTAATGGCTATGTCGCTGGACTCCCACGTAGTCGACCACGGTTTGAGTCCTGGACCCAGTGGCTTAAACTCACGCCAGGCGCATGTGCATGCGTGCCCAAGATCCCAAGAGGAGAATGGAGGAGAAGGGATTGCGGCGTGGCCATCCCCCCTGGGGGGTGATTTCTCTCTTTCTGTCTCTGTCTCTCTCTGTCTGGCGAGCACATGCGCCCTATAGCAAAAACCTCTCCAAAAGAAAAAAGAAAAAAAAATCCTGCTGGCACATAATATGCACTGAATAAAATTGTACAATGAGTGAATGTGATGTCTTTCATGGTCTAATACCTGTGAGTAATCAGAATGGACACACACAAAGAAAGAACTGGAAGATTTATTCTGAAATACATTAAATCTCCTTAAATCACAAGTAAGTCCGTTTTTTTAATTACATTTGAAAAAAAATTCATCATCCTATAACTAGATGTTTGCTACTGAATCTGTTGATTAAGATTTATGCACACTTGTGTCAAGGGAAAAATGTAAATTCCTGGAACTGTTAAGAAAAATGTAGTAGAGGGGCCAGCATGTGACGTGGTGGTTAAAGCACTGGACTCCCACATGGCCAACCACAGTTTGAGTCCTGGACCTGGTGGCTTGCTTTCGCGCTTTCTCTCCCTCTTTCTCTGTCTCTCTCTGGTCAAATTAAAAATAGTAATCATAAATAAAATTAAATAATTCTGAAAAACTAAAAATACAGTAGAATACAGAATTGTACTCTATCATAACCAAATAAACACAGTTTGTTTTCTCACTGGCCCTATAATTCTGGCCTGTCTTAACATGGCTCTTTGCTCAGTTATGTTTCAGAGAACTTTATTTATTTTTTTATTTTTTATTTTTTAATTTTTTTTTTTTTGGAGAGATTTTCACTGTAGGGCGTGTGCGCTCGCCAGACAGACAGAGAGAGACATAGAGACAGAAAGCGAGAAATCACCCCCCAGGGGGGATGGTCACGCCGCAATCCCTTCTCCTCCATTCTCCTCTCGGGATCTTGGGCACGCACGCACACGCGCCCGGCGTGAGTTTTAAGCCACCGGGTCCGGGACACGAACCACGGTCGACCACGTGGGAGTCCAGCGACATAGCCATTACGGTAACTGCTGGTTCCCTGTTTCAGAGAACTTTTGAAACTATACCCATGGCCATGACGCAAAACCCCTTCTCTTCCATTCTCCTGGGACTTTGGGCACTCATGCACAGGCACCCGTCATGATGTTTCAAGCTGCCAGGTCCAGGACTCGAACTGTAATCAGCTCTGTGAGAGTCCAGTGCTTAACCAATACACCCCACCAGAGTGTGTACTTTAAACCAGGTGAAAAGGTCAGAAGGACTTGATATTTGGCATTATCTAGTCTTTCTTTGTTGACTAATCAACTTCCCTAGTTAGAGCAAGACTTTTTTCTAAAAAAATAATTATTTAACTTTTCTTTATTTTTGTTTTTCTTTGACCATATAGGGACAGAGTAAGAGGGAGAGAGAGAGAGATGGAAAGTGAGAAACCAAGCCACCAGGTTCATTACTCAAACCACGGTCGACCATGTGGGAATCCAGTGCCCTTAACCACCACACCACCTGCTGGTCCCTGGAGCAAGACTTTCTAAAGTGGGCAAATCCATTAACTCAATAAATCAGTAAGAGCAGGAACCAGCAGTTGGCATAATGGCTATATCGCTGGACTCCCATGTAGTCAACCGCAGTTTGAGTCCCAGACCCAGTACTTACCCTCACACCGGGCGCGTGTGCACGCATCCCTAAGATCCTGAGAGGAGAATGGAGGAGACAGGATTGCGGCGTGGCCATCCCCCTGGTGGGTGATTTCTCACTTTCTGCCTTTCTGTCTCTCTTTCTGGTGAGCACACACGCCCTATAGGAAAATCCTCTCAAAAAAAAAAAAGAGCGGCCCTGAATGTGATGCCCCCACAGGGCATCGCTAGTTAGGAGAGAAGCTTATTGTGCTGAACACCCGTTGTACACATGGTCTTCCATTCAGCTGAGACCGTGGGGTACCACACACACTTAGTGCTAGGTCAGTGAGTGGTTCCCAAAGCCAGGCTCCCCTGGAGGGTTTGTTAAAACAGCTTGCTGGGAGGGCCAGCAGATGGCATAGTGGTTACATTGCGGGACTCACATGGCCAACTGTGATCCCAGTCACAGATCTGGTGGCTTGAAATTCATACCAGGATTGTGTGTGTGCGTGCCCAAGGTCCTTAGAAAACGGAGAAGGGATTGCAGCATGGCCATCCCCTCGGAGGGTGATTTCTCTCTCTCTCTCTCTCTCCAGCTAGTGTACATGCTGTAAAAAAAAAAAAAAATTGCTAGGGCCAGAAGGTGGCATGGGGTTTGGGGCATTCAACTCTCATAGGGAGATTGAGGTCATGGCTTGCTTTCTCACTCCCCCCCCATGAACGCACACCCCCTATAGCAAATGTAATAATAATAATAATTACCGGGCTCCACCCCCAGAGTTTCTGAAGTAGGAGGTGTGTGGGAGGCCTGAGAATCTGCATTTCTCACAGGCCCCCAGGTGATACTGAGGCTGCTGGTCGGCCGATGGCTTTGAGAACCACTATGCGAGCAGTCCTTGGAGAAGACACGGTGACCTTATTTCTTGCCCCAAAGGAAGGCATTCTCAACACAGGAAACGCCAGTGAGAGACTGTCCATAGAGTGATAAATTCTATGAAGAAAATGAAGGAGGGGAGTTCTTGAAGGAGGAGTGAGAATAGGAGGTGGCAGCAGCATTTAGGGTGCACACTAGTGACTGCATGCAGTTGAAGCTTAGGAGGCCAGGTAAGCACACATACCCGGCGGGGCACGGAATCCTGTGGCAGTGTGAGGAGGGAAGGGAAGGGAGCTGGCCCCAGGAGTGCTCAGAGGAAAGGAAAGGCCTGCAAAATAAGGGAAGAGAACGGAAACCGAGAAGAGGTTTGAGGAGGAGGTGTGACCAAGAGCCGGGAAATCTGAGAGGTAGAGAGTGCTACCTCGCATTTGGTTACTAGGGAGACAGGGACGCCGAGAACCCCCAGAGCGACGGCAGGGCACTAACCAGAGGAGAGAACGACCACGGACGATTCTGGAAAGTTTTGCTGCTTAAAGAACAGAGGAATCAGGCACTCCCTGGAGGAGAATGGGGAATAGGGAGGGTGTTTAAAGGAGGAGCCAGAGCTCACATCGCACATGGCGCAATTAGGCTCCCGCCCTACAACTTGGAAAAGACGCAGGGGTGCGTGTGTGCTGGTGTGCAGGCAAGCCTCGAATCCCAACAGGATGGAGAAATGCAGGAGAAAGGATTGCTCGACCACAGCGCTGTGTGGGGAGGGGCTTTCCCTCTCCTGTGTCTCTGGCTACCGCAGGTGCCCTCGGGCAAAGTCAAAACAAAGCAAAAAAAGTGGGAGCTACTGGAGCTTGGTTGGGGTCCGTAACAAGGATCCAGAAAGTGGGAAAACGAGAATGGAAGAGGTGGAGAGGGGACTGAGCTTACAAAACGCCAGGCGGGCAGGGACCTGGGGAGGGAAGGAACAACTCCGGACAGCGCAAGGGCTCACCTGCCCCGGAGCCATCACTCAATAGAGCTCAAAACTATTAAAGGAAAGCACGATTATCGCACCTTACAGATGAGAAAGCGGAGGCTAAGAGGTAAAGGGACATGTCCAAGATCCCGCGTCTCAGAACGGGACCTCAGTGTGCGCGGGGAGCCGCGTTTCTCTCTCCGGTCCCGGGGCTCCTGCGGGCTCTGAACAAGACCTTTTTAGAGTCCTCGCAGGGATGCGCCTTGGAGAGCCGCCCAACTACTAGGAGGCCCGCGGGGAGCGGGTGGGGCGGAACCGGGCGGGGTGCCCCCCTCCGCCCTGGCTCCGCCCCCAGCGACGCCAGAGGGGGCGCAGGGCGGGAACGGGGGGCGCGCCTGGCCGGCAGAGCAGGCGGCAGAGCGAAGCTGGCAGTGCAGACGGTGCTCCCCAGCGTCCGCGCGCGGCTGCCTGTGCGCAGTGCCCGTCGCGCCATGACCGCGGCCACGCTCCTGTCCCGGCCCTGGCTCCAGCGGCTGGCTGTGCTCCTGCTCCCGCTGCTGCTGCTCCTGCTGCGCGCCGGCCAGGTGCGCGCCAACAGTAAGGTAGGAGCCCGATGCAGCTCCGCGAGCAGCCGGGCGCGAGGGGGCGCTGTGGCTGGGGGTTGCGGAGCAATTAGGATACCCGCCGCGAGCGGAGGACGCCGAAAGAAGACTAGAACTGGAACTTAGCAGGAAGCCGCAGGACCCAGGAGCCTGGGAGAGGCGCGGGTGGAAGAATCGGCGCTGACCGGTGCTTGGGACCTGGAGCCTGAGGAAGGGGTGCTGTGACCCAGTGCGTGGGGATCAGCGCTGAAACCCTGGGCCAGAGAGAGGATTCCCAGGAGTGCTGGGCAGGGACCGCATGGGGAACCCTCTAAGTTTCCAAAGGAGGCTGAGTACGTGAGGCCACCCCAGCAGCTCCGAGGTTTGCAGAATGCCCTGGACCAAGACTTTCAGGCTGTGTTGAGTACCTGGAGCCTTCCGCAGTGAACGGCTCTCCACTCACCTGGTCTCTGAGGCGCTGGTCAGGGACCAGGTGCACCCTCTGAAGGACTAGGTATCTCCACAATGATCTGCTGCAGCTGAGAGGATCAGCTCTGGTGTTCAGCAGAACCCTGTTCAAATCCCGCCTCCACCTCTCAGCTGGTGCCTTTGCCTCTCTGAACCTCTGTTTCTTCTCCTGTAAATATGGGAAGAGTAACAATGCCGACTCCCTGCAGGTTCTCTGTTACCATGCCTGTAAAATGCTTAGCACCACCCCTGGCAGTGAGTTGGTGCCCAATAAGGGATACTGTCATTATGAAATCTTATAGCAGGGAATCCAGAAGGGGGCATAAGATCCAGATGTAGAAAAAGCACTCACTTAGGAGGGGGACCCCATGAAGATGGACCTGGGAGAGAATGGGGAGCAGGAGGCTGGTCGGCCCCTGCTCACAGAGGACAAAAGACTGACTTCTCTCAATGTCTCACCAGTCTCACGGTGGAAGAAGGTGGCCTGCCCCGCCCCTGGGCAGGTAGAGGGCAGAAGCTTGTACGTGCAATGGGCACTGGCAGACCCTCGGCCTGAAGGCTACTCAGGGAATGAAAGCACCATGTGACCCAGCCATGTGTTCCAGAAACACGGAGGGGATGAGCATGGTCTCCACGGTACAGGCCGGGAAACCGGTGTACAGAGAGGCAGCTGGCTTGTAATCTAAAGTCCCAGTTTCTGACATTCATCTGCTATTCACTTGCTGTGTGAACTTGGGCAGATCACTGCCTATCTCTGGACTGCAGTTCTCCCTTCTGAAAAATAACCCTCAACTCCCCTTCTAAGGAGCCATCTAAGATTCCCTGATCTGGCTCAGGAGAACAAGAGAGTAGAAAACCCCCAATAACCTGATCCTAGCTCTCGCATCTCTGGCAAGGTCTCTGGCAGGGACAGATATTAGTCTTGGGCACCCTTTGAGCTGTAGAATTGGTGGGGGGAGGGCTCACTTTCAAAACAAAGCAAAGACAAAGAAAACCCAACACCCTGTTTATGTAGTGAGTCAGCCAAACACTTGCTAGGTTGGGGGTGTGTGTGTAGTTAGTTGTCCCAGGGCAAGCCAGGGCTGGTGGGGTGGAGAGCCATCCTAGAGTTCGGAGGCTCCAGCAGCTGGGGACTAGGCACAGCCCTCCCCCAGACACCTCCCACCCCCGCACCACTTCAGCCAGCTGGGAGAAATAAAAATCAAGTGATGGGTGAATTTACTCTGCATTCCTTAGCTCAGCCAGACTCCTGCTGGCTCTGTGGAGAGAGCTGTTTTCATTATCACTCACTCGCTCCCTTGCACATAGCAACCCCTCCTTCCTCCCCGGCCTACCCTATTTGGGGGAGGGGGCAAGAGCCCTCCAGAGGGCCGCCTGGGCCTGAAGTCCACCTAGGGCCCTAAAGGGTCAAATTGGCTTCCTGTTCCTGGGAGGCCCAACCGCCCCTCCTACCCAATACTGTCAGGGTTGCCGAGGCAGCTCGCCCCCAGGACTCACCACAGAGCTCTGTTGGGCTGGGTGGCCCACGCCTTGCTCAGTGCATGCTAATTTTGTGTTTATAGTGCGCTCGCTCCTAAACGGGACTTGGAGTTTCCATCTAAGGAAGTGCTTTGTCCAGCCTGGAAATAGGGGAGTAGCTTCCAGTCTCTCCGGTATTTCTGAAGGGCTTAGAGGTTGAGTGGACAGACAGGTGGCCGTGTGACACTCAGGCATGGCAGCAGAGACCTCTGGGAATTGGTGTGCCCCTGGAATGTGGTGGAGAATTTCCCATTTCTACCTCAGTTTCCACATCTGCTAAAGGGCTGCTGGTACCTCACTTCCTCCATGCATCAAGAGGTGGCAAGAGGGTCTTTGACCAGACTAGGCAGGCGGTGGTGTCCCGGGTGGACTCAGATGTTCCAGGCCAGGCTAGTCCCGGGGGCTTAGGTGTTGCTTCCCTGTGCTCCGGGAGTTTCCGCCTGTGGGTGTAATTGGAAGCAGGCTGCAGAGCAGCAAGGGCTCCTGCGTGCTGGAGTCCTTCTACACACAAAGGCAGCCCGCAGGCTGTCTGTGCAGGGAAGTTCTTGCCCTGGCACTCCCTTTGGCCGGGACATCCAGGCCGAGCCCAAGGAGCGTTGTCTATGCCAAGCCCGTGCCTGGCGTTGCATTCAGAATCCTACACAGCCCTCCTGCCAATGCTCTGAGGCTTCAGTGGGTTCTTCCCACCTGGCAGACTCGAACACGGAGGCTCTAAAGAGTCAGGTGAGGACTGCTGAAATACCCAGGACAGAAAGGGCTTAAGGTGCTGGAGACTCCGGGAGCTCCAGAGTTCTCAGCCTCAGTGGGCACCCCAGTGGCCTAGCACCCTGAGAGGCTGAGCCCTACGGTATGGAGCAGGGCCAAGGCATCTGCATTTCCACGTGCACCCCAGGTCATTCTGAAGCACGCTCTCCAACTGAGAATTTGTGGAGGTGATAGGGAACCAGGAGGCTTGTGGAGCGAGAGAGTAACATAGGCCATCAAAGAGGAGTGCTTAGGACATTAAGCAGCAGGAGGAGGCTGCCCTAAGGCCCAGCCAGCCGTTCATGTGGAGAGCAGGGCTAACAGTAGGACATGTTTCTGCGGAGAGCCTTGATGACTGACAGGTTGTCCAAGGCAAGAAGGAGGCTCAGAGACACGGGTTGGGCAGGACTACATGGGTTGGGTGGACACAGGTCTGGGAGAAGAGGCAGGGCCCAGTCTTGGATGGCTTGAGCTTGGGGTGCCTGTGGGCATCCAGGAGGAAGTGGTTCTAGGGGAGGAATCTGCCTGTAGGAGGCTGTGGAAACGCTACAGGGAGGCGGGGCCATCTGTGAAAGGAGGCAGACCCAGCCCCAGAATGACAGGATTTCAGTGTCTCCAGTTACTAGAACATTTCACAGCTCACAGATGTATCTGTCTCTCTTCGGGAAAAATCCCAAGCACACCCTCTTAGCATCTCATTGTGAGATTTCCTCGCAAACACCTAGGGGCCTTTTCAAGCGGAACCACCATCCACACTTCCGGGCCTTGGGCAGCAATGCGTGCTCAGGGTCTGCAGGAGACGAGTGCCAAGGCAGGGACTCCCTGCTTGGCAGCAGCTCCAGACTCCAGGCTGAGGGCAAGGCGGGCCAGGCCCAGTGGAAGCCCTGGGTCTCGTGCCCCTTGCCCGCAAGGGCCCAGCCCAGATCCCTCTTCTCCGCAGACCCCTCGTCCAGCTCTGTTGCTGGAGAGGAAGCCCTTGCCTGGTGACTGCGGTGATGCCAGGAGGGATGACGTATAACAACATGTAATTTTGGAGTTAGCCCATGCTGTGTGACCCTTGGCAAACCCTAGTCTTCTCTGATGCCCAGACTTCTCCTGAGATGGGGTTGAGGTGAACGCAGAAAGAGGTAGGAAACAATGAGTGTGAAGGTGGGGCACCAGCAGGGACCCTCATAGCACACCCCACTTAGGGAGCCAGTCGCTCTGCTCAAATCCAACCGACTGGTTTCAGACTCAGACATGAAAAAGACACTGTTTTACTCTCCCATTTTACAGAGGGGAGCGGTGAGGCTCAGAGGGATCCAGGCCCCTCTGAGGAGGTGTGGGAGCCAGGATTTGCACCCAGGCCTGGCTCTCCACCATGGCCCTTACCACGGGATATAGCACGGGAGGCGGGACTGGGACCCTGCTAGGCTCCAGGCAGCCAGGCTGGGAGAGACTTCCAAGTCCTGATCGAGCCAGGGCCTTGGCTGCCCCCACCAGGAGGTAGCACCTCATCTGAGCAGGGAAGGAATGTCACGGTCTGATGAGGAGGCTGCTGGAGCAGGGGGTGGGTCCCCGGAAGGAGGCTGCTCTGGACTGGCTACCCAGAATACACCCACAAATACCTACTGGGCTCTTGCTTCCACCTGGAGAGGAGCGGAGTGGCCAGGGAGGTCCGGAGTCCCAACAGGAAGGCAGGATTAGGGTGCTGGCACAGAGTACCGGCAGGGAAGGAGCCTGTGATGTCCCGAGATCACTTCACCCGCACAGAGCCTTTACCCACGGCCATCCCCGTCCTCCCTCCTCACCTCTCCCTTCCACTGGAAGCCCGCCCATCAGGGTGCATCCCCTTGAACAAGTCATTTGGCTTCAGGGCCCAGCTTCCTGTCTGTAGGGCCCTGCTGAGATCTACTGGTGAGCCCATGTAGACGCTCAGCTGACCCCTCCCAGGGTTGTTGCTTGCATGTGAACAGCCAAGACGCACACAGAGCTCGGTGTGCTCCTGGCCCTCCGCCTCTCGGGCCCCCACGGTCCTTTGTTGAGTGTGCACTAGTAGTACCCTCATTTTACAGATGAGAAAACAGGCACAGAGAGGTTAAGTCATCCACCCGAGAGCACACAGCAGTAGATGGTCCAAGGCTGTGTTCCCCATAACTGAGTGAGTGCCCAGTAAACATTGCCTCCCTGGGCTCCATGGCCCAGGCTTGCTGCTTCATCCACACCTGTCCACACAGCCACCCAAGTGAGCGGCCCAAGGTGTCAACTGACTGTGGGTCTCCTCTGCTTCGAGCCCTCCCATGACTCCCCCGCACTTTCTGGGAGAAGCCAAGACCCTCAGCTGCTTTCAGGATGTTACAGGAGCCGAGCTGTGCCGCCCCAGCCCCCCAAAGGCACAAGCCGGAGTAAACTGCCTCTAGGCCCCGCGAAGTGCCAGGCCCTGCCCTGTGTCTAGGGGTGTGACTTGCTTCCCCTGGAGTGCCCTTGTCCTCCTTGACAGTGTTCTCCTTGGGTGCCCTCCCCCTGCCCGCTTCTCTCGTGGCTGAGAAGGTTCAGAATGGACCTCGGTTTACTTCTTCTATACTCCCAACTGTCACTCAGGGCCTGGCAGAGGCCAGGGGCCGAAAGGTGTGTGAGGGCTCAGAGTGGGAATGAATGCCCAAGGCCCTTCCCCCAGATGGGCTTAGTTAGCATAAAGCCCAAGGGAGCCATGAGCTCACCTGGGTCCTGGTGGCTTTGGTGACAGCTGAGTGCCCTGAGGCCTAGGGTGTTGTTCGTTGACTAAGCCGAAGATCGAGTGCCAAGGGCCTGGAGCCTGGGGTAGGCTAGCCAGCTGCAGCTCCCAGAGCCAGGCAGGCATGTCAGGGCAGTGACTGTGCCTGGCACCATGGACCTCATTAGCTGACTCCTGAGGGCACTGAGTCCTGCAGTCCCCAGTGAGCATTGACTGTCCCCTGCTCTGGGTGTGCGGCACCCCAGGATGGGATTAAGAGACAAGGATGGGAGAGAGACCATATCATCTCATTTGTTCCTGTCTGTGAGGAGGCTGGATATCCATTTTACCACTGAGGGAATGAGGCTCAGAGAGGTTATGTAACCTGCTTAAGGTCATGCAGAGCACAGGGGAACGATTTGCAGGACAGGTAGCACAGAGCAGTGACTGCATGCTGGAGCCAGATCTCCTGCCTCTGAGCTGTGTGACCCTGAGCGTGGGACTTCTCAGCCTCTGTTTCTTTTCTTTTAGGTTTTTGCTATAGGGCACATGTGCTCACAGGAGAGAGACCAAGAAAGGGAAAGTGAGAAAGCACCACACCACAATCCCTTCTGCCGGGTCAGGGACTCAAACCCTGGAGCTGGCTATGTGGGATCCAGTGGCCTTAACCATCACACCACCTGCTGGCTCCATGAGCCTCTGTTTCTTTATCTACATTAGTAATGGCTCACACTTCAGACACAGTAAGTATGAGGTAGGCCCTCTCTCCTTTTTTTGTACCTATATTAACTCATTAAATCCTCATAACAACCTCAAGAGGCAGATGAGATAAACAAGTCACAGAATGTTCCAGACACCAGGCTCTTAACCCTGTGCTCTAGCGTGTCTGCAAAATGCAGGCTCACTTACCCAGGAGAAATTTACAGGCACCTTCTATAGCCAGGTAGGCACCGTGGGGCATATGGTGGAGGGCTAGACAGAGTTCCTTCCTCTAAGGTGCTGATGGTAGAGTGTGGGGGAGAATAGACAAACATGGATACGGGATTTCGGATGCTAATTTCAGTGAAGAAAAAGCCCCTGGGTAAGGGGATTGAGAGTAATTTGAGTGAATGGTGAGGGAAGACTTCTTGGAGGAAGTGAGCGAAGAACTAAGTAATGTGAGGCACTGAGCCACGGGAACTGCGGCGATGAGGATTTCAGGGGAGGGCTTTCCATAGGCCAAGGTCCTGAGATCAAGCGGAGTGGGCCATCCAACGGGAAAGGCAGTGAAGGAGCGGTCGGAGGGACAGACAGCTCATAAAGACCTTGACGGCCATGGCAAGGACTTTGGGTAACAATACCCTTCCACGCACACTTAGGTATTGGTATTTATTTCTTCCATGAGAGAGAAACAGAGAGAAAGGCAGTGAGACAGGCAGGCCCAACAAGGTCTTCCCAGCACCGTCTGCCCCCGGGCTCAGCCAGCCTACGCCACAGGCACGTGGGTGTCCAGCATGGACAGGGAGGCCCCTGGACTGGGGCCCGAGGCCTTCCCATATGGGTCCAGTGGTGTTACCACCAACTACCACCTGGCCCTCACAGGCAGTATTAAAAAGCATGATGCAGGGGCTGGCAGGTGAGGTGGTAGTTAAGGCTCTTGACTCCCACATGGCTGCCAACTGCAGTTCAAGACCTAGACCAGGCGGCTTGCTTTCTCACTTTCCCTTTCTCTCTCTCTGGTCAAATTAAAACAACAATAATAATAATAACTATAACTGTATGTGTGTGTGTGTGTGTGTGTGTGTGTGTGTGTATATATATATAGTGGCTTGAACCCTGCCCTGGTGGCTTGAATAACATGCTGGGCACCTGTGCATGCACATCCCGAATCCTGACAGGGTGGAGAAATGGAGGAGAAGGAATGGTGGCGTGGCCACACCCCACTGGAGGATGCTTTCTCCCTTTTCTCCTCTCTCTGTGGCTCTCTTTCTCTCTGGCAAGTGCCCATGCTCTCTGACAATTAAAAAAAAAAAAAAGGCAGAATATGTCCTTGAGAACAAGAATGCCATATGTGCTCAGTGTAAGATCTCCATCTTCTTTCATAAATTATTTATTTATTATTATTATTTTAAATTTTCTATATGTTATGTGTGCTCACCAGAGAGAAAGAGAGTGAGAAAGCAAGCTGCCAGGTCTGGGACTCGAACCACGGTTGGCCATGTGGGAGCCCAGCCTTTTATCCACCACACCACCTGCTGACCCCTCCATTCATCTTTTTGATTAGTGTGGTAGGTATTATATACACAGCATCAAAACAACCATTTTAGAAGTGGACAATTCAGTGGCTCTTGATACATTCATAAGTTTTGTAGCCATCAACACAATCAAGTTCTAGAACATTTTCATGACCACCGAAGGAAACACTGAGCCCATTAAGTAGTTGCCCCCCAGTGCTCCTCCTTCTAAATCCTGGTAACCCCTAATTTTTCTGTCTCTGGCTTTGTCTATTCCGGATATATTATATAAATGAAATCATACACTATGTGGCCTTTTGTGTCTGGCTTCTTTCCGGTAGCCTAAAGTTTGCAAGATTCAAACACATTTGTAGCATGAATCAGCACTCATTTTTTTAAAAATTTTTTACCTTTTTTAATTGCTGGAGGACATGTGTGCTTGCCAGAGAAAGACAGAGAGCAGGAGAAAGCACCCCCAATGAGGTGTGGTCAGCTGCAATCCCTTCTCCATTTCTCCATCTGGTTGGTATTTGGGACATGTGCACATGCATGTTATCCAAGCTGCTGGGCTGGGGTTCCAGCTGTAGGCGGCCTGTGGGCTCCAGCTCCCTGACTGCGAGGCTAAGGGGCCAGCTCAGTACTTCATTCCTTTACGGCTGAATAACATCCCACTGTATCCACACACAAACTGAAATGTACTTATTCAGCTGGTGCATGTTTGGGTTGTTTCCCCCTGAGCTGAGTTTTCAGTTCTCTTGGGGATTCACCAAGG
>NW_006160089.1:2480487-2507618 GCF_000334495.1 Tupaia belangeri chinensis
TCCTGCTGATCCTCTGGTTAACTTTCTGACACACTGACAAACTTTCCTACAGTGGCCATTAATATTTTAATTGTGGGATAATTACAAAGCCTCTATTTTCCCATAAAGGCTGTCCCCTTCTCCACTCCCTCTAATGCCACATCTACCAGACCAGCCAGGCTGGATTCTGCCTCTTCTCCCCATGCATCCCATAGCGCTGGCTCCTCACTGGAGCCTCTCCTGCTGCCCAAACCCCACAGGTGTTCGGAGACACGGACCAAGTGCGGATGACCTCAGAGGGCTCCGACTGCCGCTGCAAGTGCATCATGCGGCCACTGAGCAAGGACGCATGCAGCCGGGTGCGCAGCGGCCGGGCGCGGGTGGAGGACTTCTACACGGTGGAGACCCTGAGCTCCGGCACTGACTGCCGCTGCTCCTGCACGGCGCCACCCTCCTCCCTCAACCCCTGCGAGAATGAGTGGAAGATGGAGAAACTCAAAAAGCAAGCGCCTGAGCTCCTCAAGGTAGGCTTGCTGGGGTGTGGGAGTGAGGGAGTGCCCACAGCCTGCTCTGTGCAGCAGGTGCAGTTGCCACCCCTTCACAGATGAGGAAACTGAGGGCCTCCTGGTCCGAGACCATTCAGCCAGCGAGTGATGGGAGCAGGAATCTCTGCCTAGTTTGCCTCAACAGAGCCCCTTGCCCTCTATCCCAGGGTTCCTGTATTTTGCCCAAACCAATTCATCTGTTGGCATCTATCTAGATTTTAAACTTTGTGGCATTTTATTGTTGTTAGTGTAATATTTTCTGTGTTCAAGCACTACCTGTGTGACAGAAATTGTGTTAAACTCTTCTATACAGTCTTTCCCTGGACCTTTAGACCATGCAATATAGGGTCATTGTCCTCATTTTATAGGCAAGAAAAACGAGGTTTAGAGGATTTAGGTGACATGCCCACACTCAGTCAGTCAGCCTTGAGTCTCTACTTGGTGTGAATTACAAAGATCTCCGTCCTGGGACCAGCAGTTAGTGTAATGGCTATGTCGCTGGACTCCCATGTAGTCAACCGTGGTTCTAGTCCCAGACCCGGCGGCTTAAACTCACACCAGGCATGTGTGCATGTGTGCCCAAGGTCCTGAGAGGAGAATGGAGGAGAAGGGATTGTGGCGTGGCCATCCTGGGGGGTGATTTCTCGTTTTCTGTCTCTCTCTGTCTTTCTGGCGAGCGCACGTGCCCTATAGCAAAAACCTCTCCAAAAAAAAAAAGAGAAAAAGAAACATGTCCCTCCCTTGCCTGCTGGCAGATAGGAAATGAAGCACTACCTCTGCGGGACATGGCTTGGTTAAGCATGTGTGAGCTACTCCATCCCCACTACCAGCCAGGCACCTTTGTGCCATTCATGCCACCATCACCTGGGTGCTTAGTAGACCTGGTGGGGCTGAGATTTGAACCCAGCTCCGGCTACTACAAAGCATATGTTCTAAACCACCTCATTCTCCTATCTTCTTTTGTCTGGTGTCTTTTTAATTTACAGCTTCCTCCAGAAGTGCCTGTTTTTCCTGTTTGGTGTCAAAAACTGGAAGGTTGGGACCAGCAGTTAGCGTAATGGCTATGTCACTGGACTCCCATGTAGTCGACCGCAGTTCGAGTCCCGGACCCAGTGGCTTAAACTCACGCCAGGCACGTGTGCGTGCGTGCCCAAGATCCCAAGAGGAGAATGGAGGAGAAGGGATTGCGGCATGGCCATCCCCCCTGGGGGGTGATTTCTCGCTTTCTATCTCTCTGTCTCTCTCTGTCTGGCGAGCACACGCGCCCTATAGCAAAAAACTCTCCGAAAAACAAAACAAAACAAAAAAGAAAACTGGAAGGTCTGAGCTGTTACCACACTTGTAAGCTACTAGTTTCTGCTGGCAGAAGACATGAGCCTCCTGGGTCAGAGACAAAGGACTGTTACTCACAGCAAATCTACATGTCCTTGCACTGGCTCTCCCAGCCCCAGTTCCCATGGGTGGGATGGTGAGGGTTGGATATCACCTGTACACACGGCGGGCTGTGCTCCAGAAGTGAGTGCTGTGCTTAGAGAGTCCGACTCTTTCAGAGGGCACGGAGCCTGCCCGTTATGTGATGTAGACAGCTACATTGCCGGGAACCACAGTCAGAGCCTCTGCACGCAAGGCATGCAGAATAGCAAAACATGAGGAAGAAGAATCTGTCCCCCAACATTTGGCTACAAATGGTTTATTTAAATTTAGCTTTAGTTTTATTTTTGTAACACCTGAACTAATGCCAAAACTCTCAGAATAGGATGTGTGTGGGGGGTACTACCACACTCTCTTTCCAGGACCTCACTAGGGCCATGCAGACTCAGGCGCCCAGGCCCTAGGCTGGCCTTCATTTATGGGGGCAAACGCAGCTCTGCACACGTCAGCATGCCCAGAACTGAAGTGTAAGAATACTCAACAGGACACAAAGCCTCTTCGTGAACACTGGCTGACTGAACCCTTGCCACAACCTTTGACGAGGGCACTTACAGTGCCAGTTTTACTTGTGGGGGAATCTGAGTCCCAGAGAGGAGTTGTGACTTCCATAAGATCACACAGCAAGAAAGCGGAAAGACTAAGATTTGAACCCAAGAATTCTCTGCCACATCCTCTTGTCCAGCAGAGGGGTCCAGGCACTCTCTGGGCCCCTTAGGTCTTTTCAGTACAGAGAAGCCACGGAGGGGGTGGGTATTGATTCAGTCTTACAGAACTGGAGCAGGCCCAGCCAGGCAGTGGACTGGGCTGCAGTGCCAAAAGCCATGTGGACAGCTATGAGTTCAGATCCCCTGGTCAGCCTGAAAACACACCAGGTGTGCATGTGGGTGCCCAAGATCCTGAGCAGCTACAAGGCTGGGGACAGGAGACTCCACATGATGTGACCCGATTCAGGGTGCTTCTCTCGCTCTCTTCCTCTGTCTCTCGCTCTCTGGTGCATGCACTCTCTATCCGAAGGGGAAAGACAGATACGATCCATAGTGGGTGGGAACTGACTCGCCTGACTGGGGGGAGGAGAGGAGACCCTGCCTCACAGATACCCTGGCGGCAGGAGTGGGTACCCTGCAGGCAGGGAACCTCAAGAGGAGGACATAGACAGTAGGATTAGGGCCAAGGGGCTTCTCCCATTCAGCTTGACTCCCCTCCCTAGGCAGGAGGTTTTCTGTGAGCTTGCCCCAAGGTGGGAGGTTAAGGGGAGCCCACGGGTGGGGCACTTACCCTGCTCTCCCCTCAAGCTAGTGACCCAGCTGTGACTTGGCCCTGGTTGCGTGGTTGTGGGGGCGGGGTGGGGTGGGGTGGGTGGCGAGGGCGTCCTGCCCGTCCCTTTCTCGCGAAGGCTGGCTGCAGGGTATGCCTCTCGCGTCATCTCTACTCCTTTCCTTCTGGGTGCCGACCAGACAGCCCCACCCTTGAAGAGTCCCCAGGCTCATGAGGACATGTCTGCTGACCCCAGCAGTGGCAGTGTGACCAGTGTCGGGCTGAGGGATGGCCCAGGGACTGCAGGAGCCCCAAGGAGGGCGTGGCACTGGAGCTAGGCCTTGAGGGGTATGTAGGAGTCCCACAGGCAGAGAGGTCACGAGGGCATTCTGAGTGACGGCAAGAGAAGTGGGGGTGGCACAGGGTGCCCCCCAGCTCTGCTCTGGTCTCACTGGGCACCTGTCACTTCCTCTAACACAGACTATAGTGAAGGACCAGTTCTAAAAAGATTTTTAACTTTAAAACACGATACAAATGAAATCAGAAGAATGACTTGAAGCAAAAACAGATATGCTCAATGTAAGCTCACCTGATGATTTACGTGTGTGCTTTTGTTTTGTTGGTTATTGCCATTTTGTTTGTTTGTTTGTTTTGTTCTGTTTCTAGTTTTCGCTATGGAGCATGTGTGCTCATGAGAGAGAGGGAAAGTGAGAAATCATACACCCCCCAGGGGATGGCCACTCTGCAGTCCCTTCTCCTCCAGTCTCATCTTCGGACCTTGGGCATGCATGCACACACCTGGTGTGATTTCCAGGCCGCCAGGTCCGGGACTTGAACCACGCAGCTGGCCATGTGGGATCCAGCACCTTATCTCCATGCCGCCTGCTGGCCCATCCAAGGATTTATTGTGAGCGTCAACAAACATAAAATTGTTGTCGGTCGGCTCCTTGGTGCAGCGATATGCACTGCTTGAGCGAAGCTGGAGCCCACTGGTGACGCTGTGGGAAGCCCTGAGTGGGTCAGCCTGAACACACCATCGTGTGCCTGAGTGCCCGGGAGCCAACGGGCTGCAGGGTGGGAGGAGGGATTCCAGCATGGCCAGACCCTGCGGAGGGTACGTGTCTCTCTCATTCTCACGTGTGCACACGCTCTGTCATGAAGAAAGAAAACGATTACTGTCAGGTGCTCTAAGTTCCTAAGGGCCCATGCTCGTCCTCCGAGGCTGCTCTCCCCAGACTGGTAAGGAGCAGTTTGAACGGGCGCAGGCCCACAGCTGCACTTGAGTGGCCGGCTCGGACGGGCTGTGTCTCTCCCACCTCCATGTCCGCACACACTGTGCTCCTCGCCTGGACTGTCCCTTCCTGGGCGTCCTGTGTGCCCCGTGCTCCTCCGTCAGAGCCCGGCGAACCGCACTGCCTGCAGTCCTCCCGAGCACACCCCATCACTGACAAGGCAGTGCCCAGCACTAGAGACCTGGGCGCCTGGGCATCACCACTTGTGTCCCTGATCTGGATGCCAGTCACTGCCCGTGTCCTTGACAGGCTGTGAGGGACTGTGAGGGCCTGTTTGTCTTGCTCATCGCTGTCCTCAGTGCCTGTTCCACAGGAGACATCCGCCAAGCCTGAGGAGGGAGGCAGGGCACAGCATACGGGCCTGACAGCCCGGCTCAGGAAGTGAGAGGCCCCATGTGGGCAGTGGGGAGCCACAGAGCGTCACATAGCAGGGGAGCGACCTGTGGAAGCCAGTGTTGGTGGCCACGAAGGCAGCAGAGTGTAGCCAGGAGCTGCCCCCTTGGCCCTGCATAGTCACGTTTGTCGCCAGTATTCACGAAGCCCTTGCAGTGGGCCAGCCCTGTGCTGAGTGCGGCCCGGAGGTTTCCTCTCCACACCGGGTTATCGCCCCATTTCACAGCAGAGGAATCCGAGGCACAGGTGTGTCTGTGGGCATGGTTCTCAGACCATGCTGAACAGAGCCTGGGGTACCACAAAAGCCCAGGACCAAAGGGAGTTTGTGGGAGCAAAGACAACTCTGGGCCCACACCTGCTTCCCATAGAGCCTCCCACACACCTTCGCTGTTTTAGAGATGAGAGCAGAAACACTAGGAGAAACGCTCCCGGGCTTCAACATGTGAATACCCAGGGAAAGTGGGAGTGAAACTGCTTTGGAAACAGCTGGCAAGGGCCAGACAGGAGCAGGGCTCAGAGCAGGGCCATGAGAGAACTGTCCTTCCCAAGAAGCCAGGAGAGGCTGATTTCCCGGCCGGCCCCTTGTGCCAAGCTTTCCTGACATTCCAGCTGGCATCTTGGCCATCTGGAGGGAATGTCACATCGTGATGAGGAGCGACAGGCAGGGGAAGCAAATGGACAGTTCCTGGAAAAGCCCCAGGCCACTGACCTGTCGTGCAAGCCCCTCCCCCCCTCGCCCCTGTTTCCCCATCTGAACGCAAGACAAGGAGCAGGAAAGAGGTCTGGGTTCTAGGGATCTGGGTCTGCTCTTACCCACATTAGCAGCCGGGCAGCCTGGGCACGTCGCTTCACCTCCGTCACCTGCAGCTTTCTGGTCTGTAAAATGAGGAAGAAAGCTGGGTCGTGGAGTCAGGCCAAGCCAGTGGTTCGTGTGCAGGTGATTTACAACTGTGCCTTATCTGTGGTTCCGCTATCTGGGATTTCAGTTACCCAGAGCCCACCACAGTCCAAAACACAGGTGAGTACAGTACAATGCTTTTTTTTTTTTTAATTGCCAGAGGGTGCACTGGAGAGAGACAGACAGGGGACAGGGAAAAACCCCTTCAATGGGGCTTGGTCACACCACAGTCCTTTCTCCTCTGTTTCTCTGTCCTGTTGGGATTTTGGACACACGTACATGTGCACATGCATCGGGAGTTTTTTCAAGCCAGCAGGGCCAGGATTCGAATGACGTTGGCCACATAGGATCTGGCTCCCTTAACCACTAGGCTATAGGGCCAGCCATATAACAAGGTATTCTGAGAGCTAAAGAGACCATATTTACATACATGATATTGAAGTATGTTGTTGTACTCGTTCTGTTTGAACGAGGTGCCTAGTTTAGAAACTAAACGTTTTCACAGGCATGCGCAGGCAAATGCAGAGTACTGAGACAGTACCTCCACTGGGGGTCTTGGAATGACCTCCCACAAACAACTATATGGGGAGCGGACCACTATATTAGGAAAGCACCCCTGGAGAAATTGGCAGTGATGTGGGGGAAGCGGGCCTAGGGTAGGGGGTGCTGGGTGGGAACGCCCACAAGAGCATGGTCTCAGGCTAAGTGCCAGCCTCTGCCCAGTCCCCAGGGAGGTCCAGAGTGGAGGTGACAGCTCAGTTTGCCTCTATACCAAGCAGCCATTACCTCAGGGTTACCCCAGGAGGGTATACACTCCCTGCCACGGGGAGGCAAGGGGTTCTTTGATGTCACAGATACAAACTGTTAAAAAGGAGGTGCAGAACCAGCCGGTGGCACAGTGGTTAAGGCAGCTGGCTCCCACTTGGCTGACCGCATGGATTGAATCCCAGACCTGGTGGTTTGAAAACTACACTGGGCACATGTGCTGCACGCCCATAACCCTGAGGAGAATGGAGGAGGAGGAATGGCAATGGCTACCCTGCGGGGTATTTTCTCTTGCTCTCTCGAGAACTCGCTCTCTCCCTTGCCAGCAAGTGCATGTGCCCTATAGCAAATAAAAAAGAGGGACGCACAGGGGAGCCAAGGGTGAACTCGAACAACAGTCAGAGGGCCCCGGGGACCTGCACTCCTCCAGTGCTGCGTACGCCCCTTGGGGATTGTTCCCAGGATTAAGCGACAGCCCAGTTGAGCCCTGGCCCAGGGCCCACGTGTAGGAAGGGCTCAGAAGGTGGGACCTGTCACTTTTCTTGCGATTACTAACAGCCGGGGCCTGGTGAGCAGTGGGGACCCTCTGCACCCTCTGTGCCTGGCTGCGGGCTGCACATTTTGCCTAACCTTCCCCCTTCCCTGGGCAGCTGCAGTCTATGGTGGACCTCCTGGAGGGCACCCTGTACAGCATGGACCTAATGAAAGTGCACGCCTACATCCGCAAGGTAGCCTCTCAGATGAACACGCTGGAAGAGGTAAGGGTCGGGCTCAGCCAGAGGCTGGGCTGCTGCAGTATCGGGGAGGTGGGCAAGGGCAGTGTCTGCAGGGGCCTGGGAAATTCTGGTTTGACCCTGCTGGCCATTGGAAGCTGGACTCCAGCTGGGCGTTGGGGGAGGGAGGGCAGGCCCCAGGGTTCAGCCATGAAGATGGGGCAGGTGTGACTGGGCCTACAGGAAAGCAGGAGGCTGGGCGGAGAAACCGAGTCATGCTGGGTGTATGATAGGGGTGTGGAGGGGGCTGGAGTCCTGATCTGTGTGCCAAGATCAGGACTCAGGCTGCACAGCTCCGGGGCACCATTCACATGAGATCCCATGTCAGTGGTGCCCCCTCCCCCGGGTCGGTGTACCATGGCTGGACTGGCCAATCCCTCATGGAGCCAGCTTCATGGTCACTTGCATTAAAGGCCAAAGTGCTCAGTGTCCAGTCCTGGCCAGGGAGAGTGTGCTGAGGGCTGGGCAGGTGGCTGGGACTGCCCCCGGGGACAGGACAGAAGTGGGCGAGCATGAGGGTCCAGGCTGCAGTTCAAGGTTTGCATCTGCTGGCATGGCCTGGCCTCCGCCTGTTTCCTGCATCCGGCCTCTGCTGGGCCGCTGGGAGTCAGGGGATGCGCGGCTGCCAGGAGCGGGCGTGGGGTCTTCCTTTCCCAGCTTCCTTTCTGGAGGGAGGGGGCACTGGGCATCCTGTGCCCAGGGCAGCAGATTAACCCCTTGCTAACTCCCAGGCTGGGTACAGTGGCTTTAGTTACTCAGCAAGTGTTTGGTGAGCACCGACTACTGGCCCAGCCCATGCCAGCTGGGAGAAAGCTGACATTCACTGAATTTCTTCTGTGCGTGTTTCCTGTGCACCTAGTGTATGCCAGGCCCTCCCGCTGTAGGCTCTGAAGTTAGGCTCCTTTGACCTTTTCTTTTGTAATCTCAGGAAATATTAACTCACTTCATGTAGCTGAGCCAGACAATCTGGAAGGTATATCTGCTGGGCCTAGAACAATTCAGAAATGATTTCCACAGCCAAAGAGCAATTACGTTTTAATTATCTTCTGTCTTGCACTATCTGTGCTTTGCTTCTGTTAACCACAGTTTACTAAGTGATAACCCTATGGAAAAAAATAATTTCTTGCCAACCCTGAGCGAAGGTGGACAGAGCGGCCTTGCTCAGGAGGAACTGGCTGCGTCTGCCAAAGGAAAACTCCTCCTAGCAGCTGGGCAGCGATTCGGGGTCCCTCTGCTTTCTTCCCTCATCCCAGTGGTGCTTAACCAGGGGTGACTTTGCCCCCCCAGGGCATTAATGATGTCTGGGCATGTTTTCGGTTTTTACAACGTAGGCAGGAGATGGAGTGGAGGTTTCTGGCTTCTAGTGGGTTAAGGTCAGAGTGTCTGCCTTATGCACAGTCCCCACAATGCACAGGACAGTCCCCAAAGACAAACTGCTGACTGGCAAATGTCAGTGGTGCTGAGGGTGAGGACACCTGCCTTACACTGGCTTCCATCTTCCCCGGGATCTAGTTCCTAATGCACTTGCTTTTATTCTTAATTTGCCAGAGGATACATGCACTTGCTGGAGGGAACAGAGACAGAGAGAGAGAGAAGGAAAGTGAGAAAGCAGCCCTCATGGGGAGCGGTCACTCTGCAGCCACTTCTCCATTTACCTCTCATTTTGGGATTTGGGGCACGCACACGCACCCAGCATGTTTTTCAAACTGCTAGTCTGGTCTGAGACTCGAACCATGCAGTCTGTGTGGCATCTACCCGCCTTAACTACCACGCCACTGGCTGGTCCTCACATGCATTTTCTTGTTTCTTGACCTCTCTGATTCTCACAGTGACCCTGCAATTTACTATGATGAGGATCCCCATTTATTTTTTTATTTTTTTATTTTTTGGAGAGGTTTTTGCTATAGGGCGCGTGTGCTTGCCAGACAGACAGAGAGAGATAGAGAGACAGAAAGTGAGAAATCACTCCCCGGGGAGGTGGCCACATCGCAATCCCTTCTCCTCCATTCTCCTCTCGGGATCTTGGGCACGCACGCACATGCACCCAGCGTGAGTTTAAGCCACCAGGTCCGGGACTCAAACCGCGGTCGACTACGTGGGAGTCCAGCAACATAGCCATTATGCCAACTGCTGGTCCCAAGGATCCCCATTTTACAGGCAAGGGAACTGAGGCCCAGAGAGGCTGTCACTAGCTCGAGGATACCCAGCCAGGACGCAGAGAGCAAGGATTTGAACCCAGGCACACCTGATACCTGTCTGCTGCCTTGTGGTCCCTGAATCAGAGTCACCCGTGGCAGACTGGATGTGACTCACTCCTGGTTATCACATCCTCTGTAAGTTTCTGGGAGTGGATTTCTGAACTCACACTTAGGGTGCTCCGTGGCTTCTCAGCAAAGAGGTGCTTCCTGCATCTGACCACAGTGTGTCCTGCTTTGCTGAAAAGGAATCCCACTAGTTCCTCAGACCTGCTGGGGCTTTGGGGACTAGGGCTGACACCTGCCAGGTGGCCTCGGTTTCCTGAGTCCTGCCCAGTGGGCAAGGCCAGCCTGGGCATCAGCCCAGCAGAGGGGTTTCCTAGGTGATGGGTGATTCATAGGACTCAGGAGTAGAAGGGGGACTGCTAAAGCTCAGCAGGCAGCCAGGACCCCCAGCAAGGGGGAGAGGCTGGGCTCCAGGTCATGGGACGGGCCCATACAGCCAGGAGAGAAGTCCTAGACTTGGTGACCAGGAGGGACCAGAGACTCCTCACCACAAAATTCCAGAGTTTCATTCCATCGAGTATTTTATAAAAATAAGGTACTTACATATTACCTATAAAATTAAAAAATAACTTCTTTTTAGAGGTTTTTGCCTTAGGGTGCATGCACTAGCCAGAGAGAAAGACAGATACAGTGAGAGGGAAAGTGAGAAATCAACCCCTGGGGGGCGACCATGCTGCAATCCCCTGCATTCTTCTCCTGGGATCTTTGGTACACGCACATGTGCCTGGCATGAGTTTTAAGTCACCCGGTCCATGACTCGAACCACAGTCAGCCATGTGGGAGTCCAGCAACATAACTGCTATGTCATCTGCTGGTGGCAATTAAAAAAATAATTTTAAAGTAGTGGGGCTGGCAGGAGGCATGGTGGTTAAAGTGCTGGACTCCCACATGGCTGACCATGGTTCAAGTCCCAGGCCTGGCAACTTGCTTTCTCATTGTTCTTCTCTATCTCTGTCTCTCTGGTCAAATAAATAAATAAATAATACAAACCATTAAGGAAAATATTTTTTAAAAAAAATAGCAAAAAGTGGGAAGCAACATCAATGACCATCAGTATCGGTAAGGGACTGACTAAATAACTTCTGGCCTGCCCATGAAGTGGCAATACTGCTGTGTGGCCTTAAAAGCCCTGAGGAATGGCCGGTCGTGGCGTGAAGGTTAATGTGGCTGGATCCCACATGGCCGACTGGACAGTTAGAGTCCCAGGTCCTGCAGCTTAAAAAACACACTGGGCATGTGTGTGCGTGCTCAAAGTCCCGAGAGGAGAAAGGAGGAAAAGGGATTACGGTGTGACCATTCACCCTGGGAGGCGATAGCCATCTCTCTCTCTCTCTCTCTCTTTCTCTCTCCCCCTGGCAAGTGCATGCACCCTTATAGAAAAATTTAAAATGGACTTGGGAGGCCCAGCCATGTGACTCATGCTGCTGAGACACTGTGTTCCACAAACACCATGTGAGAAGCCTGGGTTTCCTTCTTCAAGAGACAGACAGCTCCATGGCTCCTGCGATTTAGTCATTTTGGGAAAAAGGAAGATGTCCCACTGATAACTGGGCCTCCAGCATACAAAACTCGCGTGTTTGGGAAGAAACTGATCATCCACCAGATGACTAGAAACCGCTGCAGGAGCCTGCAGGAGCACAAGATATATGGGAAAGCAGGAAAATACCTCTCCCACAAGGGAAACAGATAGCTGCTCTTCATCCACACAGAGTTCCATGGAAATCATGGAAATGTCTGATAAAGAATTCAGAACGTTCATAATGGCAAAGCTAACAGAGATGGAAGAGAAGAGAGACAAGGAACTGCTGAAGAGGAAGGAGAAAGGAGTTGAAGAGTTCCAGGAGGTGAGGAAATTTATGCTAGATCTAAAAGAGGAATTTCACACTTTACAAAAGAATCAGATGGAACTGTTAGAGATGAAGGCTATAATACAAGAAGTCAAAATCTCCCTTGAAAGTATTAAAAGCAGACTAGATCATACAGAATATAGAATCTCTAATGTAGAAGAGAAAATGGCTGGCCTAGAAAAATCCACCATGAAGACTGAGAAAATGGCCCAAAAATTTGAGAATAATATGCAAGAAGTACTAGATACAATTAAACATCCAAACATCCGGATAATAGGCATCCCAGAAGGTGAAGAGACTCATAAGGGCATTGATAATCTATTCCATGAAATCCTGCAAGAAAACTTTCCAAACCTGGAGAGGCACTCAAAGATTCAGTCCCAAGAAATACAGAGGACCCCAAATAGAATCAACCCAAGAAGATCTTCTCCAAGACACATTATAGCCAGATTGACCAAAACCACAGACAAAGACAAGATACTAAGACTGGCAAGAGAAAAAAGGCAAGTTACCTACAAAGGGTATCCCATCAGACTAACGGCAGACCTCTCATCGGAAACAATGAGAGCGAGGAGAGAATGGGAAAATGTATTCAAAGTATTAAGGGAAAAGCAATTTCAACCGAGAATTCTGTACCCAGCAAGGTTATCGTTCATTTGGGAAGAAAAGACACGAACTTTCCCAGATAAACAAAACCTGAAAGAATTTACCAGCACCAGACCGGATCTCCAAGAAGTTCTTAAGGGAGTGCTATGTCAGTAAAATTAAATGCAGACACACAGAAATAAGAGTTCAGAAACTAAGAAAATGGGCAACTTAATTGTAGGGCCAAAAGCTGGAGTTGAGTATTACATCCCAGATTTCAATCTGGAACATCGAACCTCAACAGATACAGAAGAAAGATTAAGTACATGAGACTGAACTGATGAAACAGTATTCTACGACTTGACTAAAATATTGCTGCTTTTCTTCTAAGCTTTGTTGTCTGGTTTTAAGGACTTTTGTCCTGTCTTCAGCTATCAATAGATTCATGTTCCGACTATTTGAACAGAATACTAACCTGTTTCTAGGCTTTAAGTTTCAAAGAAATATCCTTACCAGTTCAAAACTGCTTTTCTTGAAACCATCGGCTGATCTTGCTATTGAAAGTAGTTAGATTACTTATGATATTGTGTGACCAACGAAATGTTGGGGGAAAAGGGATTGAAGACAACTGTAGACAGCAGAGATAGTGTAATAAGAGAGTGGAATAGGGCAGAGGGCTAGACATGGGGTAAAAAAACATATATATGAAAGTAGAAATGGAATATAAAAAAAAAATTCAGAGAAAAAAATACTAAAACTGTTACCAAAATTTAAAGAAAAAACTGTGTATTTGATGACCACAGTAAGCTATATAGCCCCAGCTAGGTACCATTTTATAGTATGTTCATTCTACTCACTGAGGTTTATGCCTAAAGTCAGACATGGGTTCTTGTGTATGTAAATATCAGCTGTGCTTGCTATTGCAAATATTTAGACAAATTAAGTTCATTAGCAAATCAATTAAATGGGGGGATAGGCATAGAAAGCAAACAGGGATAACAGAGACAATGGGAGGAGGGTTGGACAGGGCAGAGGGTTAGGGATAGGGAATCAAGGATGGCAAAAAAAGAGAAAAAACTCAAAATATACAAGACATAAGAAATGGAAAATTGTTTGTTGATAACACATATGTTGATATACTTGATTGAGCCAACAGACAATGTATTTTGGATGAAAAATTCATTTTGTATACTGTAATGATGTATAGCATATTAATGTTAAAAATTTAAAAAAAAAAAAAAGAAGCCTGGGTTTGATTCCCAGTCCAACCTAAAGGCCAGGTGTGATGACCACACCTGTAAACACAGCAACTCATGAGATTGAGACAGGAAGACACGTGCTCGAAGCTGATCTGAGCAACATAGTCAGACTTTCTTTAAAAAAAAAAAAAAAAAAAAGTGTCGGTGAGGCTAGCAGATGGTGTAGTGGTTAAGGTACTGGACTCCCACATGATAGACCGCAGTTCGAGTCCTGGACCTGGCGACTTGAAAATCATGCCGGCACATGTGTGTGCAAGCCCAAAATCCTAAGAGGAGAACGGAGAAGAGATTGTGGTATAGTCATCCCCCTTGCAGGATGATTTCTCCCTTTCCCTCTGTCTCTCTTTGGTGAGCTCACATACCCTATGGCAAAAACAAAAAATATTTTAAAACTATTTAAAAAATCAAGGGGGTGTGGTAGAGCATGCCTGCAGTTCCTGCTAGGAAGCTGAGGCAGAGGATCGAGACAACAAGACCCTGCCTAACAAAACCAACTGAAGAAAGCACCGGGGAACGCTGTGTAGTGCTGTAGAGCAGATCCCCAAATAGGCTGTTCAGTGAAGAAGCAAAGTGCCAGGAATATTTGTGCACATAAACGTTTGTCCCTGTGTGTGTACAGATCGTCTTTCAAAGGATGCATAAGAAATCCGTAACAATTTTTTGGCACTGAGAAACAAAGGGCTTGAGGGACTGGCAGGTGGCGTGGTGGTTAAGGGCGCCAGACTCCCACATGACTGACCAGAGTTCGAGTCCTGGACCTGGTGGCTTGCTTTCTCACTTTCTCTCTCTCTCTTCCTCTGTCCCTCTCTGGTCAAATTTACATAAATAAATAAATA
Organism: Tupaia belangeri chinensis; assembly: GCF_000334495.1. Lineage (NCBI taxonomy): Eukaryota > Metazoa > Chordata > Mammalia > Scandentia > Tupaiidae > Tupaia > Tupaia belangeri. The sequence goes on from NW_006160089.1 coordinate 2,494,606, forward strand.
TCGTTAAATGAAATCATTCTTATAAAAAGAAAGAACTTGAGGAAGACATATTTTTATACCCGTTTATATCTCTTAATTTAGTACCACGTACCTATAGTATCCATTTCTTCACTCTGTAAAGACCCCTCCCCGCCCCCAGTAAGCACGGGGTCTCTAAGAGCATGCTCTGCTCCACGCACCAGTGCCGCCCCCACATCCCATGCCCTGCTCAGGAGACTGGGCAGCAAGGCCCAATGGTGGAAGCTGGGGTGTCCCTGCGGAGCAAGGGTGCCCAGGACACTGGCCAGGGACAGACCTCCAACCCTGCCCCCACAGAGCATCAAGGCCAACCTGAGCCGGGACAATGAAGTGGTGCAGGAGGGCTTGCGCCACCTCAGCGAGCAGCTGAAACTCTACGAGAACCACTCAGCCATCATGACGAGCATCAAGAAGGAGCTGTCCAGCCTGGGCCTGCAGCTGCTGCAGAAGGACTCAGCAGCTGCCCCTGCCCCAGCCTCGGCTGCGCACCCCGGGAGCAAAGCTCAGGTAAGGCTCCCACTCCAATGTTGGGGCTGGAGGTGGCTGAGTCTGTAGCAGTGTGCTAAGACCTCAGCCCTGTGGGCCAGCTTGGTGGGGTAGGGGTCACAGGACAGGGCTGAGAGCTGTCTAAGCTAGAGAGTCCAGGGGGAAGAAGTGTCTGCCATACTCTGAGCGCGTTCAGCACAGGTTTGCTGGGGCAGATAAGCAGATCCAGCCATGGGACTGGCCCCTAGGCCAGGTGTTTGGCAATATTCTCACTTCCAAGTTCCCAAACCACTGGGGCAAGGGTGACCTGGCCCTAGGAGACCAGATCTCCTGCAGCAAAACTGTTGCTAGCCTCCCTTGCTGTGGCTGGACCCCTGGCTGGGTCGGGCCTGCTTAGGAGCAGTTGGGCAGTGCCTTGGGGGTCCCAAAGACTAATACCTGCTCATCTGACCCTGGAGTGGAGAACTGCAATAAAGGCCCAGGTGTTCCACCTTCAAGCTCAGGCCACAGAGTGAGCAGAGGCAGTAATTTGGTCACCAGGCCAGGCCACGCATCACAGATGGCACCTTTATGCACGGTCCCCAAGTCCCTTCCTTCAGACAGGCACATCGCAAACATGGCTCTCCCTCAGCCAGTCAATTAGAAAAAGGAGCCACCTTGGGATGAACGAATTGCACAAAGGCTCCTTCCTTCCTAGACGCACGCCGAGGGGTATGGTATGGCACTGCGAGTGTAGACTAGATTTCAACCCCATCCACCCACCTTCTGCTGGTCGCCTGTGTGCAGGACACAGCCACACCACTGTTCACAGAGGCCTTGTGTTTTTCGTGAGTGGAGGGAGCTGGCACCTGAATCCTTACTCTAAACCTCGTGAAGAGGGACGATCCCCGCCCGACTGGCAGATGAGGTGACGTGGAGAGAGGTGACGGCTGGGACGTCTGGGTCTGCGTGACTGCCGGGCTGTGCCCCTCCTCCCCACCCTCCTCCTGTGCTGACATTGTGATAATGGGCCCTTTGTGTCGGCCGGGACCGCCTAGATGCCGATAATGTGGGGGAGGCAGTTGCACAGGCACGACGAATCCTGCTTTGGCAGTGGCCCAGAGGCGCCCAGATACTGTACGCGTTACTGCCAGAGCTTCTGCCTAACAATGGGTGACATCACAGCCCTGTGTTCCTGCGCCAGGCGGCCTCACAGGCATCTACATAGGAAGTGACGCCGGCAAGTGCGTGTCCTGGGGGTAGGGTGACCATCCATCCCAGTTTTGCACGGGACTGACGCGTTTCCTAGGATGCAGGACTTCCGGTACTCAAACCAGGAAAGTTCCGGCATGCTGGGGTGAGTGGGCCACCCTGTCTGAGGGCCTGAGCCCTCTCCTCGGCCCTAAGGCCACTGAGTGAGGGGACAGGTTGAGATGCTGACCAGGCGGGCAAGGCTGCTTCCTCTGGCGGCCGGACGCAGCCAGGAAATGGGACAGGAGTCTAATAGGGCATGTTGGGAGTCAAGCCAGCAAGAGGGCTGGGTGGGGAGACCAAGGCAAGCTGGTCCTGGGTGTGGCCCTGTGAGAAGGTAAGGAGAGCTGGGACTCATGAGCACTGGGGAGAGCCACTTCCAGCCCCCACAGGCTGAGCTCTGAGCCTCGACAACGTCCTATCTACCGCCCCCGAAGCCTGAGACCTCCCTTCTCTCCCAGGACACAGTCGGAGGGAAAGGCAAGGGCACCAACAAATACGGCAGCGTGCAGAAGAGCCTGGTAGACCGAGGCCTCCCGAAACCTCCTAAGGAGAAGCTGCTGAAGGTGGAGAAGCTGAGGAAGGAGAGCGGCAGGGGCAGGTTCCTCCAGCCCACGGCCAAGCCCCGGGCCCTGGCCCAGCAGCAGGCTGTGATCCGGGGCTTCACCTACTACAAGGCAGGCCAGAAAGAGGCAACTGACGCTGTGGCTGGTGAGTTAGGGGGGAGCCACCCCCACCCAGGCACCCCAGGTCCCCTCTGCAGTCAGGCGTCCCCAGATTTCAACTTCGCCCGTTGATTGCCTAGTGGGGCCTCTTGCCCGTCTACACAGCGGGGATGCTCCACTCGTGGGGTGCTGGGGAGGAAATGGAGCCACGCAAAGGGCCGTGCAGTTTCTTCCCAGAATTTAAAGTCATCTTCACGTTCACTGGACTTCCCTTTATTCGTTCAAAGATTTGCTGAAGGTCTGCTGTGTACCAGGTGACAGGGAGTGACATAGAGGTCTCTGTCCCCACAGAGCTCACAGTCTAGTGAGAAAAACCATACCCGAGACCAGGCAGCCGTCACAGGTGGGTGGGAGAACACAGGGCCTGGGAGGTGACAGGTCCCCTCAGGGTACCTCTCATTTCTAGACTGGCCCCTCCAGCACCTCCCTCCTACATCCCAAAGAAGGGTCCCCCAGACTCTTGTATTTCCTGCCTCTCCCTGCCGGGTCATAGGGAAGGGCACCAAAGTGATTAACTGAGAAATAAGGGACAGAAGTCCCATGAGCCCCCAAAGTTCCGAACGGTCCCTGCTGGCCGTGGCTCCTGATCCCCCTCGAAGACCCTCTCAGATACTGGCTGTCCTCCCATGCTCTGAGGAGTGCCCCAGACCTGTGCCTTTTCCTGGACCACCCCCTCCAAGGAAGTCCCCGGGAGCCAGGCCAGAGTCCCCTTGTTTCCTCTCAGTCAAGGCCTCCTCTCCAGCCCCTGGAGCCAGCTGCAGGCCTGAGCCTGCCAGCACTGCCTGGCCCCGGCCCGGCACCTCTGACCCCGGCTGAGGCACTGTCCCAGGACAGCTGCGGGCACCTGGCTCTGCCAGCAGGACCCGTGGGAACAGGCCCCTGGTCTGGCAGGGGCCTGACCAGAGGGACTGCCCTGTGCTGCCAGGGCCCAGGCTGCAGGGGCGTCCTCAGCAGGGCCTGGCCAGTCCCCTGTGTAAAAAGGAAGGCCAGCCGGAGGGAAAAAGAAGAAGTGAGGCGCCATCTTCATCCTTGCCCTCCTCCAGCTGGCCATACAGTGTCCCCCCAAGGCCCAGACACCATTCCTTTGTCCCTGGTGTCACACACCGTGTTCCCACGTGGGAACTCACACATGCTGTCATATCTGAGGCTGGCACAGCCATGCTCCACAGGCGAGGAGACGAGCTCAGGGAAGGGACTGGCTCCGTTTCACGGGGGTGGTGGCGAGCAGGACTGGAGCCAGGCCTAACCCTAACCCTTCACAGCTGTCCCTGAGGGTGAGGGACCTTTGTCCCTTGGCCACATGGCATGAGTCTTCCTGCTTTTCCTATGCAGACCTCATTCATCCCAGCCCCGAGAAGTGTGGGGATCAGGCATGCTCCAGAAGTGGCCCCGAAACCAGGCCCCACAGGAGCTGCAAAGACACCTGGGGACCTGAGGTGACAGGAAGCTGGCTGCAGCTGCCCTCCCCACCTGGGGTGGCAAAGCTGGGCAATGAAACTCGAGGCTGGGCGGGCTCTGGGGAGAGGAGAGGGAGAAAGCCTGGGAAGGGCAGCCAGGGCTTCTGCCTCCCGGGGCTGGGTCAGGAGATGGAAGGCGGAGTTGGTAGCAAGTGACCGACATGGAAGGAGGGAAAGGACGCTCAGACTGCACCTCCCCTGACTGGGGCCTGCGTAAGCATTGTGTAGACACTTTTTTTTTTTTTTTTTTTTTAAGTTTTGCTAAGGGAGAGCATGCTCACTGGAGAGAGGGAAGAGGAAAGTGAGAAATCACCCCCCAGGAGGGATGACCATGCCATAATCCCTTCTCCTCCATTCTCCTCCCAGGATTTTGGGCAGGCACACACACATGCACACATGTCCAGCATGATTTTCAAGCTGTCGGGTCCAGGACTTGAACTGCAAAATCAGCTATGTGAGATCTAGCCTCCATAATCTCCACACCACCTGTTGGCCTACATTCTGAATACACTTTGCTCTAAACACAACATCCAGCAAGGTGGGCCTCATTCCTCTGGTTTCACCATCAGGGCACCTGCCTGGGTCCCCTGGGGAGTCACAGAACTGGGCTTGGAGCCCCTCTGCTGACCACGGAGTCCTCCCAATTCTTATATGAAGGCTTTTCCTTCCTTTGGGGCGTGGGGCAGCTGCAAAGAGGCCTCCTGCTTTCTTCCCCCCATGGCCCCGAGCTGCTGGGAGCCCAGTGAGCCTGGGGAGACCCCCAAGCAGCAGCAAGGCCCCTGTGACGTGAGTGCAGGTCTTCTGTCCACAGACAATGCCCTCAAAGGCCCTTCCTGGCTGGAGCAGCTGCCGCCCAAGGTGGAGGGCCGGCCACCTGAGCCCAACTCAGCCACCGAGCAGGACGACATTGGGCCCAGGACCTCAGAGGGCATGGACTTGGCCCCTGGCATGCCTACCTCAGACCCCACCACCACCACCACCACCACCCCAGCTCCCACCTCCAGTCCTCTGCCCACCGAGCCACCTTCACGCCCAGAAGTCCCTGGCCAAGGTGAGTAAACCTCACAGGGGTACAAACCACAGCCTTCATCCTCACGCTAAGAGTGGTCTTTCCTTTCCTTTCATAATATCCCACCTCCCCTTTTCTGTGGCCAGATGCATATGTTCACCAGAGAGAGACAGAGACAAGGAGAGGGGAAAAGCGTGTTCTAATGGGGCATGGTCATGCCACAGTCTCATCTCCATTTCTCATCCTGTGGGGATCTGGGGCATGCACACACTCATGTACCCGGAGTGTTTTACAAACTGTCAGGAGCTGGGATTCGAGTCACAGTGGATCATATGGGCTCCAGGTCCCTTAACCACTAGGCTATAGGACTGGTCTTGGTTTTCTTCTTGCTTTAATTTACATATTGATTTCCTCCATGAGCGAGGCGAGGGGAGGGAATGCCCCAATAGGGTCTGATGCCACGATCACCCCAGCCGCAGTTAGCCCCGGACCATGGGCATCCATGTGCTGGGCTTACTCAGGGAGTCTCCAGATGTGAGTCCCCTGTGGGATCGCCTCACAGAGCGCTGCATTTTCACTACCGTGCCACCATCTGACTCCAGTGTTTACTGTTTTTTTTCATTTTAGAGAGATTTGTGCTATAGGATATGTCTGCTTGCACACGTAGAGAGACAGACAGAAAGTGAGAAAGAGACAGAGAGATAGAAAGCATGAAATCACTCCCCTGGGGGGATGGCCACACTGCAATCCCTTCTCCTCCATTCTTCTCTTGGGATTTTGGGCATGTGTACACATGTTCCCAGTGTGAATTTTAAGCCGCCGGGTCTGGGACTCAAACTACAGTCGACTACCTGGGAGTCCAGCAACGTAACTATTATGCCATCTTCTGGTCCCAATTTTTAAAGGGTTACTAGGGAAAAAAAAGAGAGAGACTATGGGACAGAAGTGTGTAGTCTGCAAAGCCTGAAATATTTACTGTCTGGGCCTTCATAGACAAATGTTGCTGACATTTTAAGTGGTTGTAAAAACAGGCATATTTTCAACAAGCTCTTCTTAAAATGCCACCTAGAATCCCATCATCAAATCCAGCAGCTATCTCTTCTCTTTATTTCATCATCCATGCAGTCTTTGGCCCTGGCGTTAGGTCCACATTTACAGTTTTGATGCGTGTCCCATGGCAGTAATTTTCCTTCTTAGGTCATGGGCCCCTTCATTCTGGAAGGTAAACCAGTTGTCTGATAACAAGCCCTCAAACCATCCCCAGCAGCTGTCTGTGTGCATTCCCCTTCTAGGGCATTTTCCTGAAAGATTACCAGTGATGTGGCCAAGAGCGACAGCCGAAGTGGTTTTATCACAGCACTGTGTCTGTAACAGACAACTGGAACTAAAGAGCTGAACCTGGGGGCCAGCCAGTGGTGTGGTGGTAAAGGCAGCTGGATCCCACATGACTGACTGCCACTGCATGGTTCAAGTCCCTGCCCTGTGGCTTGAGAAATATACTAGGCATGTGTGTATGTGTGACCAAAGTCCCAGGAATGGAAGAGAAGGGATTGCAGTGCAGCCATCCCCCAGTGGTGCTTTTTCACATCTCTCCCTCCCTTTGTCTCTGTCCAGCAAATGCATGCACCCTCTGGCAGATTGAAAAAAAAAAGACTTGACCCCAGGGGACTGGTTAAGTAAATGAAAAGGCACAGCTGTCCAGTGGCCTAGCAGGACCTTGAAATCACTTACTTAAAGGCTAGTTGGGCCCAGCTGCAGTCACATGGGAGGCTCTGGTTCAATTTCCAGCCCAACCTATAAAGCTGAATGCACCCTCTTGTTCTGTGTCTCTCTGGTCACATTTTTAAAATAATAACAATGATGAATAAAAAATTAAATAAAATAATTCTTTAAATAAAAGAAGGGGCCAGCAGGTGGTATGGTGGTTGAAGCAGACCACCACACGGCTGACTGCAGTTCAAGTCCTGGACCTGGTTTTTAAAGCCATCATACACACATACCCCTCAGCTATTTAATGATGTGAAACATTTCTCCATAAAAGGAAAAAAATCAGGATATATATAACTATATTTGGATGAATCTGGGTTTTTCTGTAGCTTATAAAAGTATCCCTGCATGATTGTATATACCAAGAAAAAAAGAAGAAATTACCATGTTTAAAATTTTCTTTGAAAAATTAATATATTTAGTTTTTTAATTTTTAATTTATTTTAAGAAATTCTATGCATTTTAATTGATAAAAATTGTACCTATGTATGTATGTATGATGTACAATATGATTTTTCTTTTAGATTTTTGCCATAGGGCATGTATGCTCACTGGAGAGACAGTGAGAGGGAAAGTGAGGAATCACCACCCAGGGAGGGCGGCCGTGCCACAATCCCTTCTCCTCCATTCTCCTCGTGGGATTTTGGACACATATCCAAACATGCCCAGCGTGCTTCTCAAGTGCCAGGTCTAGGACTCAAACCGCAAAATCATCCATGTGGGATCCAGCTGCCTTAATCACCATGCCACTGGCTGGACCACGTTTGGTTTTTTTTGGCATGGTGAGAACATTTATGACTATATGAAATATTGAACTCACTCCTCTAACTGACCAGTGTCTCCAGTCTCCCATCCACTGGTGACCACCGTCCTCTCTGCTTCCACGAGTCTGACTTCTGTAGATCCCGCATGCAGTGTATAATGGGATTCGGGACGGCTTTCATCTTCTCCGTTCTCCTTCTCTGAAGGCTCCGTGTTTTCCAGAGTGCTCGGGCATTGCCTTGATTATGAGCAAGTGGGGGAGTCCACAGTCAGAACCTCTGGGGGGCCTTCAGTTTGGTCCAGATGACGTCACCGGGACCGTGGCTCCAGCTCGGGGCCCGTGGGTCTGCACACCCAATGCTGTGTCCCTCGCTCCCCACAGGCAGAGAGGCCAGCTGCGAGGGCACCCTCCGGGCCGTGGACCCCCCTGTGAGGCACCACAGCTACGGGCGCCACGAGGGAGCCTGGATGAAGGACCCCGCAGCTCCGGACGACAGGATCTACGTCACCAACTACTACTATGGAAACAGCCTGGTGGAGTTCCGCAACCTGGAGAACTTCAAGCAAGGTTGGCCCGAGATGGGAGGAGACAGGGCATGGCAGCCCGGGAGGGCCCAGCCTGGCCTCGCTCTAGAAGGCCAGCTACAGCCAGAGGGAGGTTTGGGGACACTGCTGGGGGCCCAGCCTGATCCGCAGCACCGGTATGTGCCGGGAGCGGCGGGGAAGATGGGTGTGGGCCTGCCCTCTGGAAGGTACCTCAGCATCAAGGGGGGCATGCCCATTTCACTTGCCCAGCGCTCACCCTGTGCTGTCCGCCTATGCCAGGTCATGGTAGCTTCCTGGGGCTTATCACCTGTTTTACAGGTAAGCAGGCCCCAGGCCTTAGAGGAGCTGCCGGCCTGGGCAGGGGCCAAGATGAGCCCTCAGCACAGGGAAGGGCAGGACTTTGGTTATCAGATCTGTGACATGGTCGGGGATGGAGTTGTTTTTTAGACAAGGCTTCCAGAAAGCCACAGTCTGGCCCAGGAGACACAGGTGTAGAGAGACATTTGGGATATGGCAATGGACAGAGAGCTCAGGGAGCTGTGGGAGCCCAGCCTGGAGATCCAGGAAGACTTCCCAGGGGAGTTGCTGCTGAGCTGAGGAAGAACAGGAGGAAGCCATGCAGAAGGGAGAGGGGAGAGGGAAGGGTGTTGCAGGCAGAAGGCCCAGAATGAGAGGAAGTTGGTAGCATGGCAGTGGGAGGGCTGCTAGTGCAGGAGCGTAGGCTGGGGCAGACTCCGTGAGCCACGAGAAGGAATCTGGACTTACCCTGACAGCCATGGAGTCACAGAGTGTGGCCCGAGCAGCTGAAGCCCTTCCCCTGCCAGCTCTAAATTGGCCTGCTTTCTGCCTTGAGCAACTCACAGGCTGGTGGAGGAAGCCAGTGATAAGTGTCAAGGCAAAGGATTATGGGGGACTAAAGGAAAGGCCCTTACTCAGCCTAAGGAAGTCCAGGAAGGCTTCCTGGAGGAAGTAACATTGAGGGCTCTGCATGATAGGCATGCACTCCCCGAGCAGATTGAATGGGGACTGGCAGTTCAGACAGAAGGGGCAGGAGGGGGAAAGGCCCTGCAACAGAGTGAGGGGGCTGGCACCACCATGTCTGAGTGACCGGGTGACCTCAGCCTCTGAGCCTGTTTCCTCATAGCAAAGGGGATGAGGATAGCAGCTCCTCCACAGGACTGTCCCGAGACCAAGTAACCGGCCCAGCCCCAGCTCCAGCCACAAGGTCCACTCTGGGTATCAGTTGCTTGCTGGGGGCCACTCCAGAGCCCACGGGGTTTCTCCCCGGCAGGCAGGGTGGCTGGGGTTGCCCAGGAGCCCTGCAGTGACCACCTCCCTCCACTCGCAGGCCGCTGGAGTAACATGTACAAGCTGCCCTACAACTGGATTGGCACGGGCCACGTGGTGTACCAGGGCGCCTTCTTCTACAACCGCGCCTTCACCAAGAACATCATCAAGTACGACCTGCGCCAGCGCTTCGTGGCCTCCTGGGCGCTGCTGCCCGACGTGGTGTACGAGGACACCACGCCCTGGAAGTGGCGCGGCCACTCAGACATCGACTTCGCGGTGGACGAGAGCGGCCTGTGGGTCATCTACCCCGCCGTGGACGACCAGGACGAGGCCCAGCCGGAGGTGATCGTGCTGAGCCGCCTGGACCCAGGCGACCTCTCCGTGCACCGGGAGACCACGTGGAAGACGCGGCTGCGGCGGAATTCCTATGGGAACTGCTTCCTGGTGTGCGGCATCTTGTATGCCGTGGACACCTACAACCAGCACGAGGGCCAGGTTGCCTACGCCTTCGACACACACACGGGCACCGACGCACGCCCCCAGCTGCCCTTCCTCAACGAGCATGCCTACACCACCCAGATCGACTACAACCCCAAGGAGCGGGTGCTGTACGCCTGGGACAACGGCCACCAGCTCACCTACACCCTCCACTTCGTGGGCTGAGTGGGGAGCCAAGCACACGGGCCAGGGCAGCAGCAGGGGAGGGTGCTCCTCACAGCAACTCTGCCCCCGACCCGGCCCATATTTATTGGGGGCAGCCTGGGCTAGGCTGGAGGACACGAGCCTTAGCACCAGTGGTTGGTCCCGCTTCTCCCTGCCAAGCTCTGTGCCAGCGCTTTGCATGCACGTCCCCGCCGGATGCCCCTGCTCCTTGGAGGCAGAGATCATGAGCCCATGTAACAGCAGAGGAGACGGAGGCTGGAGGCAACAGCTCTTGCCTGATGCTCCCGATGCGACCAGGAAGGCTGTGCTCTCACTACAGCCCCGTTTTACAGATGAGGAGACTTCTCTTGTTCTCTCAATTTTGTTTCCCACCCCAGGGCTGCTCAAATTGGCGGCCTCTGGGACCAGCAGTTAGTGTAATGGCTATGTCGCTGGATTCCCATGTAGCCGACTGAGGTTGGAGGCCCGGACCCGGTGGCTTAAACTCACGCCGGGCGCGTGTGCGTGCGTGCCCAAGATCCCGAGAGGAGAATGGAGGAGAAGGGATTGTGGTGTGGCCATCCCCCCTGGGGGGTGATTTCTCTCTTTCTGTCTCTCTCTGGCTCTCTGGCAAACGCATGCGCCCTATAGCAAAAACCTTTCCAAAAAAAAAATCAGCGGCCTCTGGGCTCAACACACACGTGTTGGGTGGAGGCTCCGACTCTGCCCGCCACCCCAGGCCCCGGTTCTGCCTGAGCCCCATCAGTGGCCCTGGCTTTTGGGCCCCTTGGCCAATGTCCCTGCTTCTTGCCTAGCCAGCTCCCCTGCCCCACCCACTGGTGTCCTGCCGCATTCCAAACTGCTACCATCACCTAGCCACTGAGCAGAAACCACACCCCAGGAGACAACACTGGCTCCTGGTCCCGGCCCCTCCCTCTGCGCTCGTTTTGGTTTTCTCGTGTTCTCCATCAGTGCCGTCATCTGTTTCTGCAGCAGCAGCTGAGGAGGCCGCAGGCAGCTGCCCCCAGGGTGGGAGCCGGCCGAGTTCCCACTCCACCCGAGTGCTGGCTTTGGCCACATACCCAGGCCTCAGGCCCCTCTCTGGCCCTTCCAGAGCCTTGGGTCCTGGGGTCCACCTTGTTCTTTTGGGGCCTTCAAACCCACAACATATACTCAGGGATACCAGGGTCAGGCCCTCGGCCCTCGGTTAGTGTGGTACCAGGATGGCGCAGGGCCCCTCCTGGTCAGTCCTGACCCGGTCATTTATGGGCTGGTGAGCAGCCTGGGGACTAGAAAGGACAGTGGGTCTGAGCAGCTTGGGTCAGACGGGGGTCCACAGGAGGCACTGGGCCTTCTGGTTGCAGGGGAGGGAAGGAGCGGGTTCTGCACGCCTGGCTTCTGGCATCAGAGATACGGTGCCAGTGCTGCCCCAAGCCCAAGACTTGCGGTCGCTCCCTGGACCCCAGGCCGGCCAGGCCCAGGCCAGCCAGAGGACAAGACCTTCAAGCCTGCCCCTCATCTGCTCAGGACAGTATTTTTAGAGCCTGAAAACCCTTCTCCTGCCCCACTCCTGTTTCACCAAAGGGAGAATAGGCCTAGAAAGGTTTGCAGGGGGTTCAGAGTCACACGGGGAGCAGGACACAGCCCACCTCCTCCCTGAAGGGTCTCTCCTGGCATGGAGGCAGCTCTGCCTGCCACACCACCCAACACCACTGCAGGGGACTGACCGCTGCTGCTCTCACTCCCCGTGCCAGCTCCCAGATATCCATGTGTTCCAGCATCCACTTGCCACACTCAGAAATCCCGCTGCACCAATCGGTGTAAGTGCCTCTGCGCGGAGTGCATTGCTTGCAGGCACTGTCAGGTGAGACTGTTTGGTTCCAGCTGCAATTCAGCCCTGAGATAAAGGGGAATGGTGACACCCCGCCCAGCCAGGCCTGACTCACAGTGGTGGACACGTCGAGCCAACCCACCAGGCTGCACTTGCGGGGCTGCGAGGCTTGCGTTCCCCGTGGCCCTGGGCGTGGGTTTTATGACTGTCTTTTGTGACATCACGGCTCAATCATGTGAGGAGAAAGAGAAGGCCCTTCTTCTCTGAGGAGAGGGAAAGTTAGAATGGACCGATTTCAAAAATAACAACTAGCAGCATTGCTTTCTGGGGGCACGGTGCTGGCCACAGCCCCCACGTGCTCACGAGTCCCCTCTGTTTTCAGGGCCCGTGTGTGGGTCATACGGTAGGTACAGTTATTTCCCTCGTCCTGCACATGCTCACGTCAGAGCTCAGAGCAGTTAGGTCACTTGTCACGCAGGCAGTTAAGTGGTCCTAGAATCAGGTAAGAAAACCATTCTCACTAACAGCTCCAGCCCGTGCTAAGCACGTGCATGCACACCCTCCTTGCGTCTTCACAAGCGAAAGCATTTGCTGTGTGTGCCTTTTACAGATGACGCTGAGGCGAAGGGACTCAGGGTCCCACGGCAGCTTAGTCTGAGGCAGAGTTGGGGTTTCAGGGCTGGCTGCCTGCCCCTCTGGTGACAGCAGAAACGGGGGCTATTGCTTTTATCCAGAATGGCCAGGTCATGTGCTTCATCCACATGGAAGTCTCAAGAAGGAGGTTGGGGCCAGGTTGTAAAGAGCTCCTAATGCCAAGTCAAGGAGGGCTGCCTCCAGTCATGTTTGGAGCCAGGTCAGGTGTAAATGAACAGAGAAAAGAAAATTCTAAGACAATTCGAGAGAGGTTGGCAGGGTTTTTGTTTCACAGGAACTACAGGCAGCCCACAGCTGCAAACTTGTGAGCTTTGAAGAAACCTGACCCCTACAGCTCTTGTTTTTCACCCACTTGGGCCTTCACCGCAGTTGGCTGCAGGTACTTCAGACTGGAAGGGGTCAGAAGGGGTCGGAGAGGGTGGGATTTCCTACCGACTGTGGCTGCGGAGCCAGGGCAGAGGGAGCTGGCTTGGCTGAGCAGGGCATACAGTACAGGGTTTTGCCTGTGGCCTCAGGCTCCTCCTTAGAGATTTCCAGGCCTTCCGGTTCATCTGCCTCTCAGGGCAAGAGCGGAAAGAGCCCCTGCCTTGCGGGTC
>NW_006160089.1:2507853-2530426 GCF_000334495.1 Tupaia belangeri chinensis
GGAAAGAGAGGAAAGAGCCCCTGCTTTGGGGTTAGCACTACAGGTGAAGGCAGGGGACTTTCCTGGAAATGATTTGAGGGCTCCTGAAAGCCCCCCTGTGCCAGGGTGACAGCGTTGGAAACCACTGTGGTGAGAGGACAGGACACGAGACGGGGATCAGCGAGCCCTGGATGGGAGTTAGGGCGCCCTGGGTGGAAATCCCACCCCGCCTCCTCCGGCTACAGGCTAGGGCAACTTTGCTCCTCTGCAGGGAGGCGGGGTGGGGGGGGTCTCCCTCTTACAGCCCAGGTCAGGCAGCTCACTGGGAACCAAGGGCGGTAGAGGGCCCGAGCAGCACCCACCCAGAGCCAGGAGACCTTAGGTACATTACCCGAGTCCACCTGAACCCCACGACCGGCGCTATTTTTTCCCCTTTACAGGTGGTAAGCCTCAAGTTCAGAGAGGTTAAGCAACCTACTCAGGGTCACAAATCAAGCAATAGGGTCAAGATTTGAACCAGATCTGATTTTCTACCAAAGCCCCAAACTGTTGCTAGATATTTGCACCCAGTCATGTTTTCTTCTTTGTTTTGGCCATCGGGAAGCTCAAGGTCAACTTGGAGATCATTTCTAACAATCATACTGAGTCTCCTGCTGGACTCACTTTATTCTAGCTTTCTGCTTTTACTTTTTGCCCTCATCTTTTTATCCTTATTCTGTTGTATTTTATCTGTTTTTGTAAGTGGCCACAGTACCTTTTTGTTTGCAACAATGTGTCATATACCTAAATAAATACATGAGCAGAAGCTCCCTTTATGTCTCACTAAATGTTGTGGTCTGTGTCTTTATCTTAACACACACATGTGATAACTTTTTTTTTCAAGTTTGTTATAGGGCATGCGTGCTCCCTAGAGAGACAGAGAGGGAAAATGAGAAATCATCCCCACCCTGCCCCAGGAGCTGGGGGGAAGGCCACATCGCAATCCCTCCTCCTTCTCCTCTTGGGATTCGGGACATGCGGGCGCTTACACACCCCGTGTGATTTTCAAGCCAGCAGGATGGATCTCAAACCACACAGTTGGCCATGTGGGATCCAGCTGCTTTAACCACGGTACTGGCGGTACTGGCGCTGGCCCAACAACTTTTTTAAAAATATGTAAATAGTTCTCAGAATTGGCTGCTTTGCTACACTGTAGCTGGAAACTAATGAGAAGGAACCAGGGCAGAAGATCCCAACCGGCTGCGAACCAGCCCCCTCGGGGGAGAGGGGAAGCCAGCCACTGGCAGAGCTCTGCAGAGAGCTGCTGTGCCCATTTGCTTCGGGTCAGAGGATGAGGGCTGAGGGAGAGGGGAGACTAAGAGACACTTTCCTGAGGGGAAAAGAGAGTGTCACGGATTTGACGAGGGGCCCTGGGACATCGCTTAGTCCTCTGTTTCTCCAACTTCATTCACTCACACACCCTCTTCATGAGTTTGGCCATTTCTCTCTACCATTGTCAGAATTATTTACTATTCTTCTTTCACATGATTCTATTCTTTTATTTATTTATTTACTTAGGTTTTTGCCATAAGGCCTATGCACTTGCTAGAGAGAGAACAGAGAAAATCTCTGTCTCTGAAGTGGGGGATGGTCACACCATAATCCTTTCTTCTCCATTCTCCTGTCGGGATTTTGGGCACACACATGTGCCCGGGGTAACTTTTCAAGGTACTGGGTCTGGGATTTGAACCGTGGCTGGCCATGTGGGTGTCCAGTGCCTTAACCACCATACCACCTGCTGGCATCTGATTCCATTCTTTTTACTAAAATAATTTTATTGCAAAAGGAAACTTTATAAGCTGTTAGAAAAACGGGAAAAATATGTTTTTTTAAAGGAAGAAGGCTTATATTAGATAGTGAAAAAAAGACGGGAGGCTAGATTGTGGTACAGTGGTAAAATGTTATGCTCTGCAAGGCTGACCCCATGCAAAGGTTCTGGGTTTGCTTCCAGGTTCCTCCCTGAGTACGCTGAACACACACGTGCCATGACCTGGGGCTGGCTGGGGTGGATCATGGCACTGGGACCCTGTGGGCTGCTGTCTCTCACTCATGGGAGAAATAAGTAAATAAACTTGAAAAAGAGAAAGGAAGGAAAGAGGAGGAGAGCAAAAAGGAGGGCAGGGCAGAGGGGAGGAGAGAAAAGAAAGAAGCCAGTATCAGTGATGGCAAACACAATGCCCACACGGGGATGCTGCCTTGAAGCGAACGGCTCAGTGGCCTTCCCTCGGACGCGCTACCCGCTGAGCCGCAACCAGTCACCCTCTGCTGGGGAGTCACACCAGCAAATGTTCAAGGGACAGAAAGAGCAAAGCAGACAGCGAGTGGCAGGGGACAGTCCTTGATGTCACCAGAGGGATGGGATTGAAAGGGAATGGCTCTCTCCCTGTGACTCGGTGGCCCTTCACCCAGTGGCGTAGGGTGACTGATGAGTGAACACTGACGGGTGAACCAGATTGGACCAGCCCTCCCTCCCCCACATATATGCAGACACCCACGGACATGTCTGCTCAGCCAGGCCTTCTGTCTCCAGCCTCCCTGAGCAGCAGGCCAGCTTCAGCAGAGCCCTGGCCTCTTCTGGGAGCTGTCTCTGCAGCCCTTGGCAGTGACAGCAGTCCTACTCCCACAGGACAGACCGGCCAGAAGCACAGAGCCACTCTCGCCACACCAGGGGCTGCTGGGGCGGGCCACTCTCACCCTGCGCCATCTCCCCAGAACTGACCTGGGCCCCAAGCAAGCCAACGTGGCTGGGTGTTGGATAACCTGGACCATGCCTTCCCCAGGGCCCAGCTCATGTGCTCCCATCGCTCACCTTCCCTGGCCCTAGGCCCTGGCCAGCAGGGCTTTGCGTCCCTCTGCCCAGAACACTTGGGTCTGCATCTATACACGCTGTCGTGATGAAGAATACTTTGCACATGTGCTACACACGCTCTTCATGATCAGGGTTGCCATTCTGAACGCACTGACAATGGAACTCCTTTCGAATACATGAATTTTGGCTGCGTCATACCTGTTGTAACGGACCCACGAAAGCTGATACCCACCATGTCAACATGTGTTATAAGTTAGTGGACTCACGGCTGGCAGGAGGCATAGTGGTTAAGGTGCTGAACTCCCACATGACCAACTGTAGTTTGAATCCCAGACCTGGCAGCTTGTTTTCTCACTTTCCCTCTCTCTCTCATTCTGGTCAAATTAAAATAATAATAATAATAATAATAACAAAATTAAACCTTAAAAAAATAAGTAAGTGAACTCTGGAACATTCCTCCTCTGCCACTTTGACACCTGAAGCTGAGACAATACTTTTTTTAGACCGTGACTATTAGGATCTCTGAACTGCTAAGACACACTTTTTTTTTTAATTTATTAATTCATTTATTTTAATTTGACCAGAGAGAGACAGAGACAGAGAGAAAGTGAGAAAGTAAGCCACCAGGTCCGGGACTTGAACCATGGTCAGCCATGTGGGAGTGTCCAGCACCTTAACCACTGCGCCACCTGCTGGTCCTCACACCTTTTTTTAGCTTATTTTTTTAAGTATATATACATTCAGTCACTTGCTGCGATTCCATTCTTTGCAAGTATCCATTTGATAAGGCAGGTTGGCCAGAGGCCCTGTGGCTCGAAGGCATTCCGGCCCGCCCGAGCGCCCGAGCGGGTTAGTTTTAGCGCACTCCTCTCCTTCTCGCCTGTCACTATTTGTCTTTTTCTGACTATTTTCTGCAGGTGTGTGCTTTGCAATAAACCGATTCATTCTGGAACCCTCTTTTCTCCATCTGGCTTGACATTTGATTTAGGCATAAAAAAACCCTTCCCTTCTCAGAGAGAGGTTAAATTGTCATCAGATTTGGGAGAACTGGATCACCTTCGTTGTTCCAGAAGTGACACCCTCTCTTGCCATTCAAGTCCCTGCTGAAATATCACCTTCCCAGGGAGGCTGATCCTCAAGGTTGGCCCCACTCACCTACTCTCTGTCCCAGTTCACTCGGGGTCTTTATTCATTTACTGGCTCAGGCTCCATCTTTCCTCTCTGGAATCTGATCTCCCTGAGAGCAGAGCTTGTTTCCCACTGCGTTAGCACCCAGGGGACCTTGACAATGTCTGCAAATAGCTGGTGACCTGTGCTAGAACCTCGGGCAAGTTTACATGTAGTCTCCTGAGCAAGTTCCTTGGCTCTGCTATGGCCACCAGCTGGCTGCAGGGTCACAGGAATTCCCGTGGGAGCCCCATGCGGCCAACACCTTCCAACCAGCTTCCACGTCCGAGCACAGGGAGCTGCCTCTGGTCACCTCTAAAGATGTGGTTCTTGGGACCAGCAGGTGGCATGGTGGCTAAGGCGCTGGACATTCCCACATGGCTGACCACGGCTTGAGTCCCAAACTTGCCAGCTTGCTTTCTCACTTTCCCTCGCTCTCCCTCTCTGTGTCTCTGGTCAAATTAAAATAAATGAATGAACAAATAAAATTAAATTAAAAAATAATTCTTTAAAAAAAAAGATGTGGTTCTCAAAGAGACTCTCCACTCTTTAGACTTCCTTCCTGGGACTTCAAGGCCCTAAAGCGCTGCTTGGCCGGGGTGGGGAAGGGGGAGATGCACCACCCAGAGGCACGGCAGCATCTCAGCGCTCGCGCCGTGGTCGTCCCGCTGCTGAGTCTTTTCAGCAGTCTCCCTGGACCCTTCCAGAACCTGCGAAGCAGGTGCTGTGCCCTCTGTATTCACGAATGAGGGAACTTAGGTACAGACTGCTGTATCACGTGTTCAAGGCCCCACGGCTGCTGTGGGGGGAGCCACAGGGCACCCTCTCCAGCACAGCCCTGCAATAAAATCACTGGGGCGTTTTAAGAGACGCTGACACCGAGGGTGAGGGATAGAGAATCGAGGATGGAAAAAAAAAAAAAAAAGCAAAATATAAATAAGAAATGGAAAATGATTTGTTGATAACATGTATGTTGATGTGCTTGATTGAGCCAACATACAGTGTATTCTGGATGGGAAATCTCATTTTGTATGCGGTAATGAGGAATAGTGAATGAATGTAAATAAATAAATTTAAATTAAAAAAAACAAAACAAAACAAAACAGAACAGAGATGCTGAAGCTGAAGTGGGTGCCACCCGGGCTGGCCTACCAGAGTCTGCAGGAGCAAAGACTGAGATCGGAGTTGGCGGTTGTGTTTAATGACCAGAGCACTCTCGTACTTGCAGGAGAGAGACAGACACAGAGGAAGCGACACACCCCCTCCCCGTGGGACTTTGCGGTCATACCATGATCCCTTCTCCATTTTTCCATCTTCTTGGGAACTGGGGCACACATGCACACATGCCCAGTGTGTTTTCCAAGTTGCTGGGGCCAGGATTAGAACTGTGTAGTTAGCTGTGTGGAATTCAGCTCCCTTAACCATGTGCCACAGAGCCTGCCTGATTTGGGGGTTTTAAATGCTCCCCAGGAAACTCTACTGTGTTCAGGATGGAGGCTCCCTGCCTGTCACTGAGCAGGGACACCCACAGCCTGTAGGGACTAGGCATGGTCAGATGGGCTAGGGACTGTCTCATGTACCACAGAAGGTCAGAGAAAAAGGAGGCCAGTCAGATGCCGGGCCACATCTTGGAAACATCCTCTGTTCTGGCTGCCCCCAAAGAAGGAGCAGAGAGCAGGCCCTTTGTCCCCAGGGGGCATCTGCATGGGGCGGGGTGGGGGAGGGTTTCTAGGGCACAGAGCGCTCTCCGGCCTGGGCAGTGCCCAGACACTGGGCACCCACCCGCCCGTCTGAACTCTGCCCACAGCTGGGACCAGCCCATCGACCCCCAAAATTCCTCCAGGCACCCCAGGAGGCGGGAACAGACCGGGCTTTCAGAATGCACGCCTGCTAGCAGGATGAATTACCACTGAAAATTATCAGCCAAGAGCACGGGGTGGCATTTCACGTGCCAAAGGTCGGCTGGCCCCTCCCTGGCCTGGCTGCTTGGCTCCAGGGCCCTCATTCCAACTGTGCAAGGACAGAAACATTATTCTCTCTCACAGTGAGAGCCCCCTCGGCCATCTGTGCAGAGCCTCCCCCTGCCAGCCAACCCCAGACCAACCAGGGGCTGCAGCCGTCTTCCTCATGGCTCAGCACCCGAGAGGATTAGACAGGGTGATTACCAGGGATCTTACTGTTGGGAAACATTGTTGCTACCAGGAGGCCCACCTCCAGCTGCTCTAGCATTCAAAAAAAAGCTGCTCTAGCATTCCTTCCCGAGGCCCTGACAAGGTACACACAGCGGCCGCCACCTGGAACAAGCTCCTCGTGGAAGAAGCCAGGGTTTCTGGAGACTAAGAGCCCCAGTCCAAGTCCTGGTTCTGCCACCTGCTCCTGGACCTTAGACGTCTGCTTGAAGTCTCTGGTCCCCGTCTCCTTGTCTGTATAATGGAGATGACTACCCTGACCTTCCAAGAATGTTATGAGGTTGAAAGGAGATGTGGAGGGGCCGGCAGGTGGCATGGTGGTTAAGGGAGCTGGACTCCCACATGGTTGAGCATGGTTTGATTCCTGGACCTGGTGTCTTACTCTCTCACTTTCCCTCCCTCCCTCCCTCTCTCTCTTTCTCTCACTTTTGCTCTGTCCCTCTATGGTCAAATTAAAATAAAGTTAAATAAAATAATTATTTTATAAAAAGAAATCACACCCTCCCCCAGGGGGGATGGCCATGCCACAATCCCTTCTCCTCCATTCATTCTCCTCTCGGGATCTTGGGCACGCATGCACACGTGCCCGGTGTGAATTTAAGCCACCGGGTCTGGGACTAGAACCACGGTCAGTTTCATGGGAGGCCAGCAACATAGCTATTATACCAACTGCTGGTCCCCATTATTTCATTTCATTTCATTTCATTTTTCAAAGTTGACCAGAGAGAGACAGAGAAAGAGAAGGAAAGTAAGAAAGGAAGTTGCCAGGTCTGGGACTTGAACTGCAGTCAGCCATGTGGGAATCCAGTCACCTTAACCACCATGTCACCTGCCGGCCCCCAAATAAAATAATTCTTTAACAAAGAAAAAAAGGAAGGCGATGTGGATATGAAAACATTGTGTGTGGGGGACCAGCAGTTAGCATAATGGCTATGTCGCTGGACTCCCATGTAGTTGACCACGGTTCACGTCCCAGACCCGGTGGCTTAAACTCATGCCAGGCGCATGTGCGTGCGTGCCCAAGATCCCAAGAGGAGAATGGAGGAGAAGGGATTGCGGTATGGCCATCCCCCCGGGGGGGTATTTCTCGCTTTCTGTCTCTCTGTCTCTCTCTGTCTGTCTGGCGAGCGCATGCGCCCTATAGCAAAACAAACAAACAAACAAGAAACATTATGCGTGGGACATGGAGGGCACTTAGGACGAGGCACAGAGCACTGTAACTGACCGTGAAGAGCAGCTGGGGGGCGGACACGTGAGCTCACATCTAGAGACCTCCCTGAACGTGCCAGCTGCATGCGTGCCCATGTCCAGCTGGCTGGGGTTGAGGTGAGTTGCAGTGCTGTGACCCTGTTGAGGATACCTGTCTCTGTCTCTCCCTCTCATGGAAGAAAGAAAGAAATTTGGGAAAAAGAGGGAGACTCTCCTTACCCTTGTACAGCAGAGCTGAGAGGGCAAGTCTCTTGCACCCAGTGTGGAGTTAGAGTGAATGGTAGTGGCTGTCTGTGTGAGCTGGCTGCCTACCCAGGCCCAGTGCAAAGGAGGACAGCAAGCGATTAGTAATGTCTGCCCCAAGAAGAAGGTGCGCAGGTGGTAGGGTATACACTGCATTTCGCCATTCCTATTGCAGAAGGTCTGACTACAAGGACAGCAAGCGATTAGTAATGTCTGCCCCAAGAAGAAGGTGCGCAGGTGGTAGGGTATACACTGCATTTCGCCATTTCTATTGCAGAAGAAGGTCTGACGACAAGGAGACTTCAAAAAGTTCATGGAAAATGGATTTAAAGTTCAAGTTCATTTTAGTTCAAAACAATTTTGGAATCCATACACAGTTTTCTCTCCATGTTCTATATGTAATGCACACTTCTATGAAGTTTCTGAAGACCCCCCTCATACATTCATGCTAGTTTTTGCCTGAATCTGATTGACAGCCCCACCCTGGTCTTTCTGCTTCTTGTATTTTCCCGACATCAGCTGCAAAAGTGGATTTTCTTTTTTCCTTTTTTTTTTTCAAAGAATTATTTTATTTAATTTTATCTATCTATCTATCTATCTATTTATTTGGAGAGGGTTTTTTTTTTTTGCTATAGGGCACATGCCAGAAAGAATCAGTGAGACAGAAAGTGAGAAATCATCCCTTGGGGGGATGGCCATGCCACAATCCTTTCTCCTCCATTCTCCTTTTGAGATCTTAAGCACGCACACATGCCTGGCTTGAGTTTTAAGCCACCGGGTCTGGGACTCAAACTGTGGTCGACTACATAGGAGTCCAGCGACATAGCCATTACACCAACTGCTAGTCCCTATTTTTTAAAAAATTTTGACCAGAGAAGGACAGAGTAAGAGAGAGAGAGAGGGAAAGTGAGAAAGCAAATCACTAGGTCTGGGACTCGAACCGTGGTCGGCCATGTGGGAGTCCAGCACGCTTAACCACCACACCACCTGCCAGCTCTGCTAAAGCAGATTCTCTAAAATGAAGATCTGATCATTTCACTTTGTTGCCTATCACCATCAGTGGCTCTCCCGCTGCTCTAAGGATCAAATCTACCCCACCAGGGGGACATTCAAGGCCTCTACTCGTCCGTCTCAGTCTTATCCATGGCCACTCACTTCCAAACATCCTGACCTTGCACCCCGTCAACCTGAGGACCATCAAGAACTGAGACATAAATATTTGAGGCAATGTGGAACATCGGACTGAAAATTCTGTGCCCAGACTCACGAGATCAGATCAAGACCAGAGGACAGCCCAGAAACCTCACTTCATTTGCCACCAATGAGTTTAACAAACCAAAGAGAAACTTCCAGAGAAGCCTAAAGTGCAAGTTGTGCAGCTCTCATCCTGCTCACCCCAGCCAAACCGACAACTCAGTCATGAGGTGCCCCTGTGGAGGGAATTTACTCTGCTTTCTCCTGATTGCCCCTTTGAGACAAATCCTCTGTTCAGCAAGACACAGGTCAGGCGCTCTCAGCCACTACTGTGTTCAGAGCTTCTTGTCCAGAGCCCAGGCATGCGTGAGAGTCCTTGCCCCCAGGGGCTAGCAAGGGCTCCTCCCCCTACCCCCTTAGTCCCAAATCATCCTGTTCTCCTATAAGCAATCAGATATTTTAATCTTTCAATGTCACAAACACCTCCTCTGAGCTCCTACCCTGGCCAGGTGTGGGGACGGACACTAGGAATTCAGAGGTGGTGCCAGCAGCAGTGTCCAGGCAGGAGTCCGTGTCCCCTGTCCCAACTAATCCTACTAGAAGAGCTGACACTCTGGAAGTGCAACCAGCATCCCATGACTGGGGAATGGGACTTCTATACCTTAGTCTCTTTCAGAGCTTGGGAAATACTGAGATTACTAAGGAAGAGTCAAGGTTTGCTGAAGAGGCAATCATATGAAGGAGTTCCCCAAGGGAAAATGTGAGGGCCCCTCAGGTGAATTAGTGGCTAAGGCGCTGGACTCCCGCGTGGCTGACTATGGTTTGAGTCCTGGACCTAGCAGCTTGAAACTCATGCCAGGTGCATGTGCGTGTGTGCCCAAAATCCTGAGAGGAGAATGGAGAAGAGATTGTGGCGTGTCTGTCGCCCCTTTCTCACTTTCTCTCTCTGTGTTTCTCTGTCTCTCCAGTGAGTGCACATGTCCTATAGCAAAAATCTCTCAAAAAGAAAAGAAATTTGTGGAAAATGAAATCAAAGTCTGAGTTTATTCTGGTACAAAAACTTAAAATCCATGCATTTTTCCCCTAACATACAATTTCCATGAACTATTTGGAGACCTCCTCATAACTGCTTTAAAGAAAAGCATCCTGTGATCAGCGGATGGTGTAATGGTTATGCCACTAACTCCCACAGAGTCGACCTCGGTTCAAGTTTCGGACCTGGTGGTTTAATTCACACCAGGCGTGTATGTGTGTGCATGCCCGAGATCCTGAGAAGAGAATGGAGGAGTGTGGCCATCTCCCTGGAGGTGATTTCTTGCTTTCTGTCTCTCTGTCTCTCTGGCTAGCACACATGCTCTATAGCAAAAATCTCTTTAACAAGTCAGCAGGTGGCATGGTGGTTAAGGGTGCTAGACTCCCACATGGCCAACGGCAGTTCGAGTCCTGGACCCGGTGGCTTGCTTTCTCATTTTCTCTCTCTCTTTCTCTCTGGTCAAATTAAAATAAATAAATAAATAATAAACAAATATATAAATTTAAATAATTCTAAAAGAAAGAAAGAAAAGCATCCAAACCAGTTCTTTTGTTCTCATTTCTGTTTAACTTTATACTTTGATATATCACTTACAGAAAAGGTACCAAAGTATGAGCCAGTCCATGGCCTGGTGATTAAAGCAGCCTGATCCCACATAGCAGACCATGCGGCTTGAATTCCAGCCCCGGTGGTTTGAGAACCACGCCAGACACATGTGATGTGTGTCCAACATCCCAATGAGATAGAGAAGTGGAGGAGAAGAGATTGTAGTGTGACCACATCCCATGAGGGGATGCTTCTCCCTCTCCCTCTCTCTGTCTCTCTGGCGAGTGCACAAGTCCTCCAACAGAAAAAGGAAAAAAAGTTACAAGAATAGCACAAGGGGTTCTCGAATAGTCTTCCCAGCATCACCAATTATTCATGCGTTGCCATATTTTCTTTATCATTCTCTACACACATCTTTTTTCTGAATCTTTGGAGAGTGGGTTATAGATACGATGCTCCTTCACTCCTAAATACTTCGGCACACATATCCTGAGAACATGGACGTTCCATAGTCATAGCATGCATCCCTCAGGGCGATGACCGCAATCCCCCACACACACACAATCCCTTCTCCTCCACTCTCCTCTCAGGATTTTGAGCATGAGCGCACATGTGCTTGGCTTGTTTTTTTAAGCCACCAGGTCCAGGACTTGAACCGTGCAGTTGGCCATGTGGGATCCAGCTGCCCAAACCACCATGCCACCTGCTGGCCCGAGAAGTAATTTTAAGACTCTGAAATTATTCAGCACAAAACAAGCTGAAATTTGAGGAACTTAGAGAACTAATTTGCTTTTACAACTAGGAAGCAGTTAAGTTGGTATTTGAATCAACTTGACTTGGAAATCTACCTCTATCCACCATGTCCTTGCTTCACGCGTTCAAACACACAGGAAGACAAGTGATTCCAGGAGCTCTGACGCTCTTGCTCACAAAGAAGAGGGTTCTGAGCAGGATCCAGCTGCCAGCTGGCTCCCTGGAAACTCTCAGGGAAGGAAGGCTCATCCAGGAAGTTAGGCCCAGGAGGGGACAAGGAAAGTCTCCTCTGATGACTTAGAAGTCTACCCTGATGTTATGTTCACCCTAGCCACCGTAACATGAATTTAACAGGTGGCTGAATGTGGGGAAAGGAACATTCTCATACCTGCTGGTGGGATCATAAATATGACAATAGTGATGAGAGCTTATTCTGGAGTTACAGGGGGTTTTTCAAGCTCAGTGCTGTTGACAGGGGCCAGATCATTCTTTGTTGTGGGGTGGGGGTGGGGGTAGTCCTGTGCACTGGAGAGTATGTAGCAACATCCTGGCCCCTCCCCACTAGGGGAGCACCACACTTTGTTTGACAACCAAAAATGTCTCCAGACATTGTCACATGTGCCCTGGAAAGGCACCACCCATGAGTTTAGCAAATGTGCCACCCGGCTGAGAACCACTTCTTATACGTACTACACTAACTTAATATCTCAACCACCCTATGAGATGGGTACTTTTGTTACCCTCATTCTGCAGAGGAGAGGCACACATGGGTTACAGTACAGTAATGAAGGGATTAAACCTACACCATCTGGGGCTGGCAGGGGGCGTGTGGTTGAAGGCGCTAGACTTCCACATGGCTGACGGCAGTTCAAATCCCGGACCTGATGGCCTGCTTTCTCACTTTCCCTTTGTCTCTCTCTGACTTAGAGAACTAATTTGCTTTTACAACTAGGAAGCAGTTAAGTTGGTATTTGAATCAACTTGACTTGGAAATCTACCTCTATCCACCATGTCCTTGCTTCACGCGTTCAAACACACAGGAAGACAAGTGATTCCAGGAGCTCTGACGCTCTTGCTCACAAAGAAGAGGGTTCTGAGCAGGATCCAGCTGCCAGCTGGCTCCCTGGAAACTCTCAGGGAAGGAAGGCTCATCCAGGAAGTTAGGCCCAGGAGGGGACAAGGAAAGTCTCCTCTGATGACTTAGAAGTCTACCCTGATGTTATGTTCACCCTAGCCACCGTAACATGAATTTAACAGGTGGCTGAATGTGGGGAAAGGAACATTCTCATACCTGCTGGTGGGATCATAAATATGACAATAGTGATGAGAGCTTATTCTGGAGTTACAGGGGGTTTTTCAAGCTCAGTGCTGTTGACAGGGGCCAGATCATTCTTTGTTGTGGGGTGGGGGTGGGGGTAGTCCTGTGCACTGGAGAGTATGTAGCAACATCCTGGCCCCTCCCCACTAGGGGAGCACCACACTTTGTTTGACAACCAAAAATGTCTCCAGACATTGTCACATGTGCCCTGGAAAGGCACCACCCATGAGTTTAGCAAATGTGCCACCCGGCTGAGAACCACTTCTTATACGTACTACACTAACTTAATATCTCAACCACCCTATGAGATGGGTACTTTTGTTACCCTCATTCTGCAGAGGAGAGGCACACATGGGTTACAGTACAGTAATGAAGGGATTAAACCTACACCATCTGGGGCTGGCAGGGGGCGTGTGGTTGAAGGCGCTAGACTTCCACATGGCTGACGGCAGTTCAAATCCCGGACCTGATGGCCTGCTTTCTCACTTTCCCTTTGTCTCTCTCTGATCAAACTGGAAAATAATAATAATATATAAAACAATTCCTTAAAAAAAGAAAAAAAAACCCTACACCATCTGAGCACAAAGGCCATCACACCTCATTGTAGGGACAGCCTTTCTGGTTTGAACTTTCCAGAGACTACTTTGGCAACATATTTACAAGTAGACATGGATATCGTTTGGCCTGAGACCCCCTATTGAAAACTTCGCTCTGAGGGAAGTATTTTCACAAACGTCCATCTCGTCGCCACTTACATTCACAAAAGCGAGAGGTGTAGAAAAGACCCGTTCTGCCTCCCTCTTGGGCTAAGCACTCGGCTACTGAGCGTGAGTCAGACTTTCTGCTTTAACCATGTCATTTACCTCACAAAGGGTTTTGCAGGTCTGTGTTAACACAGAAAGATGTCCCTGATACTTTGTGGAATAAGAAAATAATTTAAGGGGCCGGTCGGTGGTAAAAAAGACGCTCTGTGAGGCTGACGCACGTGGCAAGGTCGCAGGTTCACGTCCGGAGGCATCCCTGAGTGCACCGGGCGTGACCATGATCAGGGCCGGCTGGAGCTGGGGCAGGTTGGAATAACCAGACCCTGTTGGGAGTGTCGTCTCTTTCTGGTTCTGTGTCTTTCTATCTCTCCTTTAATTTGACCAAAGAGAGAGAGAAAGGGAAAGTGAGGAAGCCAGGTCTGGGACTCGAACCGCAGTCAGCCATGTGAGAGTCCAGCACCTGAACCACCACACCAGCTGCCTGTCCCTGGTTTTATTTCTATAGAGTTTTATGCATCTGTTTACTGTAGAAGTGCTATTTTAAACAAGGGGTGAGTGCAGTAACTCATGCAGCTGTTTAGAATATTCCCTGACAATTGGAGAAGCGGGTCCCACAGTATACGGGCTTGAATTCCAGCCCCGGTGGTTTGAGAACCACGCCAGACACATGTGATGTGTGTCCAACATCCCAATGAGATAGAGAAGTGGAGGAGAAGAGATTGTAGTGTGACCACATCCCATGAGGGGATGCTTCTCCCTCTCCCTCTCTCTGTCTCTCTGGCGAGTGCACAAGTCCTCCAACAGAAAAAGGAAAAAAAGTTACAAGAATAGCACAAGGGGTTCTCGAATAGTCTTCCCAGCATCACCAATTATTCATGCGTTGCCATATTTTCTTTATCATTCTCTACACACATCTTTTTTCTGAATCTTTGGAGAGTGGGTTATAGATACGATGCTCCTTCACTCCTAAATACTTCGGCACACATATCCTGAGAACATGGACGTTCCATAGTCATAGCATGCATCCCTCAGGGCGATGACCGCAATCCCCCACACACACACAATCCCTTCTCCTCCACTCTCCTCTCAGGATTTTGAGCATGAACGCACGTGTGCTTGGCTTGTTTTTTTAAGCCACCAGGTCCAGGACTTGAACCGTGCAGTTGGCCATGTGGGATCCAGCTGCCCAAACCACCATGCCACCTGCTGGCCCGAGAAGTAATTTTAAGACTCTGAAATTATTCAGCACAAAACAAGCTGAAATTTGAGGAACTTAGAGAACTAATTTGCTTTTACAACTAGGAAGCAGTTAAGTTGGTATTTGAATCAACTTGACTTGGAAATCTACCTCTATCCACCATGTCCTTGCTTCACGCGTTCAAACACACAGGAAGACAAGTGATTCCAGGAGCTCTGACGCTCTTGCTCACAAAGAAGAGGGTTCTGAGCAGGATCCAGCTGCCAGCTGGCTCCCTGGAAACTCTCAGGGAAGGAAGGCTCATCCAGGAAGTTAGGCCCAGGAGGGGACAAGGAAAGTCTCCTCTGATGACTTAGAAGTCTACCCTGATGTTATGTTCACCCTAGCCACCGTAACATGAATTTAACAGGTGGCTGAATGTGGGGAAAGGAACATTCTCATACCTGCTGGTGGGATCATAAATATGACAATAGTGATGAGAGCTTATTCTGGAGTTACAGGGGGTTTTTCAAGCTCAGTGCTGTTGACAGGGGCCAGATCATTCTTTGTTGTGGGGTGGGGGTGGGGGTAGTCCTGTGCACTGGAGAGTATGTAGCAACATCCTGGCCCCTCCCCACTAGGGGAGCACCACACTTTGTTTGACAACCAAAAATGTCTCCAGACATTGTCACATGTGCCCTGGAAAGGCACCACCCATGAGTTTAGCAAATGTGCCACCCGGCTGAGAACCACTTCTTATACGTACTACACTAACTTAATATCTCAACCACCCTATGAGATGGGTACTTTTGTTACCCTCATTCTGCAGAGGAGAGGCACACATGGGTTACAGTACAGTAATGAAGGGATTAAACCTACACCATCTGGGGCTGGCAGGGGGCGTGTGGTTGAAGGCGCTAGACTTCCACATGGCTGACGGCAGTTCAAATCCCGGACCTGATGGCCTGCTTTCTCACTTTCCCTTTGTCTCTCTCTGATCAAACTGGAAAATAATAATAATATATAAAACAATTCCTTAAAAAAAGAAAAAAAAACCCTACACCATCTGAGCACAAAGGCCATCACACCTCATTGTAGGGACAGCCTTTCTGGTTTG
The DNA here is from genome assembly GCF_000334495.1 of Tupaia belangeri chinensis. NCBI lineage: Eukaryota > Metazoa > Chordata > Mammalia > Scandentia > Tupaiidae > Tupaia > Tupaia belangeri. The sequence goes on from NW_006160089.1 coordinate 2,523,391, forward strand.
AACTTTCCAGAGACTACTTTGGCAACATATTTACAAGTAGACATGGATATCGTTTGGCCTGAGACCCCCTATTGAAAACTTCGCTCTGAGGGAAGTATTTTCACAAACGTCCATCTCGTCGCCACTTACATTCACAAAAGCGAGAGGTGTAGAAAAGACCCGTTCTGCCTCCCTCTTGGGCTAAGCACTCGGCTACTGAGCGTGAGTCAGACTTTCTGCTTTAACCATGTCATTTACCTCACAAAGGGTTTTGCAGGTCTGTGTTAACACAGAAAGATGTCCCTGATACTTTGTGGAATAAGAAAATAATTTAAGGGGCCGGGGTACGCATTAAAACCCGACGCTCTGTGAGGCTGACGCACGTGGCAAGGTCGCAGGTTCACGTCCGGAGGCATCCCTGAGTGCACCGGGCGTGACCATGATCAGGGCCGGCTGGAGCTGGGGCAGGTTGGAATAACCAGACCCTGTTGGGAGTGTCGTCTCTTTCTGGTTCTGTGTCTTTCTATCTCTCCTTTAATTTGACCAAAGAGAGAGAGAAAGGGAAAGTGAGGAAGCCAGGTCTGGGACTCGAACCGCAGTCAGCCATGTGAGAGTCCAGCACCTGAACCACCACACCAGCTGCCTGTCCCTGGTTTTATTTCTATAGAGTTTTATGCATCTGTTTACTGTAGAAGTGCTATTTTAAACAAGGGGTGAGTGCAGTAACTCATGCAGCTGTTTAGAATATTCCCTGACAATTGGAGAAGCGGGTCCCACAGTATACGGGGAAAAAAGCTGAAGCTGGTCAAACATCAAAGAGTGGCTATCCTACTTGGGGACAGCTGGGGACAACACATGACTTCTGTGCACGCAGGTGTGTACCCACTTCTCCAGACATATCTCCTAACATTCCACCTACTACCCTCTGTGTTCCAGCCCCAACAGCCTCGTATGCCCTTCAATGGTGCAGGGGGCCCAAAGGATGGTTTGGGGAGAAAACTGGAACCCCTTCATAATGTCCGTCAGCCCTGCCCCCCACTCGTACACTCCCCTCTGAGTAAAAGCAGTGCCCTCATTTCATTTTGCAATCACCGGGACAAGCCCTTTTACTCCACTTTTTGCTGGACTGATGTCCCCCAAAACCCAACCCAACATCACTATACAAGCGCTTGCTGTATTTTCCCTGGATAACAAGAAGTCCTGGCATACGAGCCCCTCTGTTGTGTTGCCAACAGTAATAACCGAAACTGGGTGGTTCATAAGACAGAGGTTAATTCAGCTCACAGTTTGAAGGTCCAAGGTCCAGGGCCCACCTCTGGTATGGCTACAGCATGGCAGAGGGGTGTGTGTGTCTGTGTGTGTGTGTTTAAGAGAGATTTTTACTATAGGGCACGTGCGCTTGCCAGAGAGCCAGAGAGCCAGAAAGCAAGAAAGCAAGAAATCATCTCCCCCTGGGAGAGGGGATGGCCACACTGCAATTCTTTCTCCTCCATTCTTCTCTCTGGAGCCTGGGTACACATGCACATGTGATGTGCCCAGCATGAGTTTTCAGCTGTTAAGTCTGTGTGATGGGAGTCCAGTGATGTAACCATTATGCCATCTGCTGGTCCTAAGGGTTTTTTTTGGAGAGATTTTTTGCTATAGGGCGTGTGTGCTTCATGGGAGAGACAGAAAGAGACAGAGAGACAGAAAGTGAGAAATCACCCATCCCCAGTGTGAGTGTGTGGGGGGGGGGGGGGGGGGAGGATGGCTACTTTGCAATCCCTTCTCCTCCATTCTTCTCATGGGATCTTGGGCACACATGCACACACACCTGGCATGAGTTTGAAGCCACCAGGACCGGGATTCAAACCGCAGTTATGTGGGATTCCAGTGATGTAACTACTACTCTATCTGCTGCGCAAGGGCAGGATTCTTGTCTTTTTCTTTTTCTTTTTTTCTTTTTTTTTTTTTTTGAGAGGTTTTTGCTATAGGGCACGTGCGCTCGCCAGACTGACAGAGAGAGACAGAGAGATAGAAAGCGAGAAATCACCCCACAGGGGGATGACCATGCTGCAATCCCTTCTCCTCCACTCTCCTCTCGGGATCTTGGGCACGCACGCACATGGGCCCGGCGTGAGTTTAAGCCACCGGGTCCAGGACTCGAACCGCAGTCAATTACGTGGGAGTCCAGCGACATAGCCATTACGCTAACTGTTGGTCCCCTTTTCTTTTTCTTTTTAAGGGGGATTTTTGCTATGGGGCGCATGCACTCGCCAGAGAGATGGAGACAGAGAGACAGAAAGCAAGAAATCATTGCCCCCCAAACCCCGGGTCTATGGCCATATCGCAATCTTGTCTCCTCCATTCTCCTCTCAGGATCTTGGGCACGCACGTACATGCACCAGGCATGAGTTTGAAGTAGCCGGGTCCACAACTCAAACTGCAGTCTAATACGTGGGAGTCCAACAACGTATCCATTACGTCATCTGCTGGTCCCTCAAGGGCAGGATCTTGAGCAGAGTGGCCATCCAGAAGCTTCTGCCTGTTCTGGTCTCTTACAAACCCATCAGAACACCATCATATGGGCCCCACCCTAACAATCTTACCATATCCAAAGGCCTATCCTGGGACACCAGAAAGGGATTAAGTTTTCATTTAACACCTTTACAATACAACTGAGTCCCAACACATGAATTTTTAGGGGCTATCCAAACTATGGCACCTGGGTAGGACAGTGACATCATTAAGGACTTAGATTCTTGCTGTTCTTCTCAGCCACCCTCACCTGTTGGCCTCATCCTCTGGGGTTCAGCATGGCTGCTGCAATTCCGGATATCACATCTTCACCACTAGTGAACAAAGGCAGAAAAATGGACTGATCCTTCTCAGAAGTCCCCCTGCAGACCATTCCTTCCTCTTCTCGTAATCAGAACCAGCTGACAAGCCCTCCCCTCTCTCTCCCACCAAGCCATTGGCAAGGAGGGGAGGACCCCCATGATGGCTTATACTCATCAGCAGTGAGAGGAGGGGTGGGTACCAGAACAGCCAGGTCCCTGCCGTGCTGGAGGAGGGGAGCCAGCATGGTGGCCACATTCTTTCTCAGTCTCTCCAGCTTAGTGCCTCTTCTTCCCTTAGGCCGTCTGGCACCTCCTCCAGCAAGCCTGCCTTGTTTGCTCTGACTTTGCCAATGGACTAGCACCTGCTGCATAGCTCTGGTCACAGTTACGATTAAATAAGGACTTGCATGCGCCATTATTGATTACTGCCTGTCCTGTAGAGGTGACCCACTCTTTATCCCAAGGAGCAGGCCAAGCCGGGCCCAGAGCAGGTCCCCCAGCAAACAGTTACCGACTAGATGGTGAATTTGAGCATTACAAGAGGCGGGCAGGACTCTGGAGGCGCTTTCTCAGGGCAGCAGATGCCTTATTGAAGTGGACAGCACACAGCAGCTCCCCTAGGCGGGGCTCACAGTCCCAAGTTTAGCGACTACATGACTGCACAAACGAATACTCAGGCGTAGGCAGCTGGGAGGTGCCATGCCGAGTAATTTATTTTCCTCTCTGTCCCTTCTGACTGCTTTAAATCTTTTTCAGTGATGTGATGAGTATCACTTATAAAGACTGTGTCCATTTTACAGAAACAATTTGTTTAGAATCGTTCAGTTAATTTTTAATTTGCAATAGGGCATATGTGCTCACCAAAGAGAGACAGAGAGAGAGAGAGGGAAAGTGAGAAAGCCAGCCGCCAAGTCTGGGACTCAAACCATGGTCAGCCACATGGGAGTCTAGCACCTCAACCACCACACCACCTGCCAGCCCCAAAGGCTTTTTTTTTTTTTAAATAAAGAAAAATAATCAATTTGGAGGATGTGGAAGGACCCCAGAAGGTGCTGAGAATTTCTCTCTTCCTTTTTTTTTTAATCCCTTCCTCCCTCTGCAGCCCTCCACCCAGAGCACCCTCTGGAGTTTTAGAGCCTCCCCTCCTTCCAAGGGTAGTTCCAAGCTTGTCACAAAGACCCAAACGCCTGGGCTAGGTTCAAGAAGAAAAGTGAAATTAAAAGGTAAATTACCAGGACCAGCAGGGGTGTGGTAGTTAAGGCAATGAACCCTCCTACATGGCCAACCACAGTTTGAGTCCCCAGACCTGGCAACTTGCTCTCTCACTTTCCCTCTCTCTCAACTTGCTTTCTCACTTTCCCTTTCTCTCTCTGTCTCTCTCTGTCTCTCTCTCTCTGTCTCTTTCTGGTCAAATTAAAAATAGACAAATTAATTAAATAAATTTTTTTTTAAAAGGTAAATTACCAAGAGAAAATGGTACATGTATTTGTGGGGTTTCCCCCTCGCAAAGCCAGTATTTATTTATTTTTATTTTTTAAATAATTATTTTATTTAACTTTATTTATTTTAATTTGAACAGAGAGGAGAAGAGCAAGAGAAAGAAAGAGAAAGTGAGAAAGCAAACTGCCAGGCCCAGGCCAGGGACTCAGATTGTGGTCGGCCATGTAGGACCTTAACCACCATGCCACCTGCAAGCCCCCAAAGGCAGGATTTAGATTTGAAACACCTGGATCTTTTAATAAAGTGTTGGAATCTATGCTCAAAAATAGTTGGATCATATGTTTGCAGTAAAGTGTTCATTCATTCGCTCATTTACCCGCTCATTCCCTGGAATATGCCTCCATGCACAGTCCATCCTGAGTGTGAGGAACATAGAGATGAAGCAGATCTGGTCCCTGTCCCCAGGGAGACAGACAGGGTCACTCCAATCACTTCAAATCATGATTGGCACGTTAATGAGAACTGGGTGGGCATGGTGTGGGACACATCCAAGAAAATGGGCATTTGAAGTAGGTATTTTTTTTGGGGGGGAGAGGTTTTTGTTTTTGTTTTTGTTTTTGCTATAGAGCGCGTGTGCTCGCCAGAAAGACAGAGAGAGACAGAGACAGAAAGCGAGAAATCACCCCCCAGGGGTGATGGCCTTCGCAATCTCTTCTCCTCCATTCTCCTCTTGGGATCCTGGGCACGCACGCACACGCGCCCAGCGTGAGTTTAAGCCACCAGGTCCGGGAATCAAACCGTGGTCAACTACATGAGAGTGCAGTGACATAGCCATTATGCCAACTGCTAGTCCCTGAAGTAGGTTTTGAAGGATCCATAGAAGTTTGCCAGGCAGAGACGGGGTGGAAAGGCATTTCAGGCCGAGGGAAGTGCTGTGCCAAGGCACAGAGGCTGAGATGGCATAACGCATAGGGCACAGTGGTCAAGAACACTGGGTCCTAGTCAGGCTGCCTGGGTTTGAGTCCTGCCTCCCCTGTCTCTCAGCCGTAGGATCCTGAGTGAGGTTTCCCATGCTCTGTGTCCCAGGTCTCATCTGTTAAATAGAGATGATGACAACACCTACCCCAGGGTTGACAAGGACTAATTCAGACAAACCATGTAAAGAACTCAGACCAGCCACTGCAGTTCAGGTGTTTGGTAAACGGCTAGCTCCCAGAGTTGGTGCAATGAGTGCTGGGTGCAAGGGTGGAGACTCGGCTGAGGTTGGGAAACTGACAGAGGCCAGGGCACATTTTCAACAGAACATGGTCAGGGTAGGGTGCCTGCAGGGGTGAGTCGAGAGAGCCAAGGCAGCACGCAGGTCAGAGCAGGACCAGGAGGAGAGCCCTGGCGGCAGCTGTGCGGGCAGGGCAGGCAGAGGACTTGAGTCCAGAGGTGAAGTCGAGAAGTCTGGGGGTTGATTGACCATGGGATTGGGAGACAGAGGCCAGCCCCTGGATTCTGGCTGACAGAAGTGGAAGCAGGTGCCATGATGGTGACAGGCAGGTGTAGGGCAGGAAAGGGTGAGACCCGTTTAATGCTCGTGGGCAACACCCGCGATGCGGAATGTGAGGGAGAGAGACCGCAGGTTACATGAGCCCAGCTCCAGCCTCCACTCCTCCAGCACCTGCCAGCCCCATGTTCTGGGGGCTCACACTGCACACCCTGCCCCAGGGCAGCCTTGGAGGGGGATGGGGAGCTGCCAGTCAGCCATTGCCTCGGCCTGAGGACAGGGTTGGGGACAAGGGCTAGTCTAGGTGCAGGACTAGAAACAGGCCAGGTGTGCCCATCCTCCCAAAGAGCATTCTGGTCAAGGGACGGCTCATGGCCTGGCAGCCGGCCCAGCCCAGAGTCGTGGTGTTCCGGGGCTCGCTGGGATCACTGGTCCTCTTTCTGTCCCGACGATACAAAAAGCCTCAACTACACATGTCCCCAGGGTGTTGTGCTAAAGGCTTTGTGCATGGGCTGATGTGGAGAATCGTGGGCTACCTCCACTTCACAGTGAAGACAAACTCAAGAAGTGAAGGGACTTTCCAGGGGCACATGGCGGTTCTTCACTGCTCTGGTAGCCGCGGCCTTCCAAGTTTTCACGTTTGACTTGCACAGTAACTTCCGGAAAGCATGGCGATTACATAAAGAGAGGTGATCTCCGAACATGTGCTTCTGAATTTCATGTTCAAGAACTTTTTTTAAAGGCAGTCGCAAGGCTTATCTGCTAAAAATATTGACATGTAAGAACTTGGAAGCCAGTGGAGGCAGGAAGCGGTAATTACTGCAAAGCACGTGGTCAGCACGAGTGTCTGCCAACTGCTGGGCCATCTGGGAGCCCGGGCCCTGCCCCAGCGAGGTCCTTGGGGAGCCCCCCGCCCACTCAGGGGTCCTGGCCAAAGCCACTTCCGCAGACCCTGCCTGAGCGCTGAGCCCGCCTGGAAGCTGGCAGGCTTCCCGGCTGTGGTTTTTGCCTGATGTGCTGGGAGTCATCCCACGGTCTGAGGCCTGGCCTTGTCTGATTCTTCACATCCCTGGGGAGCTAGAGAAGGCCTGGGAGCAGTAGGGCCTGGGTTCAAATCTCACCTCTACCTCCTAGAAAGCCACCAGATCTGAGCGTGGGCTATGGAGCCAGACCCTGGGTTGAACCCCGGCTCTACCACATCCCAGCTCCTCTGAGCCCTCATGTCCACCAAAGGACCAGGGAGGTGCCAGCCTTGCAGGCTCGTACCGTGTTAAAAACCCTGTGTGTATAAGGCACTTGGAAGAGC
>NW_006160089.1:2530438-2545415 GCF_000334495.1 Tupaia belangeri chinensis
GCGTCTGGCACGGACTAAGTGCTCAGTGAAGTGTGGGGTGCCCCTTCACCCCCTGAGCCTCCGTTTCTCCATTTGTAGAATGGGAGTGCCACTGGACCCTGCCTCAGAGCTGGCTAATGCAGCGCCTGGCAGTCAGCGAACATTCTCGTTACTCACCATTACCATAGGATCCCCAAGCCCCCCGGAGGCCTCTGTGAGGGTCACCCTCTGGAAAAACGGTGAAGAGAGGCGGAGCCAGGCCATTTAACCAGTGCTACAGCGAGGGGAGCCAGAAGCCCCGGGGAGTCAGAGCCTTCGTGAGTGGCTGCTGGCCTCCCTTGGGGGGACAGGGACACAAATGGGAACAGGGATAGGAAAAGAGAAGGGCTGGATTGCCGCTCATCCTGACTCAGAGTTCTGGGAGGAGGCTGGGGGGTCCATCGGGCTGGGGGCTGGGCTGGAAGAGGGCAGACTGCCAGGGGTGTGGTGGGGCGAGGCTGCCCTGAACCTCAGCTGCTGGGTGGGAAGGGGCAGGGTTCCTATCCAGCCGTGAGCTCAGCCGAGTCCCTGCCCTTCTGAGCCACCCTTTCCTCATCTGTCACACGTGGTCAGTGACGCTCTCGATGACTCGGAGCACATGGCAGTAACAGGCTGCCAAGAGCCCAGGAGCCTGGTCAGGCGTGGGGAGAAGCTGGCTGCCGATCTCCGACTACACCTGCAATGGAGCTCTGAGCCAACAGTCGCAGGCAACCCCTGAGCCTGTCTTTCCCTCCTAGTGCCTTCCTTGGCTGGGCAGACCTGAGCAGCACCCTGGGGTCCTGTGGGGCAGCAGGTTTCCCGGCCTAGAGACAGGTACAGTCCTGGTGGCCGGGGCTGCTGCCGAGGGAGCCCTAGGCAAGGCCGCCTCCTAGGAGCTCTCTGTGCACCTACAAGCTTCTCACTGAGACTTGCCATGGGCCCATTCTTGGCCCAGAGATGTCAGGACCATCTCATCCCTCACCAGGCCCCCAGGCTCCAGGGTAGGCCGAGTCGGGGCTTCCTGGTAGCCTGGTTGCCCTCCCAGCACTGGTACTGTGGAGACCTGGCACAGCTCGACTTTGTCCTCTGGGGAACTCATTCCAGGGACTTGTTTTTTTTTTTTTTTTCCCCCTAAAAAATTTTTTTATTTAACTTTTTTTAGTTAGTTTTTTTTTTTGTTTTTTTTTTTTTTTTAATTTGACCAGAGAGGCACGGAGTGGGGCGGGGAGAGGGGGAGTGAGAAAGCAAGCCGCCAGGTCTAGGACACGAACCCAAGTCAGTCATGTGGGAGTCCAGAGCCCTTAATGACCACACCACCTGCTGGTCCCCATGGGCTTCTATTAATACCAATGACAATTTTGCACTTACGGCTTGCCAGGCTCTGACCTGAGTTCTGCTTACATAGAAAATGCACAAAGGACTGGCCAGTACATGGTGGTTAAGGAGTTGGATTCCACATGGCCATAGTGCAGTTCGAGTCTCAGACCCGGTGACTTTGAAAAACCCACCAGGCCTATGGCCCAAAAGGAGAATGAAGGAGAGGGAATTGAGGCATGGCCACTCCGCCCCTCTACCCCCAGGGTGATTTCTCATTTTACTTCTATCTCTGTTTCTCTTCAGCAAGCTCACATACCCTATAGCAAATTTTTTAAAAAGAGGGGAGATCTCTAGACCAGCAGATGGCATAATGGTTATATCACTGGATTCCCATGTAGTCAAGCATGGTTTGAGTCCTGAACCTGGTGACTTAAAGCTCACATTGGGCACATGTGCATGTGTACCCAAAATCTCGAGAGGAGAATGGAGGGGAAGCAATTGTGGCATGGCCATCTCCCCCAGGGTTGATTTCTCGCTTTCTGTCTCTCTCTGTCTCTCCTGTGAGCCCACACATCCTATAGCAAAAATTTCTCTTAAAACAAAAGATGGGGAAAACAGCCCAGGACCGACAGGTAAACTGGGAAGACAATCCTTGTTCACTGCCCCCAACGACCCAGTGGGGTGGGCTTCATGATTCCTTTCCTAGAGGGAGACAGCCAGGTCCTGAGGAGCCAGCATCATGTCCCAAGGGGCCAACCCAGGTAACCTAGCCCTAGAGGGCTGTGCTTTGAGGACTGCACTGTATTTTTTACCGTCTAGTATCTTTTAAGTTGTACATTCATAGCTTTTTAAATCATGTAAAACATCCAATAGTTTTTACCTTAACAAGAATTAAGACTTCTTTTTCAAGAATACTATGTAAGTCAAGGTGGATAAAACATTAAAGGTTAAGAAAAAACAAGAAACAAAAACTTGTTTATAAAAATAGTGGTTGGGACTGGCATATGGCATGGTGGTTAAGGGCGCTGAATTCCCACATGGATGACCACGGTTTGAGTCCCCGGACCTGGTGACTTGCTTCTATCTCTCTGTCTCTGTCTTTCTGGTGAGCGCATGCGCCCTATAGCAAAAACCTCTCCAAAATAAATAAATAAATAAATAAATAAATAAAAGGATGGAAAAAGACATAACATGTGGGGGTCAGCAGGAGGTGTTGTGGTTGAGTTGCTGGACTCCTACATGGCTGACTGTGGTTCAAGTCCTGGACCTGGCGTGGCTTGCTTTCCTAACTTCTCTCTCTCTCTCTCTCTCTGATGAGAATATATGCCCTACAGCACACACACAAAAAAAAGTAAAAGTAAGTAAATAATTATTTTTTAAAAAGATGTAACACATCAATAACAACTCAAAGAAAATCAAGGTAACTATATCATCAATAGCAGGTAATATTGACTTTCAGGCCAAAATTATTACTAGAAATAAGGACATTTTATAATGACTACAAGATTTTTGGCAAGAAAATTAACATTTTAAAAAATTGTATGCATATAATAAAATAACCTCAAAATATATCACACTGAGGAAGGCACGGCTTGCGCAAGGACAGTGTGACATTTACAAAAGGTACCCTGCGAGGCTAGTAGATGGAGGTGGTTAAGGCACTGGGTCCCACATGGCTGACCACGGTTCCATCCCAGAACCTGAGACTTGGAAATCTCGTCGGCCTGTGTGTGTGTGCCCAAAATCTGGAGAGCAGAATGGAATGCAGGAGAAAGAATTGCAGTGTGCCCCTTCCCCCGGGGGGCGATTTCTCACTTTCCCTTTTTGTCTTTCTAGCAAGTCTATGTGCGCTATGGCAAAAACCTAAAAAAATAGGAACCAGCAGTTAGCGTAATGGCTATGTCGCTGGACTCCCACGTAGTCGACCGCGGTTCGCGTCCCGGACTAGGCAGCTTAAACTCACGCCGGGCATGTGTGTGTGCGTAACCAAGATCCTGAGAGGAGAACGGAGGAGAAGGGATTGTGGCGTGGCCATCCCCCCTGGGGGGTGATTTCTCGCTTTCTGTCTCTCTGTCTCTCACTGTCTGTCTGACGAGTGCACGCGCCCTATAGCAAAAACCTCTCAAAAACAAAACAACCTAAAAAAATAACAACAAAAATGTGCTCTGTACTGGAACCTAAGTCAACGGACTGAAATTCTAGGATGTTTTGACCACATTTGTCTAATCCAGAAATAAATTACAGAAAAGTGTAACTAGAAAACCCCCCACACATTTGGAAGTTAAGAAACACACTACAGAGGCCCGCAGATGGCATAGTGGTTAGAGGCAATGGGTTCCCACATGACCAACTGTGGTTCAAGTCCCGGACCTGGCAGCTGGCTTTCTCGCTTTCCCTTTCTCGCTCTCTCTGGTCAAATTAAAAATAATAATAATAACAAATGGAATTAAATAAATAAATAATTCTTTTGAAAAAATAAGCACATTGTAAAGATGAAATCATGAGTCAGAAAGACGGAAAAAGCGCGGGTACTAGTGTGTACCAGGGTTGCGCGCCCTCTCGTGACTCCTGAAAAGGACCATCATCCCCATTCCACAGAGAGGAAAGTGAGGCTTGAAGAGATCTGCAGATTTCTCAGAGCCACCCAGCTACACCCAGGGCTGTCAGATTCCAGTTTCTAATGACCTAACCACCCCCATTTTTCAGATAAGGAAGCCGAGGCTTATAGCACAAGGGCAATAAGTGGTAAGACTTGAATAGGGAATTGGAACTCAGGTCGAGGTAGACGCCAAGTCTTTACAGAGTGGGAAACTGAGGCGTGAGGCTGCAGGGACTTGCCTAGAAAGGCACAGCTAGGGCTGGTGGGAGGCTGAGGTTCAGGCCGAGCTCTGGAATGGGAAATTAGTCTGAGAGGAAATGACCACAAAAGCCTCCCCCTGACTGGGCAGGAAGGGCAGGACAATGCCCCAGACAAGCTGGAAGCGGGTCCTCCCGGCTGCCCCCTACAGGCTGGGCCCAGGGCTGACAGGAGTCCGTTATTGTGAGGTCAGAGGCGCAAACGTCAGTCTCCTGGAGCCTCACACAAAACGGCCATTGACACAGTTTGGGGGGGTGCTGTGACTAGGCCCTGAGTGGAGGAGGGGCTACCGTAAGGCCCAGAAAGGCTGAGGCAGCAGCCTGGGGTCACACAGCCCACAGATCCATCACTCTGGCCACACAGTGGAAGACCAGGGCGGCCACTGGAGGCCATGACACAGTTCCAGGCACCCAGGAGCCCACAGGCTACCTAGAGTTAGCCCTGGGGACCCGCTTCAGCCACTCAGAATAGCCCTAGCCCACAGAGGCCCAGCAGGAGCTCAAGGTCAGCTGGCAAGGGGAGGCTGCTGGTGTCTCCCTAGCCTGAGTGCTGTTCCCCACTGCATCCTGCGCATTCTCCCAGCCGCCAGCCGCCAGCCGCCAGCTGTCTGCCTGGAGTGTGGCCGAAGGCTGGTCAGGTCTCCACAGGCACAGAGGGCCAGGTGTGGTGGGACAGCTGGAGGGCAGGTGGGCAGAGGGGGCTGGAGGCCGCAGGGGCTGGCCAGCGATTGGACTGTGGCAGTTGCTCTGCACCTGCTCTGGGCCTTTGAAAGGGGGGGACAGAATCCCTGGGAGACCAGACCTGAGCGGTCCTGGGCCTGCCCCCAAACTGTTGGTGACCCTGACTCGGAGTCTGTCCCTGCCAGTCCCCGCTTTCCCAGTGAGCACACTCGCCTGCCTGGTGGTGCCTGGTGGACTGCCATCTTCTACATTGGCTCCTGGTGGCTTGGAAGGAAGGGTCGGGGGCCAGAGAGCTGGAGCAGAATGGCCTGGGGGGCCACTTGACGCCTGAGGCCATTACCAGTGCTGGCTTCTAAAGTCCCTTTGGGCCAGCCCTGCCCCTGCTGAGGCCCACAAGGGGCTCCCCTGGCTTACCCATGAATCTTGTGAAGTTAGAGCCATTCTGGTGGAGCAGGACAAGGGCCTGGAGCCCCAACCCCTGTCCAGGCAGCTCTAAGGACCCCTCTTACAGCCTCAGGGTGCCATGACACCTACTGGGACAATCACTGCTGAGAATGGGGTTTAAGCCCCCTAACCAGGCACCAGAGGCTTAGTCTCTAGTTCTTATTTTCCACTGATGTCTGGGCCAGGGGGTGCAGTGGGGGGGGGGACACTATACCCTATTCCCAGCTGCTCCAGAGACAAACTCTGTAACTTCATCCCCAGGGCCTTTATGGAAGCCATTTCTGCTTTCCAGAAGCTTCTTTCTCTGTTTTGCATCTGGCAAACACTTCCTTAATTCCAGAGGACTAAAAGCTCATGGCCTCCTCCCAGAAGACCTCCAGTGACTGCCTGAGGAGAGCCGCTTTCCCTCTCCTACCCCCCCACCTCTACTCCCACCCCAGCTCTCTCAGAATTCAGGAGGCAGGAGAGGCCGGCCGGTATGCTGGGGCAGGGGGGTGCAGGGGGGGGGGGGGACACTATACCCTATTCCCAGCTGCTCCAGAGACAAACTCTGTAACTTCATCCCCAGGGCCTTTATGGAAGCCATTTCTGCTTTCCAGAAGCTTCTTTCTCTGTTTTGCATCTGGCAAACACTTCCTTAATTCCAGAGGACTAAAAGCTCATGGCCTCCTCCCAGAAGACCTCCAGTGACTGCCTGAGGAGAGCCGCTTTCCCTCTCCTACCCCCCCACCTCTACTCCCACCCCAGCTCTCTCAGAATTCAGGAGGCAGGAGAGGCCGGGGGAGGGGCCAGAACCAGAGGAAGGGAAGAAAGAGGAAAGAGGGAGGGACGGCTCTAGGTGGAAGGAAGGCCATGAGGGCAGGAGAGACAGGAAGACTGGAGGACAGCAGGAGGGTGGGTCTACTGGGGTGGGCATCCCTCTCCCCTTCCCTCTCACCCTCTTCCTTCTCTGTTTTTCTTTCCCAGGCTCTGGTGGGGAAAGGGATTCCAGAGCCCATTTCAGGGCCCCAGATGGGCCACCTGGCCAGGGGAACAGGGGGTAAGAGGCAGGGTTATAAGCTACTAGCCACTCTGAGGCTTCAGTCCCCTGGTGAAGAGTCAGCCCAGGGCTGGCCCAGGGCTCCTGGGGCCACCTGGTGAGCTGGGTCAGCCAGCCTGGGTGCTGTGGTTCCACATCGCGGGACTCTGCTGCTGATCGGCCTCTCAGGCTACTTCCCCAGGGTGGAGCTGGGTCTCCCCTAAAGCCAGGAGGTAGGAGGACGGCCACCAGGATGCAGGCATGGTCTGCTACCTTCACTGACACCCCAGAGCCTGATCAGGCCGCACCCTACCTGAGAGGCTCCTTTGGTCTCCTCGGCCCCACCCTTCTCCCCCAGAACCCGGAAAGGCAACCAGCTTCCTCTGGGGTGGGGGCTGAATCCAGCTGGGGGAGGCGGGTGTCTGCAGGAGCTTGGGCAGGTGTCCCTGGGCCTCTTCGTTTGTTTAGTTCTGGGCAAACTCTAAGACGCCTTTTCTCAGGGTGTCAAGTCCTACTCCTGTCAACATCTGGAGGTTTGACCATTATTGGGCACTTGCTGTGTGCCTCGCCATGCTCCACTCAGGGGGTCCCTGAGCTGGCCCTAGCCCTGGCCCTGCAGAGAGGGCAGAGGCCCAGGGCACACAGCTCGCTCAGGCTCGGACGTCAGACGGCTTCCTTGTCTTGGTAAAGCTAGCTGGGGGCAAACTGAACCTCAGTTTCTCAGAGAAGGAGGTGAAAGCTCCTGATGGGCAAGGTCACTGTGAGCCTCACGTGTAAGGAGCTCTGTGGGACTGGCAGGCGGTGTGGTGGTTAGGGTGGCTGGGTCCCGCATGGCTGGCTGCACAGTCTGAGTCTGGTGGCTTTAAAAGCATACTGGATGCATGTGCGTGCAGGCCCCAAATCCCCAAATGGAGGGGAGGGGACTGCAGCGAGATCACTGCCCAAAAGGGTGCTTTCTCACTTGCCTTCTGTCTTTCTGTGGCAAGAACCTGTGTGCTCTAGCAAATGAAAACAAGAAAAAAAAAAAAGATGTGAAGGAGATCAAAACTGTATAGATGGGCGCTGTATATTATATGTAATATATACACATATGTGTGTATGTATGTGTGTGTGTATGTGTGTGTGTATATATATATACACACACACATACACACACACACATACATATAATGTGGTCATTCATTCATTCATTCAAGACCTCCTCTGGGCTCAGTCCAAACACAGGACTGAGTCTCTGACTTGCAGTCAGCGTGGCACGGCAGAAAGGACCAGAGTTCAGGACTTAGGCTGGTGACCCTTCTGACCTGCTACCTGTTCGTGTGGTCTTAGGTAAGTTACTTCCCTCTCCAGCCATAGTCTTCTCATCTGCAAAAATGAGGAATCACCCTCCTATTCTGAAGATCAACAGCCACCAGTCACCCTGGGGGAACAGGCCTCCCCATCTCCCGATTTTTGCTGGGCTGAGACTAATTCCTCCTGAAGATATCGAGAGGGCGCTGCGGGGGCTTGACCCTAAGCTGCTAGTGGGGCAGACAGACGGGGTTGCTGAGGCCTGCAAGGACACGGGCACATGGCGACTTGCTGGTCATGTGAGGAGCATGTGGCCATTTCCTCAGCACCAACTGCTCGTGAGGCCCTAGGCCGGGCTCTGCTTATTGTGGCTCATTTAAGGGGGCAACATCTCCCTTCTCAGAGCCGTGGGCACCAAGCATCATGCCTCTGCTTCACAGAAAAAAAAAAAGGTTCAAAGAAGCCACTAGAAGGACTTTCACCCCCAAAACGTCCCTGCGGTCTCCTTTAAGGACAGCATTGGAAGCGTGGAGGAGGGAGCAGCCTACTATATATATCCATATCTGCATTTTTGCAGCAAGCATGTGATTTTTAAAAGTTTTAATTAAAAACAGCGGCTTGTGTGCTAGGAATAAAGCCGTGTCGAAATGTGACAGGAGCCAGAGAGAGACAGAGAAGTCAGGTGGACACCTGGGTCCCCCTCTCCGCTTGGCCACTGCCCCAGGTCATGGTCACTGAGCCAGGACACGACACCCAGACCCTTTACGTGCAGGCACAGGCCTCACCTGATAGCACCGGGAGCCTGGACATGTGTTCATTCCCCTGTCCGCAGACTCCTCTGTTTCTTTAAAGTTTACTTCTTCTGTGGGTGAGAGACAAAGACAACACCCACAACAGGGTCTTCACGCCACAGCCCACCCCCAGCTGCAGCCAGCCCGGCCCACTAGGGAAGTCTCTGGACGTGCACTGGGAACCTTCCCTAGTGGGCCAGGCTTGCTGTGCTGATCCTGCTGCCCTACTGTCCAGGCCTGCTAGAGTGTTCTTTTACTTTGTTGTGTCTGAGCTTTATAAGAATTTTTTTTCAAATGAAATACAGAAAAGGTCCTCTCTGCCTGGGTTATGACCCTGCCCCTAGACCAGGCTGACCTGTCACAGGGCCCTGCCTGATGGGTGCCTACTCTCACCCCCATTCCATCCCAAATCTGGGCCTGCTCTCAGGAGGGTGCTATGTTCATGACCCTTCTCTGTTGGATTTCTCCTAGAATGTGGGATGGTGAGGAGGTCCATGGGTAATGTACCTCTGAGCCTGGAAGCGTGGATTTTAGGCAGGGGCCATGGCAGAGTGGGCGGACCCCCTGAGCTCCTCGGGTTTCTCCTGGCATCTGGATCGCTTGGCTACCCATGCATACTAAAAACACTGTAAACAAATAAGAGCAAGTTTCAAGGTCTGCAAATCATAGCTCCAGAGGGTGAGTGAAGTTGTGAATCTGCAGCCATGCAGAACAGCTGAGGCCAGGAGCCAGAAAAAAGGAAGCACCCCGCCACCCTACCCGACCTTTGCAGAAAGGGTGAGTCCGGCGGGCACAGACAAGTTAGCCCAACATCGACTGCCCGGCAAGTCTGGGGCAGAGGCTCGGTAGGCGACAGGAGAGTACTAAGGAAGGAAGTGGTGACCGGACATGCCAATGTACGCCACTGGGAACTAACCCGTCGTGCTTGTCCTCGTTAACTGTAGGTGACTGGACCCCATCCAGGAGGAATGTGGGCTTAGGAGGTGATACTGCTTCAGTGGTCACACGGCTAGCCGGTTCAGAGCGCTGGCACTCCTGCAAGCATTTACGTGTTAGTTCCACCCCAAATGCAAACCTAGGAGGCAGGTGTTAGCCATCATCTTCATTTTAGAGTCAAGGGAAAGGAGGCACAGGCAGTGAGGTGGCTGACTTGGGGTCGCACCTGGTGGACAATGAAGCCAGATCTTTAGCTTTCTATGGGGCGTGAGCTGCCAGAGAGAGAGAAAAAAAACTGAGGAAACACCCCCAGAAGAGATGGCCACCCACAATCCCTTCTCCCCCATTCTCCTCTCGGGATTTTGGCTCTGTGTGCACACACGCCTGGTGGGGCTGAGACTCAAGTCACCCAGTCAGCCATGCAGGATCCAGTCGCCTTAACCTCCACACCGCCTGCTGGCCCAGATTTTTATTTATTTATTTATTTTAAATTTTGAGAGAGAGAGAGACACCCCTAAAAGGGCCTTCACATCCCAGCCCAGTCTCGGCCAGCTTGGATCATAGCATACACTAAGGACCTTCTCACACAGCCTCAGCACCGTGGAGCCCCGTTACTGCTGTGCCACTGCCGGGTCCCAAGCCAGATCTGAACAGAGCTGACTTTAAACTACCCTTAGAGAGCCCCAGCTGCTGAGCAGACCAGAGTGGAGATGGGGGCAGGAGCCCAGATCTCACCAGGCAGGCCCATCAAGGGGCACCACCTTCCCCCGTCTAGGAGAGGGCACGTGACCGGAGCTGGCCAATCACATGCTCTCCAAGGATGTGGAAGCACTGTGGCCTCTCCCTGTCTCCTGTCCTTACCATCCGTGGTCCCCCAGGCCCTTCCCATATGGTCCCTGTGGGCCACCCATGGTTTCTGTTCTTTGCCACCAGAGAGCCCTCCTGAGGCAGGAGTTGCCTCACCCTGCTCCAACCCAGAGCCGCTCTCCTCAGCCCATGATCCTGCTGGGTGTAGAGGGATACAAAAAAAATAGAGAGACTTGCTGGAGGTCTCTGGTGACAGAGCACAGGGCTCTGTCCTCACCCTAAGCTGTTGATCATCGGTCCCCAATTTGGGTTTAGAACACAGAAGCCCTGCTCATAAAGGCCACAGCTACCACGCTGGCAGAATGAATGCCTTGTGTCATAGAAGTGGGACTCACAGAGCTTTCAAGGCTACAGCTGGATGGGAGCCAGGAAGAGGACATTTAGGCAGCATAATGTACGGTCTCGCGTGTGTTTCCGAAGGAGCCATTGTGCGAGTGCCAGACGGCGAGGGAGAACTGGCTGGATGCTAGTTCGTGGGAAAAAGCCCTCTGCCTTCGCAGAGCCTAATGTAGCTGTTGAAAACACAAATGCTTCTCGTAATGCAGGCTGTATTACTAAAGATTGAGTGTCTATAGGGCCAGCAAGTGGCGTGGTGGTTAAGGGTGCTGGACTCCCACATGACTGACTGTGGTTCGAGTCCTGGACGTAGTGGCTTGCTTTCTCACCCCCGCCCCAACAGTTCGAGTCCCGGACCTAGTGGCTTGCTTTCTCACTTTCCCTCTCTCTCTCTCTGTCCCTCTCTGGTCAAATTAAAATAAATAAAGTAAAATAATTCTTAAAAAAAAAAAAAAAGACTGAGTGTCTAGAAAACTGGAGATGACAGTACCTTTAAACAGTCCACACAGGGAGTATGTCTCCAGTTCTGGTGTCTACACTTTAAGGAACAATGACAAAAAATCATTCCAAAAAGGGTAGCTCAGGTTATGGGGGCGCCACTGTGCCCTGAGGCCATTGGTAACAGCTCAGGGAACCCTCGGGAGCCAGGCTCCCTGAGTGCTAACTGCAGGAAGGCCCAGGGAGAAGGCCCCAAAGTCACAGTGCCGGGGACCAGCTTTGGGAAATTAGATGTGCTAATGAAGACCCATTGGGTGGCAAGTAGCTGAAACCTACTGGAGCTCCTTCAGCACAAAGGAATTTACCTCGAAGAAATCGGGCCATTTAGGAGATGGAGGGCAGGAGGGGCAGCCTGTGGCACTGGGTGGCAGCAGGCAGCACCCAGGAAGGCCTGACTCCTGCTGTCTTTCCTCTGCTTCCTCTTTTGCCACAGAACAGCTTTTTGTTTTTTTTGACAGTGCATGTGCACTCACCAGAGAGAGAGACAGAAAGTGAGAAATCACCCGCCAGGCGAGAGGGCCACACTGTAGCCCCTTCCCTCCAGTCCCTTCTCTTCCATCTCTCCTCTCGCGATTTTGGGCACACACGCACATGTACCTGGTGTTAATTTCAAGCCACCGAGTCCGGGACTTGAATAGCAGTTGTTCACATGGGAGTCCAGTGCCTTAACCACTATGCCACCTGCTGGACCCTGGAACAGTTGTCTTTGCTTACCAGGATACTGGCCAGAAACCACTGTCCAGCCCCGACAGTAATGAGCCACCCTTCCACCCCTTGGACCCACTTCAGGACTGGGGGTGGTGATGAGGAATGAGGCAGAGGTGAGGTAGCCAGTTACAGCTGGTTTTTACAGACTTGGCCAGCCTTGGGAGGGGGGCAGGGTACGTTGCTTAGACATAGTGCTCATGTGAGCTGGGGCACTGGGGAGGCCCAGGTTCTATTCCTGGGACAACCTAAAGGCCAGGCATGGCAGCTGTGCCTACGAGCCTATGACTCAAGGAGGCTGAGGCAGGGGAATAGTGAGCACCAGGCTGGCCTGGGCAGTACAGCATGAGACCTTCTGTCTGAAAAAGGGAATACTCTAATGAACTCCCTTGTGCCCAGTGCCTAACTTCAGGCCAGAATGTCACCAGGAATAAGTTTTTTTTTTTTTTTTTTGCTGTACGGCACATGCGCTCACCAGAAAGAGACGGAAAACAAGAAATCACCCCCCGGGGGGATGGCCACGCCACAATCCCTTCTCCTCTCAGGATCCTGGGCATGCACGCACATGTGCCCAGCATGAGTTTAAGCCACTGAGTCCAGGACACGAACCGTGGTCGACTACATGGGAGTCCAGCCACATAGCCATTATGCCAACTGCTGGTCCCACCAGGAATAAGTGTTCTTCAAGCCTCGGTATCCTCCTTCTAGGACTAGCCACTCTACAGATTTTGGAGTTTCTCACCTCCTTACCTTTCTTTTCTTTTCTTCTTTTTATTTTTAATAATTATTTTATTTAACTTTATTTATTTAAATTTGACCAGAGAGGGACAGAGTGAGAGAGAGAGAGGGTAGGGGGAAGTGAGAAAGCAAGCAGCCAGATCCGGGACTCAAACCACAGTCAGCTGTGTGGGAGTCCAGAGCCTTTAACCACCATGCCACCTGCCAGCCCCACCATTATTATTCTTTAAAAGAAGTTTTTGCCTTAGGGTGTATGTGCTCACTAGAGAAAGAGACAGACAGAGATTGAGAGGGGAAGTGAGAAATCACTCACTGGGGGATGACCATGCCACACCCCTTCTCCTCCATCCTTCTCCCAGGATCTTGGGCACATATGCACATGTGCCTGGCATGATTTTCTTTCTTGTTCTTTTTTAAGAATTAATTTTATTGGTCATCATTTTTGATTTTTAAAATTTGACCAGAGGTGGGGGGAAGTGAGAAAACAAGCTACCAGCTTTGGGATTCGAGCTGTGGTCAGCCATGCGGGAGTCCAGCACCTTAACCACCGTGCCACCTGGCGGCCCCATGCCCAGCATGGTTTTCAAGGCACTGGGTCCAGACTTGAACTGCATTCGGACATGTGGAGTCCAGCAACGTAACCACTACGCCACCTGCTGGCCTCTTTACCTTTCTTTATAGGTTTATTCCGCAGTACAGAAGTAGGCCAGCTTGAGGTTGAGCAGGACTGCAGTCATTTTTAAGTGAAGAAAGACCTGTGGAGGGACCAGCAGTTGGCGTAATGGCTATGTCGCTGGACTCCCACGTAGTCGACCACGGTTCAAGTCCCGAACCCGGCGGCTTAAACTCACGCCAAGCGCATGTGCATGTGGGTCCAAGACCCCAAGAGGAGAATGGAGGAGAAGGGATTGCGGCATGGTCATCCCCCCGGGGGGTGATTTCTCTCTTTCTGTCTGTCTGTCTGGTGAGCGCATGCACCCCCCTATAGCAAAAACCTCTCCAAAAAAAGAAAAGAAAAAAAAAAAGAGAGAGAGAGAAGAAAGACCTGCTGAGAACAGCCTGGCCAAGCGCTGGGTCACGGGGAGGTCTGTTTGAGGAACTGTCAGACGAGAACCCAGGAGTGGGTGTTTGCAGGAATCAGGATAATTACTCAGGGGAAAGCGATGGGCTGCCTGACTGTAGAGAGGAATGATTTGCACCTGCTTGTATCTTATGTGTATTTTTATAAACACTGAGAACATGAGGAGCTGTGCGAGGCAGTTTGGTGGTGCTTGCTGTCTCCCTGAGACTGTCACAGCAGTGAACTCCCTTCTTCCCTGACCTCTGCCTTGCTGACGGCAAGCAGCAGACAGACTTAGCTGGCCGCTAACATGACACACCTAAGAAGTGAGGGCCCCTCTTGCATGCCTGAATTTCCACCAAGGGGTGATCTGCCTGTAGCCTCTTGTGCGCTGTTGCTTTTAGCTGAGCCGAGGTTTGAGAGAAGCTTGCACATGGCAGGCAGGACAGGCCCAGGACCGTGGGTTACTTCAGGGGATGGAAGGAGAGCGAGAAAGGCCCATGTAACCTCCATCCTGGGATTCCTGGCAGAGCCCCTCCAGGACAGCTAGGCTGAAGGTAGAGGCTAGTAGTGTGCTCCCTGAGGAGCAGGAGCACCCATGTATTGGTCATCTGGAGAAAGATGCTCCCGAGGACCTTCCTTGGGAGACTGGGATCTGGGGCCCTCCATCCCCAGACAGGCCTGGGCCAATGACATATCTCTGTGCTACCATCACTGGGACCTACCCGTGCGTCCCCACAGACCACAGCCTGCAGGTGTAGCTCCTGCCCAAACCAGGTGGCAAGTCGTCGGCCCTGCTGGGCGTGAAGCTGTGCCCTGTTGCCACTTGGCCCCTTTCACACCATGAGGCACCCTAGGCTGTGGGACCCAGGGGAAAGCCTGGCATTGGGAGCCTAGTTTTATTTATTTATTTATTTATTTGGAGAGGTTTTTGCTGTAGGGTGCGTGCACTCGCCAGACAGACAGAGAGAGACAGAAAGCGAGAAATCACCCCCCAGGGGGGATGGCCACACCGCAATCCCTTCTCCTCCATTCTCCTCTCGGGATCTTGGGCACGCACGCACATGCACCCAGCGTCAATTTAAGCCACCAGGTCCGGGACACGAACTGTGGTCAACTACGTGGGAGTCCAGCGACATAGCCATTATGCTAACTGCTGGTCCCTGGAGCCTAGTTTTTGAGCTCTCCCCACCACTGCCAAGTAGCTGCTGCACCCCAGGTGCTCTTGGCAAGGCATCGCTTCACCGACTGCTCACAGGCAACCCCTGGGAGCACCCCCACTTTACAGACTGGGAAACGAGGCGCTGAGACAGCAGGTGCGTGCCCGAGATCGCAGCGCTAGTGGTTGGTAGGACCCAGGGTTAGCCCAGACCTGTGGGTCTCACTGGGGCAGGAGCTCTGGCCTGGCCTGTGGGGGGGAGAGGCCGGGAGGGGCAGAGTATA
>NW_006160089.1:2546080-2560504 GCF_000334495.1 Tupaia belangeri chinensis
CCCCGCGAGGACAGCTAGGCTGAAGGTAGAGGCTAGTAGTGTGCTCCCTGAGGAGCAGGAGCACCCATGTATTGGTCATCTGGAGAAAGATGCTCCCGAGGACCTTCCTTGGGAGACTGGGATCTGGGGCCCTCCATCCCCAGACAGGCCTGGGCCAATGACATATCTCTGTGCTACCATCACTGGGACCTACCCGTGCGTCCCCACAGACCACAGCCTGCAGGTGTAGCTCCTGCCCAAACCAGGTGGCAAGTCGTCGGCCCTGCTGGGCGTGAAGCTGTGCCCTGTTGCCACTTGGCCCCTTTCACACCATGAGGCACCCTAGGCTGTGGGACCCAGGGGAAAGCCTGGCATTGGGAGCCTAGTTTTATTTATTTATTTATTTATTTGGAGAGGTTTTTGCTGTAGGGTGCGTGCACTCGCCAGACAGACAGAGAGAGACAGAAAGCGAGAAATCACCCCCCAGGGGGGATGGCCACACCGCAATCCCTTCTCCTCCATTCTCCTCTCGGGATCTTGGGCACGCACGCACATGCACCCAGCGTCAATTTAAGCCACCAGGTCCGGGACACGAACTGTGGTCAACTACGTGGGAGTCCAGCGACATAGCCATTATGCTAACTGCTGGTCCCTGGAGCCTAGTTTTTGAGCTCTCCCCACCACTGCCAAGTAGCTGCTGCACCCCAGGTGCTCTTGGCAAGGCATCGCTTCACCGACTGCTCACAGGCAACCCCTGGGAGCACCCCCACTTTACAGACTGGGAAACGAGGCGCTGAGACAGCAGGTGCTTGCCCGAGATCGCAGCGCTAGTGGTTGGTAGGACCCAGGGTTAGCCCAGACCTGTGGGTCTCACTGGGGCAGGAGCTCTGGCCTGGCCTGTGGGGGGGACAGGCAGGAAGGCCGAGTCTAGAAAGTGATGTCTGAGTTGGATCTGTCAGGCAGGAGGACAGGAAAGAATCCTCCAGGTAGACTCACCACGCACACACACGCGCGCGTGTGTGTGTGTGTGGGGGGGAGAGAGCCATGCAGTCCAGGTGGAGCGAAGGTGGAGGGGCAGAAAAACGCACAGTGTGGCTGGCTCCTGGAGTGGGGCAGGGCAGGATGAGGCCAGGAGGGGGCATGATGCTCTGGCCCAGGCTCTGGGATCCACTGCAGGTGGTTCCAGGACAGACAGGGTTTAAGCCCAACTCCATCCACCCCAGCAGCCAAGCTCACCAGGCCAGGTGAACAGGGTCTGCCTAGAGGGCTCTGGCATGATGGGCTGGGTTAGAGAAGGTGGTTTGGGTAAACCGGGAGCAAACAGGTGGCTGGGCAGTGCCCGGGGCCAGGTGCGGGCGGCAGTGTCCAAGCAGGGGTGGGGAGTCATTTATATTAAGTGGAGTCTGGGACCCATCTCTGGGTGGAGGGACGGCCTATAAGGCCCAGTGCAGAGTCCCTGAGGAGCCAAGTCTGTGACCTGGGCCCTCTGGGAGCTAGGGTGGGGGTGGGGCCGCCTCAAAGCTGCCATTGTCAGCCCCCTTGCCCGCCTAACTGTCTGGGACCTAAAATAGAGCAGAGCTCTGCGGATCTCGGATCTCGTGAGAACTTTCTGGCAAAAGGGTCTGGGGGGAGGGGTGTGAGTCACACTAGGAACCCTGGAGGCTGGAGCTTGAAAAGCCCAACTGCCCCACCCCTGCCCCAGGGAGTCCACAGGGTGTGGGGAAGTTGACTCTGTCCACTGCCCCCAACAGCTGCGGATCCAGCTTTCCCAGGGCTCTGGGTGGCTGGGCTAACTCCTGCCCCCTTGGGGCCTCGGTTTCCCAGATGTACCAGGCGAAAGGGGCCTCAGATCTGCCGCGAGGCCTGTTGGGATTCATGGCAGGTGGTCCTAATATAGGCTCCAGATTTGGTCAGCCAGGCGCAGGGTGAAACTCCAGTCCCACTTCTCTTGGCTGAGTGACAAGTCTCCCGACCTCTTGGCCTCAGTTTCCTCCTCCGTAAAACGCAGTAAAAACAAGTGCTGTTCTGTCGCGTCCTCTCACAAGGATATAGGGGGCTTCTGGGCCTCCCTGGGCAGCCTCCACCCCCTCAGGGAGCATTGGTGTGCAGCCTGAGCCCAAAGTGTGGGCAACCCTGTCTGCGTCTGTCCCCCTCCTTCCCCCCTTCCCCACCATTGCCTCCTGCTCCGCACACCAGCCCCCCTGCACATCCTGGGCAGAGGGATCGTGACTCCAGGGGCAGCCCTCCTGGGCACCCACTATGTGCCAGGCTCAATCCTGGAGTCCTGTGGGCAGGGCTGATCCTCTCGCTGTGCAGAAGGGGAAAGAAGCTCGCTGTCACCTGGTCTGCAAAGGGTGCACGGCTCTGGGCACGTCTCGGAGCGGCGAGGGCAGGCGCGGTGCGCGGGACTGGCGCGCCCTCTAGCGGTCGCCTTGCGCACCGTCCCGTCCAGCGGCCCGAGCTGCTCAAGGCCTGGGCAGTCAGCGTCGGGGCCGGGAAGTCCCTTCTCTGAACCGCCCTCGGTTCTGCCTGATGCGGCTCCACCTCCCCGCCCCCCGACAGTTGTCTTCCCCAGGCCCCCCTTTTTTGTCTTCCCAGAGACTCCACCGCGGCTGCGCGCCCGCCCCGATTACCATAGAGACGGCGTGTACACAGTTTCCCCTTCCCGGACTCCATCGGGTCCCAGGAGGGCCCCCGCGGGCCCGGCTAGCGCCCACCTAGGAGGGACCCCACCGGGCTCCCATGAATAGCGGGGCCCCCGGGAAGCTGGCCGTGGGGAAAGTGAAATTCTTCTCACAGCACCGCGGGGAGGTGAGGCCCGCGGGCTCCGCCCAGACCCTAAGGTCCAAGAGGTCTAGGAGGTAGTGAGTTTCCAGAGCGTTCTCTGGGCTCCAGCTGGGTTCCAGCTGGGTTCCACACTCCAGTCCGGTTCAGGCTCCAGGAAGGGCTCTGAGTTCTAAGCTTAGTTCTAAAATGGGCTCCAGGCTCTGGACTGGCTAGACATAGGGCTCTGGCTCCACGGTGACCTCATTGGAGTAGGTCTTGAACTCCCAGTTCTCAGCTCCAGCTCTGGGACGAGTTCTTGGCTGTGGGGCTTCAGGCTCATTTGTTTGTTTGTTTTTTGTTTGGTTGTTTGTTTTTAGAGGTTTTTGCTATTGGGCACGTGCAGATAGATAGAGACAGACAGACAGAAAGCAAGAAATCACCCCCCAGGGGACATGGCCGCAATCCCTTCTCCTCCATTCTCCTATGGGGATCTTGGGCACGCACAAGCGCCTGGCGAAAGTTTAAGCCACCAGGTCCAGGACTCAAACTACAGTCCACTACATGGGAGTCCAGCGATGTAGGAATTACGCCCACTGCTGGTCCCCACAGGCTCCAGAGGCCTCGAGGGTCTTGGATTCTGGGCTCTAGTTGCAGAGCGATGCCTTAAGCCTAAACTCCATGCCCAGCTCTTGGGGTCCAGTGTTTAGGGCCAGCCCTAGTGTTGTCCAGGTCAGGGTGCATCAAGGGGCTCCAGAACGGAGTAATTTTTGTGCTTTTCTTCCAGGTTAACTCCTCTGCCTTCTCCCCCGACGGCCAGAGGCTGCTCACCGCCTCAGAAGATGGCTGGGTGTATGGCTGGGAGACCCAGAGCATTCGGCTGCTGTGGAGGCTGGGCGGCCACACAGGTGGGCTCCGCGGCTAGGCTAAGAAGACAGGCTGGTCTGTTCTGGCATTCTAGAGCTGGGCATCTTGCCTCCCAGGGCTGGGGCAAGATGAATGGACAGGACTGAGGGGGTAGTGGGCAGCAGCTTCAGATACCACACGTGGATTCAGATCCTTTTTTTTTTTCTTGAGAGGTTTTCGCTACAGGGCGCGTGCGCTCGCCAGACAGAGAGACATAGAGACAGATAGCGAGAAATCACCCCCCAGGGGGGATGGTCACGCCGCAATCCCTTCTCCTCCATTCTCCTCTCGGGATC
Organism: Tupaia belangeri chinensis; assembly: GCF_000334495.1. Classification (NCBI taxonomy): domain Eukaryota; kingdom Metazoa; phylum Chordata; class Mammalia; order Scandentia; family Tupaiidae; genus Tupaia; species Tupaia belangeri. The sequence goes on from NW_006160089.1 coordinate 2,550,025, forward strand.
TTGGGCACACATGAACACGCGCCCCGCGTGAGTTTTAAGCCACCAGGTCCGGGACGTGAACCGTGGTTGACTACGTGGGAGTCCAGCGACAGCTAACTGTTGGTTCCCAGATCCTACTGGTTTTTTTTTTGTCCTTGTTGAGATTTATGTTATAGGATACTGTGCGCTCACTTGGAGAGACAGAGAGATAGAAAGCAAGAAATCAACCCCAGAAGGATGGTCACGTTGCAGTCCCTTCCCCTCCATTCTCCGCTCAGGATTTTGGGCACACATACACACGCACATGCAGCTGGTCTCAGTTGAACTCTTGACCTCTTGGGAGTCCAGAGCCTTAACCACTATGCCACCTGCTAGACCCAGTCATCTTTGATTTGCTAGGGGGCACATGCACTTGCAGAAGACAGAATGGGAGAGGGACAGTGAGAAAGCACCCCCTGCAGGGATGGTCATACCACAGTCCCTTCTTTCTCTCTCCCTTCGAGATTTTAGACACCCACACACATGCACCCCATGTGTTTCTCCAGCCACCAGGTCTGGGACTCAAACTGTGCAGTGGGCCATGTGGGATCCAGCTACCCTAACCACGAGACCACACACGCTGTTTTCTTTTGTGGTACGAAATATTTAATATTTGCGACCTTAACCTTAGGGAAGTGTGCAGTTCCGTAGTGGTAATACACTCGGGTTGCTGTGCAACGACTCTCCACAATTATTCATCTTGCAAATCACACCTCTGAATCTATTTAAACACTCACCACCCACACCCACACCCCAGCCCAGTGACCACCTGCTGTGTCTACAAACGGTGGAGCCATACAGTCGTTGGCTTTGTGACTGGCCTCATCATAACACAATGTCCACAGGATGTTGCATCTGCTTGTTTGACTGGGACCTTGGTCAAGTCACATAACCTCTCTGAGCCATTTCCTCGCTGTGGGATGGGGCATACATAGACGCTTCAAAAAATTCACGGAAACTGTATGTTACCAAGAAACTCTGTACAGATTTGGATTTTCTTCTCCTTGCAGGCCCTGAGGAGGAAGTGCCTCATAGGAAATGGTCACGCCACAATCCCTCCTCTTTCATCCCCCTCCTTTCAGGATTTTGGGCATGCAGGCACTGGTGCTGTGTCTTTTCTCAAGCCACTGGGTCCAGGACTCAAACGTGCAGTTGGCTACATGGCCCACCAGACCATAGAGCCAGCAGAGATTTCAAAATTTTATGATCCAAATACAATTTTTTTTTTTTAAGTTTTTACTCAGGGGTGTGTGTGCTTATCAGAGAGAGACTGGGCAAGTGAGAAATCACCCCAGGGGGACGGTCACAGCACAATCTATCCTCCACTTTCCTCTTGGGATTTTGGGCATACATGCCCATGTATCCAGCATGATTTTTCAAGCTGCCAGGTCTGGGATTTGAATCACCGTTGGTCACATGGGAATCCAGTGCCTTCACCACCACACCACTTACTGGCCCTGAAGCCAGATCTTTATTTTAATTTGCTATATAGCACATGCACTTGCCAGAAACAAAGGAAAGAGAAATCACCCTCCCTCCAGGGTATGGCCACACAGCAATCCCTTCTCCACTTCCCTTGTGGGATTTGGGGCATGCACAGGTGGCCAGCATTATCCTCAAGCTGCAGTGTACAGGACTTCAAACCCTGAAGCTGGTCACCTGCTGGCCCAGTAACTATTGTAATTATTGGGGGACAAAGTAAGGGAGTTACAGAACAGACTGACGACTGCTATTAATAGAAAAGTCCATGGCTGGAGAGTGACCCTAGGCTGGCTTAATGGGGAAAGTTGTGGGAGGTGCTTGCATTTGACTTTGGTATTGCCAATTTTCTGGATGGGCAGATAGATTGGGGCTGGGAGTTCTAGGCTGAGAGCCAGCCCAGGCCAAACATGGAAATCTGGACATTTCCAGCTGGCTGGCCTGGGGAAGGTGGTAATTTGGCCAGACATTTGCAGGGGTTGGACTTCAAGACAGGGCCCTATTCCTGAGAATGGCTGCCCACCCAGGCCCTGTGAAGTTCTGCCGCTTCTCTCCTGATGGCCGCCTCTTTGCTAGCACCTCCTGTGACTGCACCATCCGCCTATGGGATGCAGCGAGAGCCAAGTGTCTGCGGGTCCTGAAGGGTGAGTGGGTTGCACCCAGAGCCGCCAGGTCTGGGTTTTCTTTTGGGCCTTGTTGTGTTCTGTCACCTCCAACCCCAGGATTGCAGGTCACAAGAGGAGTGTGGAGACAGTCAGCTTCAGTCCTGACTCAAGGCGGCTTGCCTCGGGTGGCTGGGACAAGCAGGTGATGCTCTGGGAGGTACAGGTATGTGAAGGTACTGGGGTCCGGCCAGACCTGGGATCTGGAGACACACACCCTCCACACCAGCCCCAAAGAGGTCACCCCACTTTTGTACCCTGGTGGCTCAAACCCACCTGTGGGTACCACCAGCTAGACCTGCTGGGATGTATCTGACACATCCCATCTGGCCGCAGCCACCTCCCAAACACACCCACCTAGGTTTCCCTGCCAGGACTGCCCTTCCTGTCAAGGCCCAGCAAGCCACCCAGAACCTGTGCTGGGCCACAAGATTCAGACCCACAGGTAGACCTCTCTAACCTGAGGCCTGCGGCCTGGAGCTGCAAGGCTTCTGGCTGTCGTTCCTCCACCTCCCAGTTGCCACTCAGGGCTCTCCTCTCTAGTCGGGCCAGATGCTGCGCCTCTTAGCCGGGCACCAGGACTCCGTGCAGAGCAGTGACTTCTCACCCAGCGCAGACCACCTAGTAAGTGGCGCCGCTGCATGGGGCCCAGGCTGAGCATGGAAAGGGCAGAGGCTCTGAGGTTGGTCTCAGCCCAGGGAGGGTGGGAATGGGCTAGCCAGTTTGCTCATAGCAGCTGCTGACAGGCCACTGGCTCCTGGGACTCCACCTTGCGCATCTGGGACCTGCGGGCGGGAACCCCAGCTATTTTCTACCAGGAACTGGAGGGTCACCGAGGGAACATCAGCTGCCTGTGCTACTCAGCATCGGGCCTCCTGGTGAGCGAGCGCCAGGCCCTGGGTCGGTTCTGTAGAGAACCAGAATGTGCCTATAATCTTGTCTGAAAGACTGGGGGAGGGGATCACAGCACGGTGGGTCCCTGTCTCTTAAAAAAAATGGGGGGAGGGGGGAACCAGCAGTTAGCACAATGGCTGTCGCTGAACTCTCATGTAGTTGACTGAGGTTCGAGTCTTGGACCCGGTGATTTAAGCCCATACCGGGCATGTGTGTGCCCAAGAGAACGGAGAAGGGATTACTGGGTGGCCATCCTCCCTGGGGGATGATTTCTCACTTTGTCAAGCATACGTGCCCTGTAGCAAAAACTCTCCCCCCAAAAGTGGGGGGCATAGGCTTCTTTGGGCCCAGAGCTATCTACCATTCAGGCATCTGGCTCCTGGGACAAGGCCGTCCACATCTGGAAGCCCATGACCAACAGCCTACTTGTCCAGCTCAAGGGCCACATGAGCTGGGTGAAGAGCATAGCCTTCTCTCCTGATGAGCTGAGGCTGGCCAGCGCTGGCTACTCCCGCATGGTACCGTGCCCATACCCCTTCCCCTAGAGCCTCTGCCCTCCATTCTCAATAATGTCCCCATCTACCAGGATCTGGCATGGTCTAAATGGTATCAGACAATTCTACGACCCAAATAGCTTAAAGCGGAAACCCCTGCCCTCAAATGTGGCAGCTCCTCTCCCAGGCACTTAAATTACACCTGCAGGTGACAAAGCCCAGACTTGGGACTGGCTAAAGCACTGCCTCCCTTCTACTTCCAGGTCAAAGTCTGGGACTGCACCACAGGAAAGTGCCTGGACACCCTGAAGGTAAGGTCTATGGCTACAGCACCCAAGGGAGCTTTGGACAGTCTCACAAACTGCAGAGACCAGAGGACTCGCATCTTCAGCCCAGCTGTGCTTTTGGCAGGGAGTTCTGGAGGTGGCCCACGCCTGCACCTTCACCCTGGATGGGAAGCTCTTAGTTTCTGGAGCTGTTGACGAAGTCCACTGCTCAACAAAGCCATGCAGGACCCCTTGACTGTTACCACCTCCCCCGATGGCCTTCACACCTCCTGGCCTTCCTAGAGGTGCGCAGGCAAGCAGCGTGTTGCATGAATCCCGACACTTGCGCCCCACAACCATCACCTCACCTTCCCAGCCCCATCCCATCTCTTCAGGCCAGCTAATGGAAACATACACAGCACACCAGCTAGTTCTGTTTTATTGAGGCCCGCGCTCAGGCCTTGACCGCAAACTTGCGCAGCGGGTACAGCCGCTCCTTCCGCTGCTGCTTCTTGGTCTTCAGGCTTTCCTCGTGTTTGTTGAGCCGCCGGCGCATGGCACGGGTCTTCTTGGGCCGCAGGTCCAGGGGCTTGTACTTCTTGCCCTGGGAGACGGACGGCAGGGTGAACCTGAGGACTAGGGTCTTAGAGCTACTGCAGCAGCTAAGGAAGCCTGGGAGGGAGGTCCTAGGGAGGGTGGTTGGAGAGGCTGCCCACCCAGGATGAGGTCAGTAGGCCACTGGCAAGGCTCACTAGCTTGCTGATGCCCTCAATCCAAGGCTACGGCTGTGTCCATTTTACAGAAGCCTGCTGATTTCTTGGGCCGACAGGTGCCATAATCACCAGAGGCAGGACTGGGGATCGCACCATGTCTGCTGGCTCCTGACTCAATGCTCCTTTCACTTCCCAATTTCCAGTCACGGTGTCAAAAGTTACACAACCCAGGAAAAGGGATACCTTAAGCACCAGCTAAGTCCTGGGGATGGCGACTGTCACGGCTTTAAGTTACAATCTAGTAAGTACAGGACCCCCTCACAGAATGCTAAGCCTCAGAGAGCTGGCCTGGCCAAGGTTATCCTGCCAGGAGGGGCAAAGTCCTGCTCCTTTCTGGCTTCAGGAGTCCCCACACACTCTTGTCCAGAGCTTTAAAAGAGCTGGAGCCTCTCCCTCCTGGGCACATGTCCTTTCCCTTGTTCTGGCCCCAGATGCTCTCCAGAGGAGTTCTGGACTCGGGGCAGCCCTTGTGGAGGGTTGTTCTGCTGAGGTCCCCTAGTCTTCTTCAGGAGGAGGCCCTGTGCTGAGTGCTAGCTTAGCCACAACTCAGAGTGGGTCCCTATCCCAGGGGCTCCCACTGAACACACACTGAGGCCCATCTGCAGGAAGGCAGTGATTAAGACAGGCTTCTTTTTTTTTTTTTTTTTGAGAGATTTTTGCTATAGGGCGCGTGCGCTCGCCAGACAGACAGAGAGAGACAGAAAGCGAGAAATCACCCCCCAGGGGGGATGGTCACGCCGCAATCCCTTCTCCTCCAATCTCCTCTCGGGATCTTGGGCACGCACGCACACACGCCCGGCGTGAGTTTTAAGCCACCGGGTCCGGGACGCGAACCGCGGTCGACTACGTGGGAATCCAGCGACATAGCCATTACGCTAACTGCTGGTTCCCAAGACAGGCTTCTCTTAAGACCACTGAGATCACTGCAGATACTAGGTGAGCAGGCAGAAAGCCAAGTACACACGATCCTCCGAGGATCAGGCTCCTTCTGGGAAGGGCTGACAGCCTGGAGGTACAGGCCCAGGAGAGGCCTATAGAGTGAATGAGGATTCTCAAGTCTGAGAACTACAGAAAGAAGCTGCACAGGGTACGGGTGAGCTCTAAGGGGGACTTGGAGGAAGGAGGTTTTTGTCCACCAGTAACACTTATGTCAGCAGACACTGGTATGGCCCACATGCAATTCACAGATAGCTATTTACATTAAAAATTCACTTTTTTGGTCACCGCAGTCACATGAAGTCAGGGTTCCCTGGACAGGGCTGCTGAAGAAGCTGCCTCCCAACCCTCCCTGACTGAGTGAGGGTGCCTAGCAAAGCAGCACAGGTTCTCCCTGAATATTGTTGGACACCACCTCCACCCAGGCCCCTCAGAATCCGATGGAAGCTTCAGACCAACTCCTCAGAAATGTTCCCACATACAAATGCACACACCCCGGTGTGCTGGTAACCCCCCCGCCTCAGCCCCATGCTCATATCGCAAGCAGCGAGCCCAGCCACACCAGGATAGCTTTTCTGATATGTCAAACCCTCTAATTATTCACATACTAATTCGGGCATTGAGGTAAAGCAACAATTAAAGCCCCTAATCAGATGACTTTAACGAAGAAAGATTATCCTGGATAAACTGACCAGGCCTGAGTGAGTTAAGAGCATTGTAAGTGTGACTGAGGATCCCTCCAAGGAACCCCACCTAGGCACAGCACCTGAACCCATGTCACAAGTTCCAGCCAGCCCCAACAAGCGCACAAGCCAACTTTGTAGTTAAGTCAAATGAGTGTGTACACAGACAGTTGCCCACAGGTCCTGCAGCCCTGCTCAAATCCTGGAAACACTAACGGTAAGGATAAGACTAGGAAATGGCTATCAAAATGTGAGGCTTTGATGTCTCAAGGCCAGACAGCAACTCTGGCTTGGTCACATGGAGACATAAGCTGAATCCAATTTTTTCCCTTAAGTTTTTACTCTAAGGGCACATGTGCTCGCTGGAGACAGAGGGAAGGAAAGTGAGAAATCACCCCCAGAAAGGAAGGCCACACAATCCCTTCTCCATTCTCTCAGGATTGGGGCACGTACACACATGTGCCTGAAATGATTTTCAAGTCACTGGGTCCCAGACTCAAACTATGGCGTCTGGCATGTAAGAGCCAGCACCCTTCACGTCACATCAGCTACAGGCCTTCCATTCTGATCTTCAGTCTTACCCTTGGGGCCTAATACAGGAGCTCAGCTTAAAATAATTGCCTCTTGTAATTTATTACTTTTAAACTTGCTATGGAGCACAAACAAGAGAAAGATGCCAGGTCTAGGACTTGAACCACAGTGGCCATCTGGGAATCCTGCACATTAACTACCATGCCACCTGTTGGCCCACCTCTTGTAATTCTTAACACGTGAAACCTTTAAAAATATTTCAAACAGTTCTAATACTTTTCATATTGCATATTCATATGAAAAGCTATCATTTTGGTAATTGTTCATGTTATTGACTATCTTGATGATTTTGAAGCTACTGAAGAGTTTTTTTAAAAGAATTTTTATTAGTGGATGCTTACGCTCACCAGAGAAAAAGAGAATGAACCCCCTAGTGGGGGAATGGTCCCAGTGCAATCACTTGTCCAACTCCCCCCATTAGGATTTTGGGCCTGCAGGCATATGCATACAGTTTGTCAAGGGATTAAGCACCAGGTCTAAGACTTCAACTCTGCACTTGGCCATGTGGGATCCAGTTGCCTTAACTACCCAAAGCTAGTGCGGTTTCAAAATAAGATATAGTCCAATAAATCCTAGAAAAAATTAGGGGGCCAGGATGAGAACCTCCTATGAGCATTCAATCCAAACTCCCCAAGACATGATTTAGAACCTGGGTCCATCATTTTGCTGACAGTACTTAACCTAAGCCTTCGGGTGCTTAGAAAAACAAGACTGTCAGGAGCTTGGCAATGACTGACACAAAGTAGATGCTACAGTTAAAACGAAACAGTCAATCCCCATACACTGCCAAAGACAGGAGTCAAACCCCTAGACTCCAACCAGACCACATCACACCCAGTCCCACTACAGCAGAACCCCTTCCAGGCCCAAGAAGGGCTGGATCTTAGCTTCTTACAGTCACCTCCACTACCCTCATCCCTGACTCACCTTGTAGAATTTCCTGAGGTTTTCTTTCTGAGTCTGGTTAATGACGGTGAGAACACGGGCAATGGATTTGCGGACAACTCGGCTATGGGACAGAGATGTTAATGAATATAGGAAGGAAGCACAGCACTGACTAAGACCCCATGACTGAGACAGGGAGTGAAGGGCTGACAAGTCTGGTACTTTTGAACTGTTAAGTGTCCACTGAGACAGAAGCAAAGAGGACTAAAGGAGGAACTAACTGCTGGTTTGTGGAGTACATCAGGAAAGAACTTTCAACCCCTGGCTCAGAATTCATCCTGAGGGCTATTAAGAGTTAAGCAAGCCAATCTGAACAAGCTGATGGGAGGGAAAGAATCCTGCCATGGGCTGGGCCACCAGGCTGGTATGAGAATGGCAGGAGAGGCCACTCATGACCAAGAAGCAAAAATGCTACTGGGGGTGGGGGCAGGGTCACCACTACACAGCTGGCAATGGTTTGATATGCAACTTTGCTGTGCCCCTCGACTCACCCAATGCACCCTTCCAGCTGCAGAAGGCTGTGGGACAAAGGGCGACACATTTTATTTAAACGGGAGGAAATCCTCTGGGAGGTGAGCTAACCTACAAGTCAGGTGGGACATGGCAGATGTGGAATCTACCCAGGTTGTCTGACTTCAAACTCATATTCCTTTCACAAATCTCCCTGATTCTTAGCCACGCAAAACATACTCAAGAAAGAGGGACCAGGCACCCACCTACCATGTGGGGAAAGACAAGGGGGGAAAAAATCAAGTGCTGGTGGGAGATGGAGGAAAAGTTTCTAATGGCGGTAACAGTAAGACTGGTCTTCAGGGACACTCAGTCTCTCCAGCCAAAGAAACTCAGCAAAGGCACTTTAGGCTAAAGGGCTGCATGGGCAAAGGCGGAGAAGAATGAGCACCTAACGCGTGTCCTCGCAGCCCAAGGATGCACCGAGACTCATAAACGGACACCTCCCACAAACGCTCCCAATACACGTGTGCCCCACCCCCAGAAGGCCGTGGTCAAGCTGCCGGGCACTCACATCTTGGACAACTTGGACGCTGCTCCGCCAGTCACTTTGGCGACGCGCAGCTGGGACAGCTCTACCTTCAGGTCGTCCAGCTGTTTCAACAGCTCCTCTTTCTTCTTGCCGCGCAAATCTCGAGCCTTAATTTTGGCCTGCACGCGAAGAAGGGTCAGGATCAGGAACCCCGCAAGGCCATCTACCCTACACCTACGCCCAGGCCTACCCAGTTACCGCACAGGCCCCGCCGCGCTGGTGGTGACGGAGGCCTCTGCGGGCGTCCCTCGCCCAGGCCAGCTGCCAGACAGGACCTCTACCCGGACTCGACAGACGTAAACCAGCAGGCCCCGGCCGCAGCGCGTCTCTCCTGGCCGGGCCCCGGCCGCAGCGCGTCTCCCCGGCCGGAACCCGGCAGGAGAGAAGGCGGGAGGCGGCTGTAAAGGCGCTAGGTCACTCTCCGCAGCGCCCCACAGAGCAGCTAACGGATAGGATCCCCGGTGATCAGCCCGCGCCCCCTGCTCCAGCCTCCGCGCCTCACGGCCTTCGGATGGAGTCCGATTCCGTAGCTCTTACCATAGCTGCCCAACACAGCCGCCACCGCTGCCTGCTCGGATGGAAAGAGAAAGAAGGCGGGATTGACCTCTGCAACTACTGCCGGGTAACAGCGGGTGCGGCCAATGGCATTTCGGCTGGGGAATCCAGGCTCCACCCTTTCCTCCCCAGCCCCCGAGGAGCCGGAACCCCGCCCCTCAGGAGAAAACCCAGCCTGCTTGGTTCCCCTTGCTAGAGGCTGCCTTAGGTCTGCTTTGCACTCGGAGTAGTTAAGGCGTCAAGTCCTCCAGGGACCCTTCTCCCATCCTGAGGATAGCTGCTTCCCTTTGTCCTTAGCCCTGTACAATCCTCTTTAGCCACAGCCAACCTGGAAGCTCCCTGGGGGCAGAACTATGGCAGACACCTGATCGTTTCTATAGCACAGGGGTGCTTGTTAGATGAGTGAATTAACGATCCTTGCCCAGGCTACGGTAAGTCAAGATCTCAGAAGTGGAGGGATATGAGGAAAAGAGCAGAGGGCAATTCTTTTTATTTATTTTTAAATTTATACCCGTGGCCGCGAGCATGAGACTTTTCTTATGCATCAACAGAGTCTTATCGAACACGGGATCTTCAGCTTCCTGGATACAGTTTGGAACGTCTTTAAAGTCTCCCATTCCGTTAATCGAGTTATTTCTGTTCACAAGGCACAGTGGTAACATTCAAGGTTCCAAGACTTAGGCAACCCCCATCCTCCGTCACTCTGAGACTTAAACTCCCACTCATCCCTCAGTTCGAAGGTTTCTTCTCAACGAAGCCTGTCCGACCCTGTAGAAGCAGAGCCAAGCGTCTTCTGGGGGCCCGGTGTCCCCACCGGCCGCGCAGTGATCAGCGCTGGAATTTGCATCTGCGCCCACGTCGGCCCCTTCTAGGGCCAGGGGCTCCTTAGAAGCAGGGAGGACGTTGGAGACAGCACGGTACACAAGGCTGAGCCTGCGCGGGCGCCCACCCCGCAGACGGGGAGACTGAGGCTCCGCGAGGAGGAGAGCGCGGCGGGGTACCACGGGGGAGACAATATACCTGTTCCACCTCACGAGCAGTCTCAGCGGCGCTAAGCACTAGCCCCACTGACCTCCGCCCCGCCCCGCCGCGACCGCACTTCCGGTTGCGGCGTGGGCGGGAAGTGGGTGGGCGGGGGGTGT
>NW_006160089.1:2562364-2574302 GCF_000334495.1 Tupaia belangeri chinensis
CCCGTCCTGCCCGGCATCCCCACTCCCTTTCCCCCCGGCCTCCTCAGGTCTGTCTCTCGCTCCCTTCCGGTCCGGCCCCCCTTAGTCCTAGTCTCCCGGTTCCCCGAGCCCCAGCCCCATGCGGCCCTGGTGGCCGGGTTCTCTCGGTGGCCCCGGGAGCACGCGGGATGCCCTCCGGCTCCGCGCCGCCGTCCTCTTCCCCGCCTTGCCGCATCCCCTGGGCGCCCCATCACTCTGTTCTCCCCTGCAGGAAATAGTGCCATTCTGGGCTTGGTCGGGGGAGGGGCGGAGGTGAGCCACCTCTGAGTAATGAGCGTCTGGGCCACTCGGGGCACATCCTCTCGAGCCTGCCCTGCTGGCCTTGCTGGGCCGATTGCAGCACAGCGTGAAAATAGGAGGGTAGGGGGCTGCGCGGAGGGAGGGAGCTGGGGGCGAAAGGCCAGGCTGCAGCCTTAGTCCAGTCTGGGAGTGTGTGCCTCCTACCTTCCAGCTCGGTGCCGCTCTTTCTTACCTGCGATCACTTGCCTCCGAAAACCTCGGTCTTTGGGCCATGATGGTCTCAGCCACGCTCTCCAAGTGAGTTTGGGCTCCCCTCGTTGCGTTCGCATGCAGGAAGTAGTGGGGAGAACTAGTAGTCGAGAGCTAAGAAAAACCAGACAGGGTAAAGTGTGAAAGTAGAGCCTCACGACTGGAGGTGACTGTTTTTGTGGCCACAGAAAACAACTATTTAGAAAAGATTAAAAATAGAGGTGATTGTCACAGCCTGCTTGATTCTTCAGCAGTTTGAGCACAGGAAGCTGACTCTCACAGGAAGGTTTTTTCCCCTTTATTCAAACGGTGGTACAGGAAGTGCATTCTCCTCTCCACCCCACCCCCTTGCGCTTGCCAGGGCAGGGTTGGAGGCTCAGGCTGTTCAGAAATCAGGTTCCTGGTGTTTAATCAGTTGACTCAGCTTGGAAAGTCAGGCCCACTGCTTTGGGTGGAGAGGAGTCCTGCAGTGCTCTTGCAACCAGCCTTTAAAACAAAAATCTTCAGACTTTCCTCTTTGAACAGGAATGTTCAAGGTGGAGGTTCAAACTTGTATTTCCTGCCCCGTCTGGATTACCTGCTGGGACAGTGGGGTCACTGCTCCAGGAAGGGCCTGGAGGAGGGAAGGTTGGTTCTATAGTCTGGTGCAGGGCTTGGCTTGCAGGCAGCCAGTGCTGTAAGGGCTTCGGGGTTAGGCCTTTGGCCGGGGACTCTTATTTCTGAGGACACCCAGATAAGGAGACTAAGGCTGGGTCAGCTGCTGCCTTGGTCTTGTTGCTACAGGAACTTGTTGAAGGTCATATCTTGGTACACCCGTGCCTAGCAATAGCCAGGTTCCTCGAGACCCGTTAGACGCCTAGGCTTAGCACATCTAGGGATGGTCACTTCTCCTAATGGTAATGTCATATACCTTATTACCGTGGCAAGTGCGCCTCTTAGGATTGGGGAAAAAGTGGTTAGCAGGTGAGAACCGAAATCCTGGCAGATATGGGGCCCAGATAGGGAGGAAGAAGGAGCTAGTATTTATGGAGTCTCTACCTTGTGCTAAGTAATGGATTTATGAGGTCATCGTTGATCTGAACTGTAGTACTTCGGAGTGTCTTATGACAAGGAGAGGGGAGCAGGGAGAGGGGTTGATTGGTGGGGGAAGGTGAGGAGACCTGTCCTGTCTGTCCTAGGGGTATACAGGAGAAAGTGTGTCGTGGTGGGAGAGCACACAGATGAAGTGGTAGCAACATGGCTGTGCACCCACGCAGACCAGCACATCCCGCTCTAGCTGTGTGACCTTGGGTAGGTCTCACACTCCTCCAGCCTCAGCATCCTCTGCATTAATGGAAGACAGTCATGCTAGCCTCATGGGTTCCCAGGAAGCATCATGGGACATTGAGTATGAGCTTGGGTGTACGGGAAGAGTGGCAGCAGGGACTGTAGGAAGAGCTAGGGTTTGAGCACCAGCAGGACAACTGGACTTTGTGACCTCGGGCAGGTAAATTTTCCTTCTCTGAGCCTTGGTCTCATTGCCTTTACACTGGGAACAGTGATTCTTGCAGCAAAGAGGTTTTCTGGGAGGAATGAGATTACATGTGAGAGCCCCTGACACAGGATCTGAGCCCTCGTAAGGGTTTTAAAATGTTAGTTCTTTTTCTTCCTCTTTGGTCCACTGGAGCAGTGGTTGTACACTTCCCTGCCTGAGGAGTTTGGCAGTGTTTGGAGACATTTTGAGTGTCCTAACTTGGGGGTGCTCCTGGAACCGAGCAGGTAGAGGCCAGGGATGCTGCTCAGCATCCTGTGACATAGGTCCACATCAGAGAACTGTCCAGTCGGAGATGTCAGTGGGCTGTGGTGACCAAGGGCTGGCGGGGCAGTAGAGCAGGAGGCCAGCCACAGTGGGCGGACATGAGGATAGCTCCCTGCTCCCAGGTCTCTCCAGATGCTAATGGCCTGAGGCACCCACATCCACAGTGGCTGCTACACACTGGAGTTAGAGGGTTAGCCGGAACAGTGACTTTTTGCCCCCCAGGCTAGTAGTACCCTTTTTGCCCTTCCCTGCCCATCTTCTGATGATGCGTTTACCGTTTGTACTAGGTCTGAGTGAAGCACGAGCTAGTCTGTATTTCCTGTGAAACCTCCAGGATGCTGTCACTTGGTTGCCCTTGTTTTTGGAGACACTGCATTACAGGAGAGTTATGAGGTGGAGGTCATCAGTGGCTGATAGCAGATTGGGCCTTGTTTGACTGGAGAAAGAATTCCAAAGCTAAGAGATAAAGGGGTGGGGTGCCTCTCCCATGAGGGTCTAGCTGGCCAGGGCAGGTGGCCTAGACCCAGCTCATTCAAGAGGGAGCCAGGAGATTCGGCTTTGCTCTGGGGGCTTTCTCTGTTCATACGTGGGTTTCGCTGCATGAATAGGAGTGGAGACCCGATTGGGCAGAAGCCATTCCTTGTTCTATTTCTGAAGCTTTTTGGCTGAAGCCAATGTTTCATATGAGGAAATGAAAGTCAGCTGATGTAATTCAGTTTAAAATAGGTGTCACCTTTGGGGACCTAACCCAGATTGTCATTTTCTTTTGCATGCTGGGTATTCAGAGCTCAGCAAAGAAGGAGGTGTTGGGATTGCAGCTAAGATTTTGGGGAGGGGGAATCATTTATTGGCAGAAGTTCACTTAGATTAATAAATTCTCACCTGGTAGCAGTTGGGACTTCATTGACTTGGGTAGGTCTTGGAAGATAGGTTTAGCACATTGTAATTTAATAGTGTAACTGATAAAAAGTAATAAATGGGAGCCAGCAGATGGCATGGTGGTTAAGGCACTGGATTCCCACATGGCCAACCACAGTTTAAGTCTCGGACCTGGTGACTTGAAACTTAGGCCAGTGTGTGTGTGTGTGTGTGTGTGTGTGTGTGTATGTGTGTGCATGCCCAAAATCCCAAGGGGAGAATGGAGGAGGATTGTGGCATGGCCATCTACCCTGGGGATTATTTCTCCCTTTTCATCTTTCTGGCAAGCACACATGCCCTATGGCAAAAACCTAAAAAAAATGTAAAAACAGTAGATGAAGTTAGGAGACCTCTGTTAGTAACTTCATTAAAAAAAAAAAAATGGTCAGAAGACACCTGCACTTGTCAGAAAGAGGGGAAAAGGAAGAAAGCAACCCCCCAGTAGGGTGTGGTCATACCTCTAACCCTTTTCTATTTCTCCATCATGTCAGGATTTGGGCACACACATGCACTTAGCATGGTTTTCAAGCCACTGGAGCCTAGACTTTAACCACAGCCATGTGGGATCTGACTGCCTTAACCACTAGGCTATGAAACCAGCCTGGTGCCTTCATTCTTCCCTTTTCAGAATGAAAACATGAGAATGACCTTCATTTCATGTGTGCAGTTGTCATGAGAGTCCAGGAGAGCAGATACAGTGCCCAGCCCTAAGCAGGTGCAAGTGAGCTGGATCCTACATTATTTCAAGTTACTGCTCAAGGGCATTTGCTTTGAGGGGGATGATTTGGGGAGGGGAGAGGAGGACTTGGCTTGCAGAGTTGGCACAGAGGCCCTCTACCCTCCTTGTAGCTTAGGAAAGCTCAGGCTATAAACGGCTATTCCACCTGGAAGCTAGCAGTGGAAGGGTGGGTGTTATGGGTAAGATCCCATCTGACTGCTCTGGAGCTGTTTCTGAAATGAATTCATTCATGAAAGTGTGGACATGCTTGCGCCTACATCCTTAACTGCTGCTGATGCACAGGGGACATGCTTCGGGCGTTTCATGCAGCCTTGCGGAACTCTCCCGTCAACACCAAGAATCAAGCTGTGAAGGTAAACTAGGTCACACTGCTGCTCTGCTGGGCCTGGGCTGTGGGGGCTGTGGTCGTCTTTCTCCAGACCTGGAGCATGAGCTCCTGGGGGCTATGATGGTGTCTCTTTCATCCCTGCAACAGTGAGCCCCTGGTTAGTGCTTCCAGGAAAGCAGAAATCTCTTGCCACTGCCCCAGAGGTTGACGCTCTGCAGTTGAAGCTCTCAGTGTTTAAAGTAAAAGCTCCCCAAAGAAACGTTCACTTTTCCCCAGGGCCTCATGGGGTGCAAAGTTAGCCTGCTCTTGCTGATGAGCAAAACAGATAAATTGACTTGCTATATGAGTGGTTATGCTTCTGTAAGCTATTGAATAGGCTTCATCCGTGTAAAATTCACAGCTGCTTTGAAGGATTTCCTGCCTTTCAAAAACTAGGTGAAAAGATAGAGTTGTGCTTACTGCATAGCGGAGGCCACCTCAAAGTGGGCCTAGGGAGAGGGTTCTCCTTGCACCTGGATCTGGCACCTTAAGATACTGCTTGATCCAATGACTGTCCAGTGGCTGTCTCCACAGTCCCTTCACAGCCCTTCTGTTACTGAGGTGAGTGTAGAGGGAAGTGGCAGCCAAGTGAGCATGTTTGGTTTCTGGTTTTTGATTTTTTTTTTTTAGATTTTTGTCATAGGGTGCGTGTATTGGCCAGAGAGACAGATAGCAAGTGAGAGTGAGAAATCACCCCCCAGCAGGGAAGGCCAAGCCACAGTCCCTATTTCCATTCCTCTCTTGGGATTTTCAGTATGTACACATACACCCCGGGTCTGGGACTCAAAGTGCAGTCAGCCACATGAGAGCCAGTGCCTTAACCATCATGCCACCTGCTGGCCTGGTTTTGTTTGAGACAGACTTCTACACTTGGGACCTGTGGAGTCTAAGGCCTCTCCTTATAGTAAGTAGTTTTTATTCCCAGTTTACTACTTACTCCCTCCTAAATAAATGGAGTAATTTATTGGCACAAAGGTAACGAAGTTTAAACCAGTGAGAAAGTTTTAGCTCACTTTTTTTGGAGAGATTTGTGCTATAGGGCATGCACGCTTGCCAGAGAGACAGAAGCGAGAAATCACCCCCTGGGAGGAGGGCCATGCCGCAATCCCTCCTACTCCACTTTCCTCTGGATCTTGGCCACACACGCACCCGGCATGAGTTTAAACAGCCAGGTCCGGGACTCAAACCGTGGTTGACTACATGGGAGTCCAGCAACATAGCCATTACACCAACTGCAGATACCTAGCTCACTTTTTTTTTTAGCCATCCAAGATGAACTAAAAATTGGGAAGTGTCTCTGAGTCTTGGCCACTGGTTGGTGTTCCTGTGTCCATGGTGTTTGGGGGAATGTGCCCGGCTGTGGCACCCAACCTCACTCTTCTTCTTCCTCTGTAGGAACGAGCCCAGGGCGTGGTGCTGAAAGTGCTCACGAACTTTAAGAGCAGCGAGATTGAGCAGGCTGTGCAGTCACTGGACAGAAATGGTGTCGACTTGTTAATGAAGTACATTTATAAAGGGTTTGAGAAGCCTACAGAAAACAGCAGTGCAGTGTTACTCCAGTGGCATGAAAAGGTATGTGAATGCCCCACAGGCAGCCCACTTACCCACCCCAGGTTCGGATCAGGAGGCCAGGCTTTCTCAAACAGATAGGACCGTCTGATAGGCAAGTGAGACTAACAGGGACAAGCTTGAACTAGGACATCTGATCACGTACCTCTCCCAAGTAAGCACCTGGGCGAGATCTGCTGTCTCTTGTAATCATAGTTGCTTTTGCTTTTAACTGCCGCTGTATGCCAGGCAAGACAGGGAGGGAGGCTCGAAGGTTGGCTAGTATCTTATGATACTTTGGATGGGTGGAGGCAGCAGTTGAGGGAGGCCCTTAGAAATGTAGACTTAAGTCCCCAGAGCTATAAGGACTTCTGGCCCTGGCCTTATCCTCACCAGGCCGTAGCGGGCAGTGGGCAGAAACCTTGAATGTCAATGTGGCTTTCATCCACTTAAAACAGAAAGAGCTTGTCTGCCCTAAGCTTGGGTTCTGGCTGGGTGTCACTGTGGCTGCCTCCTATCTTGCTCCCAGAGTGCTACATTAAACACGCCCACCATTAAAGCAGTCCAGGTATGACTCACACCATCCTTCTCAAGAGGCTCTGTGTTAGATTTAAGAGTGTTTCTTTTACAGGAGAGGAGGGGTGGTGCTGTCAGTCCCTTGAGGCAGTCTTAGTGCCAGGCTTGTGGGTCTGTTGCACCTACTCAGCCTGCCCTCTACCTGGGCTCAGGAGGGAGGGTGGCCGTGCTGCTCAGGAGAGGTGAGTTAAGGTCTGAATGGTGTGATGGCCAGACTTTCTGTCCCTTGGGGGACCAAAGATACCTTGCGGGACCAGCAGTTGGCATAATAGCTATGTCGCTGGACTCCCATGTAGTCAACCATGGTTTGAGTCCTGGACCTGGTGGCTTAAATTCATGCCAGGTACGTGTGCATGTGTGCCCAAGATCCAAGAGGAGAATGGAGAAGGGATTGTGGCGTGGCCATCCCCCATGGGGGTGATTTCTTGCTTTCTTTCTCGGTCTCTTTCTGGCGAATGCACACGCCCTATAGCAAAAACCTCTCAAAAAAAAAAGATACCTTGGTGCTGGGGCTGGCATGTGGCATGGTGGTTAAGGTGCTGGACTCTCACGTGGCTGGCAGCGGTTAGAGTCTCGGACCTGGCAGCTTGCTTTCTCAGCCCCCTCTACCCCACAACCCGGTGCCAACCCTGTGAGTATCTTAAAAGGACTGTGCTGAGGGCAGAGTAGGCAGGCAGTTAACTCAGGTTCCACTATGAGCTTGGTGACAGCTCTCCAGCCAGTTCTGCTGCCTTGAGATTCAGCAGCTCTTGGGACCCTTGACTTGAGAATAGCTCTTTCCTGGACAGCAGCCTCAGTTGCAGGAACCCTTTCTCAGAGGGACTGTGTTGTGGTGGGGTCTAGGCCAGGGAGGAAATGCTCCTATCTCCTTGACCAGCCAAGTGTTCCCCTGGCCAGCCAGGTCTTATTTGACACATTTCCTTCTCCTGCTCCCACAGGCCTTAGCAGTAGGAGGTCTAGGCTCCATTATAAGAGTTCTTACAGCAAGAAAGACTGTTTAAAAACAAACAAAAAAGACTCATGTTACCTTGAGAAGAATTTTGGATGCCCAGGCTGGTGAAGAAGGGATTGACGATGGACCATCTTCCCACGAACTCCTAACTAAACTGTTTCAGGACATGTATCTGCTGAAATGTATTTTATTTTCTAAGGTGGAGGGAGAAGTTGTCTTACTGTTTCCTAAATCCTTTGCAGGATCTGATAGTCTATGCCTTTGTCTAGGAGCAATGCAGACTGACATGTGACTGTCTTCCCAAGCACTGGCCACATCGGTCAGGTGTGCCCGTGTGTGCTGCCTGTTTCGAATGGGGGAGGGGTGTGGGCAGGTGCAGATCCAAGGGCTGCCAGAAAGGGAGAGTTTGTTTTTTGAAGTGGAAAAGACCCGAGAGTTTGTATAGACACCCACTGTCTTCCCAGAGAAGGCGGACTCTCGGGTTCATTGTAAAGTGCCTGCTGCATCAATAAAGCTCTTGGCTTATTAGTATATACATTGCAGTGTGTTTCCTGTATGTAACAAACGGTAATGAATGGGGCGGCAGTGACTGAGTGAGTGACTATTCTGGAGACGTGCTGTGGACAGGAGGCCAATGTGTCCCCCATCCAGCTGTCCCTGGGAAGCGAGCATGGCAATCTGTAGGCCCTCCTGCCACAGCAGGATGGCAGGCCTCAGCTCTAGTGCTGCTATGGAGAGACGTTTTGCTGAAAAACTATTTATTGTTTCTTACTCCTTCAGTTTGTATGTAATTTTGGAGCTTATTTAATTAAATAAAGTGCCAAACGTTTAATAATTGATCAAGGCTTTAAAAGTCTTCAGTGTGTGTGGTTGCACGTGGAGTCTTCGAGGGTGGGCCTCAGACATGCCCAGTTGCCACCTGCTGACACTGGTTGCAGGGTACTCTGACTGCTGCACTGGCAAGTTGTCCTAAAAGAGCTAAGCCATCTGATAGAGAAGCAGCGTCCTAGTCCATACCCTTTCACAGTGAGCCTCTTTGAAGGACAAAAAGGCTTCCTTTCCTGTTTAGCCCACGTAATTGGCAGCGTACATTCTGTTAAAGGTAAGGACCTCACCTGAAGCTCTTTTGGGTCATGCGTAGTCTTGGGTATAGACTTTGACTGAAGTGACACACTCTTCTCCCTCTCCCTGTTCCCTGTGTGATTCTTGGGAGGTAGGACAAAGCTGTTGGCTTTGTTAAATTACATTAGTTCATTCACTCAAACCCAATCTAAGGAGGTTCTTTCTGAAAGAGAGACTTTTACAGCTCTTAAAGTTGGCCTTTATAAGTATTAAATACAAGACACAGCACACTAGATTTAACAAGTATTGACACACGAAACTTACCAAGTAAAGCCCACTGTAGCTACATCTGGATTGAAGAGCTTTAATCAAAAATTGTATTGCACCACAAATGAATTTTCTACAGCAGTTTTAGATAATACAACCCCTATGTACAACACTGAAGGAGAAATCCAGATCCAATGCTTATATAAAGGGCTATATATACTGTCTCCATCTCAGAAAGTTTTATACAAGTAAAAGTGCATTAAATCACTTAGAATATGGACTCCACTCTTCCTCTTAAAGCTGAAGGAAATCAACATGCAGGAGGAAAGCCTAATCAGAATGAACCCTCTCTAGGCAAGTCAGACTTGGTGATGGACCGCAGAGCTGCACACACCTCAGCCTGCTGCGGAGTCGGGTAGAGGGTGAGACCAGCTCAAGGACTAGAGAAGCAGCGGAAGGTAGGCCAGGCTTCTACAAAAGTAGCTGCCTCTGGCAAGCCTTGACTACCTGATCTTAGGGATTCCTTCCTGGAACAGTTGAAAAGGAGGAAATCCTACTTTGTAAAAAAGCTACCTCTTACTCTGCAAAACTGCAGAACAGAGGGACTCCTGCTTTGTGTTCCCAGTGCTAAATGGAAAACCTTCTAAACAAGGGACAAACATTTGCAAGGAAGAGCCACGTGAGGAGGTAACTGGAGAATGGTTCGTGGGGATGGCAGAGAGTGAGCCTGCGCTTGAGGCTACATGATGCTGCCCTGGCTTGGGACTGTATAAGAACTCTGCAAGCATTTGTTTTTCTGTGAGAGATTATTTTTTTCGGGGGGAGCCCTAAGTGCAACTGAGAAATTCTGTCATTGGATAACTTATGATAAATTTAGGAACTCCAGTTATTAATTCAGTTTTTTATTTAACCCGTGAAACTTTCATCAAACTGTAAATCCATAAATGGTTTCCCTTTAGGTCTCAGTATTGTGGCTTATCCAGAACAAGTCTATTCCCTTTTCCTCAGTATTAACAAATACAGGTTTGTATCAGTCAGTACCAGAGCCATGTGCAGGTTAGCAAGTGCTGCAGCCAGCTGGGGCCACGTGGGTGTAGTGTCATCTTAAATATGGAGGGGCCCATCCACATACAAGGCAGATGCCACCAAGTGTTTTGGCTGGGTGGGGGAAAGGACAGCTGCTGCATCCACTAACTGCAGCAGATCATCCGTCCTTAGAAGAGAAAATGAAAATGTGACTATCGTTAGCTTAGTGGTGGTGTATCCCAGAACTAGAGCAAAGCCACTGAGGTGAGGCTGATGCCAGAATGCTAGTGAAATTATAAAAGGGATAGGAGTCCTAATTTTAGAAATAATTTTCTCTTGTGCCCTGGTTTTCCACTAGGAACCCCAGTTGAATGGATATATAATAGAGAAGACACGTTTACAATAGCAGAGAACTTTAGCTATAAAAAATAAGTTTAAAATGGTTTACCAGCAACCTATCCAGGACAAGTACATTCATTAAAAGGCAGTTGAGTGTATTTGGTTCTATACTTGGGATCTTTTCCTATATTTGCTAGTTTTCTTCTGTCTAAATAGGGAGACTGCCAGAAAGCTGCGGGTGCTTCCTCAGCCTGCGCTGGCTCCAGTGTGCTGCACCGACGCACCCATCTACCTCGGTGCTGGAGAAGGAAGGTGTATGATGTTTTCTCGAGAGGAAGGGTTAAAAAGCCTCTCTAACTCCTCTGAACCCAAACATGCTAATAGAGGGGGAATTTTTAAAAGCCCCTCCCCAGTTGGCTGCCACAGACACGTGGCATAGGCAGGTGGGTTTAGCCTGCTGGGCACCATTGCAAAGGGCAGTCTTTACCTCCAGTGCCAACATGACATGATGAATCAGTTTCCATCTGACATGCTGATTGCTCCAGCTCTAAGTGCTCACATGAAAAGTTAGAGGACTCAGGTGCAGACAGGATGCTGGCCAGAGCTGGGATAGCAGCAACACTGGAAACCTGGGTATGCCAGGACCCTCCCGGAGGACCAGAATGACAGGATCAGCTACCGCCTGAGGTGCATGTCAGTCTGAAGGGAAGTGAGCCTTAAGTCTTGTAAACAATGTTTAGACACTTGTACAAAATACTGCAGTTACAGTGATTAAAAACCCACCCAGACTGGTGTGTCAGTGTTCTTTTCACAGAAAAAGTGTCAACCCATGGAGCTCCATCCTTGGGTAGTTTCCTCTAGGACCATGGTATCCGAGGGTTTGAGATAGATGGCCGGATGCTGCCCTTGGGAGCTGGCTTGGATCCAAACCAGGACATCTACATTTGAAACAGAAAAGGCTCCTGAGTTGAGAATCAGGTTTGGTGCAGTTTGCTGAAACAGCCGCCTCCCTTCCCTGCACCCGCCCTGCTCCTGCAGGCTCTCTGACTCTGGCTGGGAGCAGAGCAATGAAGATGGTTGTTGCAGTACCCAGTCTATAGGCTGAGAGCCTACTCTAAGAACAGGACAGAAATGAGAGAAAAACAGATGAGAACAAGGCAGTGGAATTGTAGGCAATGTCTTTTTTTTTCCTATTACAGCATTTATGCCAGCACTTTGGGAATTTCTCTGAAGTTTGAGTGCTGGGCCGGACCTAGGGCTCTTGAAGAAGAGTCTTCAATAAAAATGCTTTGAAATCTACCAGGCCTGTGACCAAGTACAGCACAGACATCTGGGCACAAAGAATGTCCACACTAAATGCTGCCCAGATCGAGTTCATCATCCCAAAGCAACCAAGCTGGGAATGCAGCTGTGGCTGGTGCCCCCAGGGGCTGATCGCATTTTCAGCGCTGGGATTACCAGCTGCATTTTCAGGGAGCCGGACAGCAGACCAGAGAACACTACCTTATATTCCAGGGTTTCTTTGAGCATGTTCTCTTCCTCTTGGGAAAAATTCAGCAACACTGACACAGCTTTTATAAGATGAAAAGCCTGAAACAAATTAAGTTTTGCTGCTGTGGACTGGAGTGGGAGGGCTGGGGACAGAGTATTAGGGGGGCTAAATGGCGGCATTTCCTGATTCCCTCGGTCAGCAGGGACCAGGTGGTAGCTGCAGCTCCAGCCTTCTGGAGGCTGGCAGCAATGGCAGGTTCTTTCTGCTCCATCTTTTACCTCAGGGACTGGCGGGATCAAGAGAACCTCTTCAGTGGCCTCCTTCAG
>NW_006160089.1:2574473-2576087 GCF_000334495.1 Tupaia belangeri chinensis
GCAGGGACGCCAAGCCAGGACCAGGTCCCCTGACTCTGGCCTGGGCACTTGAGGCAGGATGTAGAAGTGGAGCCCACCTCCCACCAGAAGCTGTTGCCAGCAGGAGGGATTACTAAGTGTCCACGCTGGTGTCCAAGCATGATGTGGAAGAGGAGGGAAAAAATAGACTGGGTGGGATGAACTGCAGGGCTGGGGCCCAGTACCCAGAAGGCAACCTGGAAGCCCTTTACCTCGGATTCTCGACAGGACATGAACTTTAAAACAACGTGTTTAAGGTACTCGAAGTTGATCTCGCGGGCGTCTGTCAGGTCTGCGTTATTTGTGACGGAAGGGGTCATGTTTGCCATCTCAGGGCTGGGCCTCTCTCGGACTTCAAAAAGCTCATTATCAGGTCTGATTTTCTGGAAAAACAATGGGAAAGAGGCTACAATAAAGCCTTCTAGACACATCTAGAAATCACATGGGAGATTCACTTGGCCTGAGTGTGGTCACCTGTTCCTTTGTCACATCCAGAACACTGGAAAACAAGGACCACCTGGGAAGGCAGCCCTAGTTGGATGCAGGCTCAGCTCCTTGAGGGAGTGGGGTCATGGAATACATAACCCCAGGGCAGTGAGCACTCCAGCCTGGAGCCAGAGGTACTGCCCCACCTAGGCTGGGCCCAGCACTCTGCCATTTGCACACTGTACAGATATCACTCCAGGGCAATCCCTTTCCTGCTAAGGATGCAGGATGCAAGTTCAAAGGAGGCAGGCACATGCCAGAGGTCACATAGCCACCTCTTGGAGGCATAGGCTGGCAGGGCCACTATCCCATTGCTAGCATCTGATTTTCCAAAGACCCCTTACAATCACTGGAGGCGGGGGAGGGGAGTGTCATCAGGCACCAGGGACCCCAGGAAGAACAAGCACCAGGGAGGGCACAGGCAGTGCACAGTGTGGCACTCACCAGCTCCTTCTGCAGAGTCTTTTTGAGTTCCAGCATCCGTTGCTGCATCTGCTTTATGGTCTGAGACAAACCCCCAGCCCCGCAAAAAGCCATTAGATCCACAGTTCACCATGAAAGTATGTAAAGGAAAACAGAACAAAAAGACACCTCTTGGCCCCTGTATGCCTCCTAGTCTGAGAAGCCCTCCTGGAAGGCTGTGCTCCATGTCACACCATGTGCCTTCACGCTCTCTCTCCCTCATACTGCCCCCCACAGCCCTGGCTCTCTAGGTCCCATGATGGCCACTGCACTCCTGTGGCACATCCCCTGTGTCCATGTGAATGCCCAGAGCTGGGGCCAGTGCCTGCCTCTAACCAGCAGAGATGCAAGTGGTGCTGTATAACACTTATTTTTCTTCCAAATTATATTTATGTGTTATGATTCCCAGATAGGCCACGATTTATGTTCTCATCACCACTGTTGCTTTTTTAAAATTATTTGATTTTATTTATTCATTCATTTACTTTAATTTTACCAGAGAGAGACACACATGCAGAGAGAGAGAGAGAGAAAGCCACCAAGTCCAGGACTCGAACAGTGGTAGGCCATGTGGGAGTGTCCAGCACCTTAACCACCACACCACCTGCTGATCCCACCACTATTGCCTTTTTTTTTTTTTTTTTTTGG
>NW_006160089.1:2576233-2580586 GCF_000334495.1 Tupaia belangeri chinensis
GAGACAGAAAGTGAAAAATCACCCCCCAGGGGTGATGGCCATGCTGCAATCCCTTCTCCTCCATTCTCCTCTCGGGATCCTGGGCACACATGCACACGGGCCTGGCATGAATTTAAGCCACCTGTCTGGGACTCGAACAGCGGTCGACTACGTGGGAGTCCAGCGACATAGCCATTATGCCAAGTGCCGGTCCTAGCTCTCTTGAAACACATTTTGAACAGTGTAAAGATTGTGGCTTTTCTGTATCACTCAACCATGGTTTTCCTTGCTGGAGGGCATGTATGTTTGGCAAGAGACAGAGACAGAGGGGGAACCAACCTCTCAATAAGGTGAGGTCATGCTGCAATCCCGTCTCCATTTCTCCGTGCTGTCAGGTTCTGGGGTATGCACACACTTGTGCTTGGTGTGTGTCAGTGGCTGGGACCAGATGTGAACTATGGATGGCCATGAGGAATCCAGCTACCTTAATCATTAGGCCATGGTGCTGACCCACCAACATGAGTTTTATATCTTTCATTTGCTTTTTATTTATTTGTTTTAAAGAATTATTTTATTAGACTTAATTAATTAATTCATTTATTTATTTTAAATTTGACCAGAGAGGGACAGAGCAAGAATGAAAACAAGAGAGAAAGTGAGAGCAAGAATGAAAGCAAGAGAGGAAGTGAGAAAGCAAGCCACCAGTCTGGGGCTTAAATTGTGGTCGGCCATGTGAGAGTCCAGCATCCCTAACTACCACACCACCTGCCAGTCCCCTCATTCGCTTTTTAAAATTTAATTTTATAAAGTTTCTTGGGCCAGCAGGTGGTGTGGTCCTTGTCACCATTCTTACACTGAGTGGCTGGAATTCTGAATACTTTCATTTTTCAGAGTTTTCACAGTTTTGTTTTTTTTTCCCTAATTGCTTCTTTTAGTATGATAGTAACTCTACAGGGTACCCATCTGACAGTATGGTGAGGGTTCCATTTTTTAAAAAAATGAATTATTTTATTTAACTTTATTTATTTACTTATTTATTCTAATTTGATTAGAGAGAGAGAGAGAGGGAAAATGAGAAAGCAAGCTGCCAGGTTCAGGACTCAAACCATGGTCGCCAGACAGAGAGACAGAAAGTGAAAAATCACCCCCCAGGGGTGATGGCCATGCTGCAATCCCTTCTCCTCCATTCTCCTCTCGGGATCCTGGGCACACATGCACACGGGCCTGGCATGAATTTAAGCCACCTGTCTGGGACTCGAACAGCGGTCGACTACGTGGGAGTCCAGCGACATAGCCATTATGCCAAGTGCCGGTCCTAGCTCTCTTGAAACACATTTTGAACAGTGTAAAGATTGTGGCTTTTCTGTATCACTCAACCATGGTTTTCCTTGCTGGAGGGCATGTATGTTTGGCAAGAGACAGAGACAGAGGGGGAACCAACCTCTCAATAAGGTGAGGTCATGCTGCAATCCCGTCTCCATTTCTCCGTGCTGTCAGGTTCTGGGGTATGCACACACTTGTGCTTGGTGTGTGTCAGTGGCTGGGACCAGATGTGAACTATGGATGGCCATGAGGAATCCAGCTACCTTAATCATTAGGCCATGGTGCTGACCCACCAACATGAGTTTTATATCTTTCATTTGCTTTTTATTTATTTGTTTTAAAGAATTATTTTATTAGACTTAATTAATTAATTCATTTATTTATTTTAAATTTGACCAGAGAGGGACAGAGCAAGAATGAAAACAAGAGAGAAAGTGAGAGCAAGAATGAAAGCAAGAGAGGAAGTGAGAAAGCAAGCCACCAGTCTGGGGCTTAAATTGTGGTCGGCCATGTGAGAGTCCAGCATCCCTAACTACCACACCACCTGCCAGTCCCCTCATTCGCTTTTTAAAATTTAATTTTATAAAGTTTCTTGGGCCAGCAGGTGGTGTGGTCCTTGTCACCATTCTTACACTGAGTGGCTGGAATTCTGAATACTTTCATTTTTCAGAGTTTTCACAGTTTTGTTTTTTTTTCCCTAATTGCTTCTTTTAGTATGATAGTAACTCTACAGGGTACCCATCTGACAGTATGGTGAGGGTTACATTTTTTAAAAAAATGAATTATTTTATTTAACTTTATTTATTTACTTATTTATTCTAATTTGATTAGAGAGAGAGAGAGAGGGAAAATGAGAAAGCAAGCTGCCAGGTTCAGGACTCAAACCATGGTCAGCCACGTGGGAGTCCAACACCCTTAACCACCATGTCACCTGCTAGCGCCAAGGGTTCCATTTTTAAAACAAAGTTGGAAAGAGCTTGGTTCTCTCAAGGGAGGGGTCCCTAGAGTGTGTCATGGGGAGTGAGATGACTAAGTTAGAGGGTCATGAAGGGTCTCCACTTCCTGTCCCATTCACACACTCCCAGCCACCTCTCGCACATCCAGCTTTGTACAATGGCACCAGGGGCTCAACTTGCCTTCTTTTGGCTGACCGAGAAGCTAGGCATTCCCCCAAAAGCACACTTGCTATTTTATCCTGTTACTTGGCTTCCTGGGTTTTTTGCTCATTCATTAAGTCATCTGATAATTTCAGATTGAATCCCCACTATGTGCCAGATACTGTCCTAGTGGCTGGAGAAACAGCAAGAAACAAAAGTTTTACCCCCAGGAGAAAAAGAATCAATACACTGGAGGCATTAAGAGGCACAGAGAAAAAGAGCATAGTTACGGGGTAGGAGGCTCTGAGGTGAGGTGTGTCAGAGGTGGCAGGGGAGGTCTCACTGATGGAATGGCACTGCAAAGAAAGTAAGGGCCCATGGGGAAGACTCTTCCAGATAGAAGGTTCAGTGAGAGCAGAGGCCCTGAGGTCGGAGGGTACCTGACATACTCAGACAGGCAAGGCCAGTGTGGCTGAGAGGGAATAATGGGAATGGAGGGGTGGGGGTGAGGTGAGAGGCTCTTGAGGGCCGGATCACACAGGGCTTGGCAGGCCACTGCGAGGACTCTGCTTCACTGAGAGAGAGGGAGTCACCAGAGGCCTAGGGCAGAGACATGACAGGACAGGCAGTTCAAGTCCAAGGCCATCTCTGGGGAAGAGATGATCCCCTGAGGCGGTGGCCGCAGTGATGCGACAAAACAGTTGGTTCTGAGTATACGGGGAGGGCCACGAAGAGTGCTGGTGCAGTTGGATGCAGGTGATGAAAGGACCGAGGGGGCTGAGGACAGCACCAAGGTTTTTGGAGAGATGGCGGCAGACACTCACAGTGAAGCTGATGCTTTACACTTTGGTTCACATGGAGACAGTCCAAGGGATCCCCTGGCTGAAGGGAGGCCATGGGAGCCAGTGCACACTATAGGTGAGACCCGGAGAAGTGACTGCAGTGAGGCCTGCATGGTTTGGGAATGGGATAGGAACTGGAGGAGGAGCTTGGGGAGGATCAGAACGACTGTCCAGTGCCACAGTCGGCCACGAGCAGGAAAACAAGCCGCTGAGATTTGGACTCAGTGTGGATGTCACCAATAAGGTCACTAGAGTTTTTTTTTCTTTAAGTGTTTTTAAATGTGTTTCTTCTATGAGCAAGAGAGAGACAGAGAGAGAGGCACCCCTACAGGTGATGCTGACTTCCACCCCCAGCCTCAGCCAGTCAGGATCACATGTGGCCTGGCACAACTCATGGAAGTTTCTGGATGTGAACCCAGAACCATCTCCTGTGGGTCTGCCTTGCAGAGCCTCCTGCTTTACCCTGTGCCACTACCAGGCCCCGCTTTTCTGTGGGCTGGCAGAGGGAACCTGATTGGACTGAGCTGAGAGAATAGAGGAAACAGAGCTGACAACAAAGTGTTCCCTGTGAGGGCCAAGGATCCAGAAATAGTAGCAGCCAGAGGGCACTCAGGTTGGGGTGTTCTGTCTGGTCTACGCTGCAGTCTACTTACAAGGGGCTACAGCGGAGGCAAGAAAGGGGAGGGATGGGATGCTCCTGAGTGAGCCAGCAATGAGATGACGGTGAGGCTGGACAGATGGTCAGCCATGGTAACAGGACAGTCCGGGGCACGGGGAGATGGGAACTCTCCTCTCAAAGACGCAGGATGCAGGATGTCATTGGGAGAACAGCAGTGGAAGAGGCAGGATTACAGGAGGAGAAAAACAGAAATGATGCTGTGATGGGGGTGGTGGGGCTGAAGGCCTATGGAAGGTGGAGGGACTGCTGGGGTGCACTGGGCTGCCCAGAGGATGGTGCTGAGTTCAGAGCACCCGACGATGTGCCTGTGCACCGTCTGTCACGCTGGCTCCATGCTGTGGGTGTGAACACGGAAGAGCTGGGTCTAAGCAGGGTTGGGGATGGTCAGTGCAGCCTGAGGAAAGGGAGCAGTCAGAGGACTGAGGGTTTCAGC
>NW_006160089.1:2581694-2583965 GCF_000334495.1 Tupaia belangeri chinensis
AGAGGTCTCCGTGGTGGACAGCAGGGTTTGAGCTGAGTAAGAGGACAGGCTGGCTCTGCGGCCAGCGAGCACACAGGCTTGTCAGACAGGAGGCACGAATGGGCAAAACTGAACTCTGTGTTAGGGATACAAGCTGGGGTAGACAAGCCAGAGACAAGCAAGGTGGCTGCTTCTCCTGCAGCAGTCAGGACCCCAGTGACTGTGGGGAACTGTGAGGGAGGGCCCAGGGGTCTGGCTGCCATGATGCAGCGATGCCTGACTGTGTCCAGGGGGCTACGTGTCTGTGTTTCCTTTCGTTAACTCACTCAGGCATGCATTGTTTGTACTCTTTTCTGTGTTTATGTTTCATAGTTAAAAAATAGAGAGAAAGGGAGAAAATAAATATTACTCTCCTTACTCTCTTTGTTAAAGGGAAGGGAAGGGAAGGGCCTAACAACAACACACATACACTGTTTAGGGGCAGAATTTCTGGCCAGAGCAGTAATTAGCCAGCATACTATGTTTCATAGGGTACTGGTTCAAATACCAGGACTGAGGCCTGGCCATGGTGGCACAGCAGTTAGGCATCACTGTGCAGTACTGAAGCCACAGAGGAGGCCTGGGTTCAACCCTTGGGCTGACTAGAACATACTGGGTACACCACAAATGCTTGTGTGTGCCCATGCCCCTGCTGTCCATGAGGCTGGGGAGACAGCAGCATGGCCAGACCCTAGCAAGGTTACTTCTCCCTCTTTCATGAGAGAAAGGAAGAGAAAAATAAATACATGTCCAGTCCTAAGTCCTGTGCACAGGGAGCTATATCCCATATAGCCAACTGAGTGGTTCAAATCCTGGCCCTCGCAGCTTGAAAAACATGCCAGGCATGAGTGTGTGCGTGCCCCAAATCCCAAGAGCATGGAGAGGTGAAGAGACTGTGGTGTGGCCAGGGCCCACTGTGGAGGCGCCCTGCCCTCTCTTTCTGATGAGCAGCGTGTGCCCTCTGGCAATTAAAAAAACAGAAAGAAATGGGTGGGGAGGGGAGATACAAAGGCTGAGGCCAAGGGCGCCCTCACCTTGTTTTTCTCTGAAAGCTGCTGCTCCAAGTCCTGCTTCTCCTTCTGTAGCTGTGTGAGGTCCATGGTCCCAACCTCACCATTAGGCGTTCCCTCTCCTGCTGGGAGCTGGTACACTGACCCCTGCACAGCCATCGAGGTCATCTACAGGGTGGGGGCAGCAGGCTGAGAGCCTAAGCCACAGGTGGGAGGGGAAGGGGAGCCAGACCCACTCCCCAGGTGTGGCCTGGTGTGCTCCAACAGGCAGCTGCCAGGAACCAAATTAAAACTCTGAAGAGCCCGTTCCACTTTTTCCGAGGGAGCATCAGCTTCCCATGCACTGCGTCTCTTCTGGGGTAAAGGGGCTTTGCATTGGCATACGAGACAGGCTCTGCAGGCCTCAGTCTCCTCTGGCGCAGGGGAAGTGCCCTGCCTGCTGTGTCTCCCTGCAGCTGAGACCTACCTGCTGCTCACTATGCTCCTGGCCCTGCAGCCTGAGCAGGTCATCCTGTGCCGCAGCTATTGCAGCCTCCTCTGACCTCAGGCTCCTCAGGGCCTCCAGCTCACTCTGCAGCTGGTGCAGCTGCAGCAGGGCAGAGTCATGACCTAGTGGGCAGAGGAGAGGTGTGCGCCTGAGCTGGGGCTCCACATGGCTCCAGGACAGCCTCCAGGACAGCAGTCTTGGGTCAGGGAGGCTGGGCAGGAAGAGGAGAGGAGGCTCCGAAGGGCGGACTCCTCACCTTTCTCCAGCTGGACCACCTCCTGCTCTTTCTGGAGAAGCGCTTCAGTTTTTTCCTGCAGACGCTGCTCCTTCTCATCTATTATGGCTGTTAGGTGAACAGCCTTGGAGAGAAATATCAACGAGGGAGAAGGTTGTAGCAATAACCCCATCCTCCCATAGAAGTCTTCACTTTTCCACTACCATGGTTCCCCATGAGTCTTTCCCCTAGGACAATCCCCAAGCTAACCTCCGCTCCTACAAACATACCTTACAGGGCCCTGTGCAGGGACAATCGCCTCTCGCTGCCCCTACAGTGGGCCATGCTGGGATGCGCCCAGCCTTCCAACAAGCTGCCATAACCATGCCTCCTGTTTCCTGAGTGTCTGTGCCATGCCCAGCCCTGGGTGGGCATTTCAGCACACTACACCTCATTACAGAGGCCACTTGGACTCGGAATTGTTACAGACTTACTGGAGACCTAGAGCCAGTTAACTAGAAGGAAGGCTTTTCCCCACGCTT
>NW_006160089.1:2583982-2585214 GCF_000334495.1 Tupaia belangeri chinensis
TGCTGAGTGTTCCCACCCAACCTTATGTAGCCTTTGAGGCTGCGGGCTGTGATGAATCAGGACAGAATCACAGAATCGGAGCACGGTAGGTCCCTGGGTGTGGATTTTTCCCAAGTAATATTTACAACTAACAACTGGCCATCAACAACCGGAAAAGGGCCTCCTATGTAGGGAACAGGGAGTTTTCTTAGCAGCATCCTCTTCCCAGCTTCCTAGAGGTCACAGTGACACCGCTGACTGTACTCCCTGAGCCCTGTACCTAGCCCTGCCCTGGACAGACCATCCCACGGCAGAGAAGGGCTAGTCCTCCTGGGATTCAAGGTGCGCCCCGCGTGGCCACCACCTCCATGTCAAACAGGGCCCACCTGCTGCTGCAGTTCTTCCCGTTGCTTCCGCACCTCCTCCAGGGCCTGGGCCACTGCCACGCTCACCACTTCTCTTTGGCTCCATTCATCCTATAATCCAGAAAACAGGTGGGAGACAGACTGACTCAGCTCACACTCTTAGCTGCACACTGCATAGGAAGCTCTGGAAGGTGGAAGGGCTCTGCCCTACAGCTGGACCAACTTTTTGCCATGTCTCAAGGCTCCCAGGCTGCCTCTCCACCCCTGATGACTGTTCTAAAGGACAATGCACTGGTTTCTCTGAAACAGCACACCACTGAGGGTCGGTCACCCCATGAGCCCACCAGCCCTTCACTTTTCCACTACCATGGCTCCCCATGAGTCCCTCCCCTAGGACAAGCCCCAAGCTAACCTCTGCACCCATGGCCAGCACCCAGGCTATGGCGTGGGGGCCCAGACCTGAGAAGCTGGCCTAGCAAAATCAACACAGGACAAGAAGACAGACTCGGGGCTAGGGGAATGGAAAGGAGCACCAGAACAATCTGTTACAGGAAAAATAAGTAGGCTTTAATTGTGGCATCATGCTAGCGACTTGCCATCCACTCTGTTCTACAGGAAAGGAAACAGAGGCTCTGAGAGGGTAAGTGATTCACCCAAGGCCCTGGAGCCATACTGAAAGACAGAATCTGCCTGAGCACAGTGCTGGGGCGCCTGGGTACCAGACTCTGCCATCCAAGGGTTCCCCACCATGCGAAGGCAGCCTCTCCAACCATCCCCACTGACCATCCCCACCACACAGGCACTATCCTAGGACAGACACACCAGTCTTCCTCCCAAAGACCAACGCCTGTGCTTGCCAGGTGCACTGTACTGTCAGTCTAAAGAGCG
>NW_006160089.1:2585284-2623959 GCF_000334495.1 Tupaia belangeri chinensis
GAGCGGTTGATGAATAAGTGACATAAAAGAGGTTTATTAGAATCAGAGCTTAGGACAAATTGCCCAGATGAAGTCTCAGGATTCCTGGACATTTGCTCATTGAAATGGTGGTTTAGAAAGCTGCTTTATGTAACAGAGGACAAGATGAGGGAAGTTACAATTGTCTGGCAAGACTGACTGGCTGTACCCCCTTTACATTCAGAAGGAGATGCTGGGATGAGGAAGAGGTGTGGGTGGCAATGTGAAAACCTTTGCAGGTTAGTTTACACAGCTGTGAGTGTAACCAAAGCCTCAGGCCAGGCCTTGCTGGGCCATTTAAAATTTAAATTGCCCTCTCCTTCTAAGCAGCTCAGCAAGCACCTTTACTTCCTCAGCCTGCCTTCTTGATACCTGAGGCCACCCGAGAGATGCCCTGGAGAAAACACGGTGATGGCCAGTTTCTGACCATCCCAATCCCCTCTCCTTTTTCTGAGTAGGAGCCTCATCATTCCTATCTCCCACTCCAAATTGGCAATTCCACATGGTTCTTGGGGTTACCAAACATGACACCCTCGTTTTGTGGCAGGAGATTCAGTCCTGGCCAGCCACAGTACCTCATCCTCTTGACCAAATGAATTCTCTCAAAGGGTGGCTCTGTCACCCATGATGAGCCAACCAGTACTTCTGTTGATATCAGAAACCCTTCACATGGTGAAGCTAGCAAGAGGGGACCTCTTTTCCCTGGGGTGCCAAGTTGGAAGGTTCCAAGCTTACAGCCGCTATGGGCATGTCCTCGTCCTCTCCGTCCGCAGAACACAGGACACATGATGGAGAAAAGCAAGGAGGCAGCCAGGCAAGAGGCAGCTTGAGGCAGGAAGAGAGAAGTCCTGAAGGGTCCAGTTCCAGTCTGACCAGTCTTTCCAGACCCCTGAACATCCAACTACTAAGAAAGTTCCCGACCACTTGTGTGAGGACAGTGGGGTAGCGGCAGAGATGTCAACTCCATGACAGGGACATGCCGGCTCCTACCTTGGAGGTGTCACAGCTGACCCTACTTGAGTCTATCTCTGGCAGACGAAAACAGACTGATCAGGGGCTTTGAGCTCCCCAGACACTCCCCTCATCAGGGTTCTCTGACCACCTGCTTTTCTCAAACATGGGTGTAGAGGCAGCTCTGTTATCTATGAAAAGGAGCAAGAGGCTTCAGTCTGCTGGAGAGGACTGGGAGAGGAGAGTGCCAAGCAGGGAAGGTGATGGGAATGCCATACCTCCCTGGGAGCCTTTCTGGGGGAAGTTTAGAAGAAATACCTAGCACTGCTGAGGTCTGGGAGGGAGGGCAGGAGGCCTGTCAGCTGTGAGAAAACAGGAAAGGCGGGAAGGAGAGACTGAGGCACCTCCATGCTGGGGAACTGCACCACGTACTTTTCATCCACAGTCATGTTAGACCCTCAGAGTAATCCTCTTGAGGTCAGATGCTGCCATCTCCAGTTTTTAAAAAAGGAACATAGATTCCTTGAAGAATCAGCTAGTGTAGGACTGGGTCAGCACACAGACCTGAGACAATGGCTCTAAAGTCCATAATAGCACCACAGGACCAGATCAACCCGGGACTAAGACTGTGACTGTGGGATGCCAGATCCAAAGTCCCGCAGGAGCCCCAGGCCTCCCAATGCAGCAGCTCTCTGCACCCGGGTGTAACTTCCCAGCAGGAACTCAGGGAACAGCCGTTTTGAGAAATATGGACAAAGGAGCCAGCAAGTGGCATGGTGGCTGAGGTGCTGGACTCCCATATTTATGCGTTGGTCACAGTTCGAGTCTAGGACCTGGTGGCTTCACACACATGCTGGATGCCTGTGTGTGCATGCCCTAAATCTTAAGAGCAGAATGGAAGAGAAGGGACTGTGGCATGACCATCCCCCTGACGGGTGATTTCTTGCTTTCTCTCTCTGTCTCTCCAATGAGCACATGCACCCTATAGTAAAAATCTCTCTCTTTAAAAAAAAAATACTCTAAATTTGTATATACCTAACAGTAGTACTTAGAAATACGTGAAGCAAAGATTGACAGAACTAGAGGAAGAAAGAGACAAATCCACAATCATAGCTGAAGATGTAGCAAACTTTTCTCAGGAACTGAGAACAAGCAGATGAAAATGATCAGAAAACATATCAAATTATTGAACAGTACTATTGACCAACTGGACCTAAGTTAGCATTACAGAATGCTCTGACAGCAGCAAATACATATCTTTCCAAAGTGCACTGAAATATTTGCCACGACAAACTAATTGGGTAATAGGGGCTGGTAGGTTGCCTGGTAGTTAAGGGTGCTGGACTCCCACATGACTGACCATGGTTCAAGTCCCGGACCTGGCAGCTTGCTCTCTCTCTCTCTCTCTCACAGCAAGTGGCATGGTCAAATTAAATAAGTAAGTGGATAAATAAAGTTATGGGACCAACAGATAGCATAATAGTTACACTGCTGGACTCCCATGTAGTTGACCGTGGTTCGAGTCCGGGACACAGTGGCTTAAACTCATGCCAGGCACGTGTGCGTGTGTGCCCAAGATCCTGAGAGCAGAATGGAGGAGAAGAGATTGTGGTGTGGTCATCCCCTCTGAGGGGGTGATTTTTCACTTTCTCTCTCTGTCTTTCTGGCAAGTGTATGTGCCCTATAGCAAAAATCTCTAAATAAATAAATAAAAGCTATAGGTTAGGTAATAAAACAAACCTGAATAAATACCAGAGGACTGAAATTATTCTGAGTATGACCTGATCAAAATGGTATTAAACTGCAAATATCCAGAAAAAACCCACAAAGGTTCAGAAACTAACACTTTTTTTCTCTCTAGTTTTTCACATAGGGTTTATGTGCTCGCCAGAGAGAGAGAGAGAGAGAGAGAGAAAGAGAGATAAATCAATCACCAACGGGGAGGATGGCCATGCCACAATCCCTTCTCTTCTTGAAATCATGGGCATGCACACACACAGCATGATTTTCAAGCCACTGGGCCTGAGACTTGAACTACTCAGCCTGTGCTTAGAGTGAGAGAGAAAAAAATGAGACCTGCTCAGCTGGCCAGGTGGGACCCAGCACCTTAATCTCCACGCCACCTGCTGGCCCAGCTAACCACACTTTTAAGCAACCTGTGAGTTGTTGTCTCATAGCCCATACTCACTTTTTATATTCAGCCCCACGATGCTAGGCCTGAGACTGCTTGGCCTAAAACTGGCCAACAGAGGGAGCTCGAGGAAACCTGGAAGGCTGCAGGTGCCTCCTTCCACAAGCTTCCACTGGGAACTCACAAGGCT
Organism: Tupaia belangeri chinensis; assembly: GCF_000334495.1. Classification (NCBI taxonomy): domain Eukaryota; kingdom Metazoa; phylum Chordata; class Mammalia; order Scandentia; family Tupaiidae; genus Tupaia; species Tupaia belangeri. Next base: position 2,588,575 of record NW_006160089.1, read on the forward strand.
TCTCTGCCCTGACAACAGCAATGTCTGCCTGAGGTAGCAGCTGCACTTGCTTTGCAGTTTTCTTAGCACTTGCAGCTGAACCCAGCATTCTATCAGCCCCGACATACACCCCAGCACCAACTGTACACTTCCTCTCTCAGAGGTATGAGTGTCACATCTGGAGCTCTGCTTCCCACTTCCGAGATTTGGTAATCCCACCTTCTTCACCTTGCTCCTTTCCTCCCTAGGATGGTAAACTGCCTTCTGAAATCACAGACTTAACATTGTTTTGTTTTGTTTTTAGGTTTTTATGATAGGGCATGTGCACTTGCTGGAAGGAGACAGAGACAGCGAGAGGGAAAATGAGAAATCACCCCCTGGGAAGATGGCCACACTGCAATCCCCTCTCCTCCATTCTCCTTGCAGGATTTTGGGCACGCATGCACATGTGCCAGATGTGATTTTTCTTTTATTTTTAAAAATTATTTAGAATTATTTTAAAATTTGCTGTAGGGCATGTGTGCTCACCAAGAGAGACAGAGACAGAGAGAGAGGGAAAATGAGGAAATAAGCCCCCAGGCCTGGGACTCAAACTATGGTCATGTTGGAGTCCAACACCTTAACCACCACACCACCTGCTGGTCCCCAGGTATGATTACATAAGTTACAGGGTCCAGGAATTGAACCATGGTTGGCCATGTGGGAATCTAGTGCCTGAACCACCATGCAACTTGCTGGCCCCAAGGTAAATGCATACAGCCTTACTTTGTAATATCTTTTAACTGTTTCTCCACTTGGTTAAAAACTTTACAACAGAATATATGCTCCTGTCGAGTAACTGGTGGGTCCTATCTTCTAACTGGGCTGTGACTGACACAGTATGGTCAGATTTTCTGTTTTTTCTTGTGTAGTGTACTAGTTTCCTATAGCTGCTGTAACAAATTACCATGAAATTAACAGTTTAAAACAACAGAAGCTTATTATCTCATAGTTCTGGAAGCCAGAAATCCAAATTGAGCCTCATGGGGCTAAGCCAAGGTGTCAGCAATGTTCTCCAAGCCTCTGAAAAGTAAAAAGGCCACTTTATTGCCTCTTCTAGCTTCCAGAACTGCACTCTGGCCTGTGGCCAACTCCTCCATATTAAGTCACCGGTTAGCACCTTGCATCTCTGCTGCCATTCTCATATTGCCCTAGGCCTTCTGAGTGAAATCTCTCTCTGTCTCACTCTCATAAGCAAAGTTGTAATTACATTTATAGCCCACCCAAATGATGTAAAATTACCTCCCCATCCCCAGATCCTTAATTTAATAACATCTGTAGCGGTCTTTTTCTCATACAAAGTTCTAGGGATTAGGATGTAGGAATCTCTGGAGGTTATTATTCAGCCTACCACATGGGTTTGCTAAACTCTGTTTTTCCTTCAATTAAGGAATTATTTTTATTTTATTTATCGTTATTATTACTTTCAATTTGCTACAGGGCATATACACTCACCAGAGACAAAGAGAGAAAGTGAGAAAGCAAGCTGCCAGGTCTGGGACATGAACTATGGTTGGCCACGTGGGAGTATTTTTTTTTTTTTTTTTAGGTTTTTGCCATAGGGCACATGTGCTTGCCAGAGAGACAGACAGAGAGAAGGAAGGTGAAAAAATCACCCCCCAGTGGGATGGTCGTGCCATAATCCCTTCTCTCCATTCTCCTCTTGGGATTTTGGGCACACATGCACACATGCCTGGTGACCTGACACCAGGTCTGGGACTTGAATCATGGTCAGCCATATAGGAGTCTAGTGCCTTAAGCACCATGCTATCTGCTGGCCTCACTAAGTTCAATTTTCTAGAATTTTGCCATTTCATATAACTTGTAAAATGTAGTAGCATCAAGTTGTTTCTATTTCTTATCTTTTTATGTCTACAGGATATGTAGTAATTTTTCCTTTTCATTCCAGACTGGTCATTTGTGCCACCTCTTTTCTTTCTTGATCAGCCTTGCTGAGTTGTAAAATTGTATTAGTCTTCAAGGGATCAACTTCAGGGTCTACTCATCCTCTTTATTCATCTATTTATTTTATCCTCTACAGCAAATGCAATAGAGGTTTTTGGGTTTTTTTTTTTTTTTTAGAAGTTTTTGCTATAGCGTGTGTGTGCTCACCAGAGAGAGAGACAGAAAGTGAGAAATCAACCCCCCCCAGGGGGAATGGCCACGCCGCAATCCCTTCTCCTCCATTCTCCTCTCGGGATCTTGGGCATGCATGCACATGTGCCTGGCGTGAGTTTAAGCCACCAGGTCTGGGACTCAAACCGCAGTCAACTACATGGGAGTTCAGTGACATAACAATTATACCAACTGCTGGTCCCTTATCCTCTTTATTATGACAGGATCTCATTTACTTTATTTTCTATTTAATTTGTGCTCTTATATTATTTTTTCCTTCTTTGAGTTTGATTTCTTGCTTATTTTCTGATATTTTTAAAGAATTAATTTATTCATTCATTTGACAAGAGAGAAAGTTAAAAAAAAAAAAAGCAAGAAAGTAAGCCACCAGGTCTGGGACTCAAACCATGGTTGGCCATGTGGGAGTATTCAGTGCCTTAACCACCAAGCCACCTGCTGGTCCCCTCTCTTCTGACTTTTAAAAAAATTTGCTGTAGTGTATGTGTACTTGCCCAAGAGATAGAGAGACAGAGAGAGAAAGAGAGAAAGTAAGAAAGTACCCTACAGTGGGGATGGCCATGCCGCAATCCTTTCTCCTCTATTCTCCTCTTGGCATTTTGGGGATGCACGCATACATGCCTGGTATGTTTTTCAAGCAGCCAGGTCCAGGACTCAAACTGTGCAGTTGGCCATGTGGGATCTAGCTGCCTTAATCTCCACACCACCTGGTGGCAACTGCTGAAATTACAGGTGCATCCAGCCTTCAGGTTGAATTAGTTTCCCATTTGGTCCAAGCCTGCCGAATACAGTGTCTTGGCAGTGTGTATCATTGCAGCTGGGCCTCAGAATCCACTCCTGACATAATTCTTCAGACCTCCATCTTGGTGAATGGTACCACTATTTCATTCAGGTATCCAAGTGGTTCTCTGCCAGGGGTGATTTTGCCTCCCAAGAGATAGCTGGCAATGTCCAGAGACATTTTGGGTTCTCCCAAGTAGGTGCAGCTACAGACCTTGAGTGGGCAGATGCTCCTAACAGCCCACAGTGCGCATTTATAGCACAGCTTTCCCCATGAAGAAGTATCCAGCCTCGACTGTCAACAGTGCTAAGGCTGAGAAAACCTGAGCTACGCAAAGCAAACTGAGGAGTCTTCTCTAGCTCCTTTTTCTCTTGATCCCTTCATTTAACCAGTACCAAATGTTAAAAGCTCCATCTCTTAAATAGCTCCTAAATTGGATACTCCTTTCCAAACCCACTACTGCCACGTTAGCCCTGGCCTGGATTACTAAAAAGCCTAAAGGATCGCCTGACCGGCAGGTGGTGCAATGGTCATGTCGTTGGACTCCCGCATGGCCTACTGCAGTTCGAGTGGCTTGAAAAATAATGCTGGGTTGGAACCAGCAGTTAGCGTAATGGCTATGTCGCTGGACTCCCACGTAGTCGAATGCGGTTGGCATCCTGGACCTGGTGGCTTAAAACTCACACCGGGTACGTGTGTGTGCGTGCCCAAGATCCCGAGAGGAGAATGGAGGAGAAGGGATTGCGGCGTGGCCATCCCCCCGGGGGGTGATTTCTCCCTCTCTCCCGTAAGCACATGCACCCAACGGCAAAAAAAAAAAAATCTGACTGCTTCTATCTGTGCCTTCCTTACACAATACTCTTCTATGAAGAGCCAGAGAAATACCTCTTACATTAGTTCTCTGTATAAGGTTGGTGACGGCTCCCATGACACTTTTTTTTTTCCCATGACACTTTTAACCTGTCTGCTCCTCACTCTTCAGCCTCAGCGCTCTGCTAGTCAAGAAGCTGCAGCCACACAGGCCCTCATGCTGTTCTCTGAGCAGAACAAGCTTCTCTCTGCCTCAGCGACTTTACAATTGCTAATCTCTTCTGCCTGGAATATTCCTTCCCCAAATAGCCGCACTGCTGGCCTTAGATCTTTTGCTCAAATACCACCAAAGCCTTTCCTAACTTCCTCCCTGGTTGCCGCCCTTTGCCCTCCTTTATGTTCCGTATAGCACTTACCACGACTGAATACTTGTTTGCTGTTTCTAGTTACCAGCTCCATGGGGTAGCAATTGGTCCATTTTGTCCTTTGCCACGTCCTAGCACCTACGATGGTGCCTGGCACTTACAGTACTCAAATATTTGTTGATAGAGTGCATGAAAAGATACTGACTCCAAAGTACAGGCTTCCCCCGGGTACAGCACTATTGTTCTCATGCCTAAGTAGCTTCTCCATGCTATTGGTGAAAGCTCACTAGGTGCAGGCACTCAGTTGCGGATTTTCTCAGAGAGGATCTCGGGTAAAGGCTCCATAAGATCTTTGTCATGAGCTGGGCAAGTGCAGCAATAACCCACCAGCCAAGGTGAAAAGGGACAGGGGAGCCTAGGCCTCTTCATCCGGCTGTATTCAGCTAACGAAGGAGACAACAGCTGATTAAAGGGCCAGGTTTGTAGAAGGAAAAGGTAACAAACCAGCAGATAGTCTCTTCATCTCTCTACCTGGGTCCTGATACCAACCAAGGGCCTCATGCCTGTCTGTGGCTTTGCTGTACCGGCCCCACTAGAATCGGCCCCACTGGAATCATTAGCCAGAGAGGCCCTTCCACAGCCTTGCTTGCAGATAGTTGTTGAAATACCCCAAGGAAAGGCTGGGCTTCCCTGGAGAAGTGAAAAACCAGACCCAGACCACCTCTAAGTGTGGAATTCAAAGTACTCACACTTGGAAACACAGTGACATTACTTGCCCAGTAAGCACAATTTTCTCTGCCGTCCTAACTCAAGAGGAATGAAGTGACTACTTCTAGCAGCTGCCTAATGGAACTCCTGGACAAATGTGAGTTCTACTCCTGCTCTACCTAATAGAACTCCCGGACAAACACGAGCTCCACTCTTGCTCCACTGTCAGTCTGGGACCCCTCCTTGGCCACTCCCAGCACACCTGTAAGAGACAAGAGTACTGTGGTGCCATTCAGATTTGATGAGATAAATACCTTTAGTTTCTTTAGCTCAAACTGGTGATGTTGTAAAGAACGCTCACATTCATTCCTATTCTTTAAGAAATGCGTTTTCTTGTTCCAGTTCTCTCTGCAAATTGAGAAAAATATATGTAAAAAGAAAAGGTCTTAACTACCATCGTCATCCTGGGTACATTTTTCTCTCTCTCTTTTTTTTTTTTTTCGAGAGGTTTTTGCTACAGGGCGTGTGTGCTCTCCAGAGAGAGACAGAGAGACAGAAAGCAAGAAATCACCCCCCAGACCCTTCTCCTCCCATCTCCTCTCCCGATCTTTGGCAGCACGCACACAAGCCTGGCATTGAGTTTAAGCCACTGGGTCTGGGACTCAAACCGCGGTCAACTATATGGGAGTTCAGCGACAGTCATTATGCTAACCACTGGTCCCCACTTTTCTCTCTTTAACATGATACCTTTGAAAATGCCTTTCTGGGTTTTTTTGTTTTTGTCACTACAGGGCTAAGAGATGAGAATGGGAGGAGAGTGAGAAAGAATCAATTAAGAACTCCTCTCAAGAAGGAATGAGGTGGGAACCAGCAGTTAGCGTAATGGCTATGTCGCTGGACTCCCATGTAGTTGACTGCGGTTCACGTCCCGGACCCGGTGGCTTAAAACTCACGCCAGGCGCATGTGCGAGCATGCCCAAGATCCCGAGAGGAGAATGGAGGAGAAGGGATTGCGGCGTGACCATCCCCCCTGGGGGGTGATTTCTCGCTTTCTGTTTCTATGTCTCTCTGTCTGTCTGGCGAGCGCACGCGCCCTATAGCAAAAACCTCTCCAAAAAAAAAAAAAGAAGGAATGAGGTGCACAATTCTCTAGACTGTGGGATAGGGAGAGAGAGGAGCAATATAAAACTTAGAAGGACAATAGGAAGCAGCTCTGGGGAAAGGTCAGAAAGGCCCAGAGAGCCCCTATGAGGCCCAAGGAAAAAGAAATCCAACTGTTTTGGATTTTTATAAAAGGCAGCCTTTTCACATATAGTCTCACAAGTGGTTGTCTCGCTAGAAAGACCAGGCCTGCTCTGTGAGATGGCTCCCTCCTCCAGAGTCGGGGCTGTCCTTCCCACTTAGCACACCTAGTATGTGCAACCCAAACTGTGCAGCTTAGGGCTACTGCCGAGGCCCTGAGCTCGGCCTCACCCCGCAGTCACTCACCAGCCCCTGTTCTGCCGCAGTCTGCTCAGCCGCCCGCGCACTCTCCAGGGCCTGGATTTGGGCCTGCAGGGCATGGGTGCGCTGGGCGCACTGTTGCTCCAGAGCCAGGACCTGCTGCTGTGCATGGCTGCTTTCCTGGTTTGCAGTAGCCTGCAGGGATACCAGAGGGGAGTTGGCCACAGTGACAAGGGCTTTCAGAGGGGGACCTCATTCTGGCCTTCTGTGGCCCAACAGCAACAACTCTCCCTCCTGGGTGTCTACTGCTGGGGGTGACTGAACTCCCTACCTGCAGGCTCTGCCACTGCACTGGCTGGCCTGGACTGCTGGGAGGTAGTCTGGCCCAGGCTTGATGCCATTACTGCTCTCAGGGCTTGTGGGTGGCTCTGGGCTCTAGCTGGCCCTCAGCACAGGCTTCCTCCTCCCTGCGTAGTGTTTCCTCTATGGCTTTTCCCTCTGAGGGTGGCAGTATAACATGGTGGTGAAGGACAGGGCTTTTGACCTTTCGCCCTTGCCTGGCTGTGGGACTATGGGCCAGCCTATGTGCAGCCCTTGTGAGCTTGCTCCTCTGCAGAATGAGAAGGACAGTGCAGCTTAGGGCTACTGCCAGGACTCAATGAAAACATGGGCAAAGCATTTAGCAGAGTGCCTGGGACACGGCACACAGGAGTCAGAGCCGCGGCTTTTATCTCCCTAGCACCAACTGGGCCATGAGGACTGGCCACGCCTTTGTCATCTCCTCCCACAGTCTCAATATGCTCTCCACACTCCTGGCAGCAAGCAGAGGTTTGGCTCCTGGTGGAGCTACCATCTCCAAGAGTCCCAAAGTTGGGCTGGGCACGACAGCAATGCAAATCAGCTGGTCAGCCCATCTCTCGGGTAACTCAGTTCCTCCAGCAGGTCCTGCCTCCCACCCCCTGCTGCTGTCCACCTGCTCGCAGCGTAACAGCACAACAGCTGTGTCCAAGGTCAGGGCCACTCTAGGAGTTGGGAGTGAGTTTGGGGCATCTGCAAACCCAAAAGGACGAACCTCAAGCAGCTCCTAGCCACTTACAAGCTCTAGAATCTGTGCTTCCTGGGCAGCCACGACATCCCTGCTGTGCTGGAGTTGCTCCTCAGAGGCCTGCACCATCTGCTCTAGTTCTTTCACCTAGAGGGACACAGAAGCATTCTTGCTGCTCAGAGAAGTTGACAAGTACTGATAAATGGTTTTAAACATCAAACCAACTTAAATAATGAAACAGGTACATTACAGAAAATGTAAAATGAGAAAAAAAAAAAAAAAACATACATGAGACCAAATGAGAAAAGACTGGAGCCCATAAAGAAAAACAGGCAGAGGACAGGAGCAGACAATTCCTAAGTGTAAACTTCCAAGACTTAATAGGCATATGAAGAGATGGCCAAATTAATTTAACCATTGCAATGCAAATTTACACAGTGAAATATGGGACCAGCAGGTGGCATGGTGGTTAAGGCGCTGGACACTCCCACATGGCCAGCCACACGGTTCGAGTCCTGGACCTGGTGGCTTGCTTTCTCACCATCCCTCTCTCTCTCTCTTTCTCTCTCTCTCTGTGTGTGTGTATTAGTCTGTCTCTCTCTGGTCAAATTAAAATAAATGAATGAATAAATAAAATGAAGTGAAGTTTAAAAAAATGAAATACTACTTTACATGCATATCTGGCAACAAATCAAAAGGCTAGGAAAAGGAATTTTGTGGAAGGCAGAGATGCAGATATATGATCTTTCACACACAACAGAGGCGAGCCAGAAGGAGCAGATCTTCTGGAAACAATCTTTAGTCACATTAGGTTATGTACATTTTTTTCTTAATTGTCAAAAGGCATGTGTGCTTGCCAGAGAGAGAGAGAGAAAGAGAGAGAGCATCTCCAATGAGGTGTGGTCATGCTGCAATTCCTTTTTCTCTATTTCTCCATCTTGTCTGGATTTTAGACATGCGTGCATTCATACCTGTTATGTCTTTCAAGGATTTGAACTCATGGTTGGGGACTAGGAGTTAGCATAATGGCTATGTCGCTGGACTCCCATGTAGTCAACCGTGGTTCGCGTCCCTGACCCGGTGGCTTAAAACTCACGCCAGGCGCGTGTGCATGCGTGCCCAAGATCCCGAGAGGAGAATGGAGGAGAAGGGACTGTGACGTGGCCATCCCCCCTGGGGGGTGATTTCTCGCTTTCTGTCTCTGTCTGGCGAGCACATGCGCCCTATAGCAAAAACCCCTTCAAAAAAGAAAAAGCAGATGTTGACCATGAGGGATCTGGCTCCCAATGCACAGTACTTGGCCAGTGCACTTCAAGACCAGCCGAGGTGATATGGGTTTTCTAATCATCGCCAGGAACAGGAGCACAACCTTTGCTGCAGTATACAGCGGAGTGTGGGATGGCAGGAAGGCAGTCTGGATGCCTGCCATCTAGTGGGCAAGCTCCAAGTAGAGCTGGTAAGCACAGTAACGTGGAGGTAGAGATGGGCCAGGTGGAGGAGACGGGGAGGCACACCCACAGCTGTATCACTTACACCACTAGGAAAACACGCACATCTCTCGGGTAACTCAGTTCCTCCAGCAGGTCCTACCCATTCGACAATAATTCAAACATGAAAGGATCTAATCAATACAGTAACCACATTTGAATGATAAGGTTTCCTACAGAGGGAGGTCAATGGGAATAAAACGAACTAGCAAAGTAACTGTGTGTAGAACAGTGATGGTAATGTGGCAAGAGTGAAGGAAATGACTAACTCATCCTGGGATAAGAAAGACAAAAAACAGTCCCTTCAATGGAGCAACCTTGACCAAGGGGATTCTCAGCCACATGTGGTATGCAGCCAGGGTCTACCCAACACAGGAAGCACTGGGAGAAAGGTCACTACCCGGGTCTCCAGGGTGTCCATGGCCTTGGCTTGGCTGCTTCTGGCCGCCAAGAGCTGCTGCCTGGTATCCTCCAAACTCTGCTCAGCAGCTGTTTTCTGTGAGTGGAAAAAAACAGTAAAGGAAGAAGGTTATTTCTTCATTAAATAAATGTTTCATAAAAAAAAAAAATAAATAATTAAATGTTTCCTGCCATCTACAACATACTGTGATTTGTGGTGGGCAGAAGAGACACAAGTACACTTAAAAATCCAGCTAAACTGAGAGATAACTCACATATCCATGTATCACAAAGTACACACAAATTTGATACAGTCTTTTGATCTTGGGGCAAAAGACCAATGAAAAAACTATATAACAGAGTGCAATTAGTGCCTGCAAAGAGGGACCATAGAATGGGATACCCTCACTGCCACAGGGTAAGTGGAAGGCTTTGTAACTGGGGGAACAGCCCAGCAGGAGACAAGGGGGATGTGAACAGCTGCTCATTCAGGGAACTTGACTCCTCAGAAGCCAGAGCCATCACAGCTTTAGGTCAAGGATGAGACTGTAAAGTTAGGCAAAAAGGCTAGATCAAGAGAGACTTTTTACTTGTTTATTAATTTTATTATTTATTTTATATATTTAATTTTATTTATCATTATTTATATATTTAGAGAGGTTTTTGCTATCGGGTGCGTGTACTCACTGGAGAGACTGAGACAGACAGTGAGAAATCACCCCTTGCGGGGGAGTGGCCACACCAAAATCACTTCTCCTCCGTTCTCCTTTTGGATTTTTTTTTTTAAGAATTATTTTATTTGGGACCAGCAGTTAGCATAATGGCTATGTCGCTGGACTTCCACGTAGTCGACGGCAGTTTGAGTCTTGGACCCGGTGGCTTAAACTCACATTGGGCACGTTTGCGTGCATGCCCAAGATCCCAAGAGGAGAATGGAGGAGAAGGGATTGCAGCATGACCATCCCCCCTGGGGAGTGATTTCTCTCTCTCTGCTTTCTGGCGAGCACAAGCGCCCTATAGCAAAAACCTCTCCAAAAAAAAATTATTTTTTATTTAACTTTATTTATTTTATTTTGACCACAGAGTGACAGAGTGAATGAGAGAGAGGGAAAGTGAGAAAGCAAGCCGCCAGGTCCAGAACTTGAACCATAGTTAACCATGTGGGAGTTCAGTGCCCTCAACCACCATGCTACCTGCTGGGCTTTCCTCTTGGGATTTTGGGCATGCACACACATGCCCCCAGCATGAGATTTAAGCCACTGGGTCTGGGACTCAAACCATTGTTTACTACGTGGGAGTCGAACAGTGTAACCATTATGCCATCTGCTGGTCCCATTATTATTATTTTTCACTTTGCTGTAGGACCTGTTTGCTCACGAGAGAGAGAGAGAGAGAGAGAGAGAGAGAGGGGGGGGGGGGGAGGGAGGGAGAGTGAGAGAGAGAGAGACAGAGAGAGAGAGAAAGTGAGAAAGCAAGCCACTGGGTCTGGGACTCAAACCATTGTTTACTACGTGGGAGTCGAACAGTGTAACCATTATGCCATCTGCTAGTCCCATTATTATTATTTTTCACTTTGCTGTAGGACCTGTGTGCTCACGAGAGAGCGAGAGAGAGAGTGAGAGAGAGAGAGACAGAGAGAGAGAGAAAGTGAGAAAGCAAGTGGCCAGGTCCAAGACTCCAACTGTGGTCAGCCATATGGGAGTCCAGTGCCCTTACCTACCATGCCACCTGCCGGCCTCATGAGAGGCTTTTTAATGCTGTAAAAAGGAGTCTAAACTTTATTCTGCATGAAACATTTTTCAAAGCAGGGTCTTTTGAATCCTAGTCTTAGACAGGTATGGTATTATACTTGAGACCTTCCTCTAGGCCTGCTGAAATCAGTCTCTGGGGGTTAGAGCCAGAAATATACATATACTTTAAACAAACTCCCCAAGTAACTGCTGGCACACTAAACTTCACAACAATGATAAGGACACAATCTCAACAATTACGATACTAATGGCCCACGTACATCAAGACCCTATTTTCTGATCTTCATTCTAAGTACTTCATGGGTTTAACTCATTTAATCCTAATAATGATTCTGTGCTTAGTAATATAATCAAATTAATATATATATATTTTGGAGAGATTTTTGCTATAGGGCTCGTGCGCTCGCCAGAGAGAGAGAGAGAGAGAGAGAGAGAGAGACAGACAGACAGAGAGACAGAAAGCAAGAAATCACCCCCTGAGGGGGGATGGCCACGCTGCAATCCCTTCTCCTCCATTCTCCTCTCAGGATCTTGGGCACACACGCACATGCACCCGGAGTGAGTTTTAAGCCACCGGGTCCGGGATGCGAACTGCGGTCAACAACATGGGAGTCCAGTGACATAGCCATTATGCTAACTGCTGGTCCCATCAAATTAATTTTATAGGAAAGGGTGAACAGATTAAATACAAGAGATTAAGTTACTTACTCTAAGCCACAAGGTAGTAAAAGGAAGAAAAATACATAGTCTGATTCTAGAAATCAATTTACACCCTAGAACCCACATCGTTCTCACTGTATACTGTTTAAGGTAATTGTAGAAGACGGTTAGGGAGTGATATGATCAGATATGCTGTTTGGGAAGATCGGTGTGACAGGGAGCATGGAAGACTGGCAGAGAGTGGATGAAGAGAGACTGCTACTGGGTTGGCCAGCCTGGACACTTAATACGGACGAGGTTAGAGTTGCTGGAAGCCATGATGTACAAAGGGGCAGTGGAAATGGAGATGCTTAGTTGAAACTGAAGACAGAAACTGAGGGTCTTATCTAGGATGAGTCCAAAGACTTTGGCTTTGTCCCACGACAGGTGAGGCTGATCACAGGGTGCAGAAAGAAGGAAGAGCAGCATGAGAGCAGATGGTGCTCCCAGGCCTGATGAGGAAGTTCACTACCCCCACTGCAGGGAAGCTCACAACTGCACCTTCACCTGATGAGAACGCACTCACACTACACTTGAGAGGGCTGACAAGAGGCAGCTCACGGACACCCTCAGCTGAGGAGAGAACATTACCCCAGGTGACTTGATCACACCACAGGGCGAATGGAGAGCAAAAGGGTGGGGAAGCAGGCAGTGAGGAAAGATAAGACGGCCCAAGTGGCCAAACTCCTTAGGTGTAGTTTATCAGTGATCACGATGCTATCTATTCATATGTGCCCAAAGCTCTCCCATTTCTGAGAAAAGCATGTCATATGCAGGGGACATCAGGCTCCTGATGTAGGCAGGACAACCTGAAGCTGGAGGCAGTGTTCTTCTTCCCAAGCTCTTCGCTGACCTTTCATTTCTGAAACTCTAGGGTTTATGAAAGCCCCAGAGAAAATGCTGCCTTCTGCACAGTCCAGCACAAACACAGTGAAAGTCACCTCCTTTAGGAGTTCTTGCACATGTTCTTCTCCTGATAAGTTTTGTTCCAGTCTCTTCTCCAAGGATGTGACCTTCTCTTGCAAGTGTGTGATGAGTTTTTCTTTCTCTTGCGTTTCAGCAGTGACCTGCAGGTAGGTGGACACAGAGATCACATACACTAAGCCCACATTCCCTCCCTTCCTCCCCCCTCTTGGCCCAACACATTTCCATGGAACTCTGTTCTTAACTGCATTCTGGAAGAACATCGTCCTTGAAAATGAGACACAGACAATGCAAGAACAAAGTGTAGTAATACTCAGGGTTCCACTCAGCTCTAGTGTATGTAGCAAGAGGCAAACACTCTCTCCAGTGTAAGTGATTGGGAACAAGCAAAGAGAAAAAAAAATAGAAAAAAAAAGGGGGGCGGGGGGAGAAATCTAGTCATTTAGCTGCACTGATGGTGCTGTAAAGCAATGTTCACAATGTGGACGCCATGAGGGCAAGTCCTGGGCTTGCACCCAGAGTCTCCCTGGGCACACTGGGCACATGGGCAGTACCTGTGACCCGGGCTGGCTCAGGCTGGGGTGGGATCATAGCATGCAGAACCTGTTAGGGTGCTGCGCTCTCTCTCAGAAATTAAAAAGAAAATATGAAGTCCAAATGGCTTGTTTTATGGAAAGATCTAGCAAATATTTGTGAAACTCAAAATTATAACTATCCACAGTATGGACATATAGATCAAAGGAACAAAACAGAAAATGAAAAAATAGTTTGACACATCTGTGGTCAACTGATTAGCAAAAAAAGAACTAAGGTAACTGAATGGGGAAAGGATAATCTCTTCAACAAATGATGCTGGAATAATTAGACATCCATATGAGATACCCTTATATCACATACCATGCTTAAAAATTACTCAATAAAAGGACCAGCAGATGGCGTGGTGGTTGAGGCACTGGATTCCCACAAGGCCTACCACAGTTTGGGCCCTGGACATGGGGGCTTGAGGATTATTCCAGGCATGTGTACATTGTGCCCAAAATCCTGAGAGGAGAGCTGGGAGGGAACTGTGGGGTAGCCATCCCCTTGGGGGTGGGGGTGATTTCTCACTTTCTCTTTGTCTTTCTCTGTCTCTCTTTGGCAAGTGCACGTGCCCAAGGCAAAAACCTAAAAAGAAAAATAAATTATTTAATAAAGACTTTAGACCTAAACATAAAATCTAGCAAATGGCGTGATGGCTAGGGACACTAGATTCTCACATAGCCAACTGTGGTTCAAGTCCTGGACCTAGTGGCTTGCCTTTTTTTTTTTCTTTTTTTTTGAGTTTTTTTTGCTATAGGGCGCATGCACTCGCCAGAAAGACAGAGAGAGACAGAGAGACAGAAAGCGAGAAACCACCCCCCAGGGGGGATGGCCACACCACAATCCCTTCTCCTCCACTCTCCTCTCAGGATCTCGGGCACGCGCGCACATGCACCCCATAAAAAACAGAGACTGAGGGCCTGGCAGGCAGTATGGTGGTTAAAGGCACTGGATTCCCACTTGGCCTACCGTGGTTTGAGTCCTGGGCCTGACAGCTTGCTTTCTCGCTTTCCCTTTTTCTCTTTCTGTCTCTGTCTGATCAAATTAAAAAAATAATAATAACACATGGAATGTGTTTTATGGAAATTAAATAAATAAATAAATAAGGAAATAAATAAATAAATAAAAGGTAACCAAACCTTCTAGATCAGGGGTTGTTAAACTCTATGGTTTCAGTTTAGCGTTTCTTTATTTTAGAGAGAGATTTTAGTTATAGGATGTGTGCGACTGCCAGAGAGACAAAGAGAGAGAGGGACAGAAAATGAGAAATCACCCCCAGGGGGATGGCCAAGCTGCAATCCCTTCTCCTCCATTCTCCTCTAGGGATCTGGGGCATACTCACACACACACACACATATCTGGCATGAGTTTTACACTGCCGCCTCTGAGACTTAAACTGCAGTTGACTATGTGTGAGTCCAATGATGTAGCCATTATGCCAAATGCTGGTCCCCCTCTTTTTAAGTTTAATATATTTTTAAGAATTATTCATTTAATTTTATTTATTATTACTATTCTTCAATCTGACCGGAGACAGAGAGAGAGAGAGAAAGTAAGCAGCCTGATCTGGGACTCAAACTATGGTCAGCCATGTGGGAGTCTAGCACCTAACTACCAAGCTAACTGCTGGCCCCCCTTCATATTTTAAAAATTCACGGAAGAAGTCAAAGATTTTTGTTATATGAGTTTATCCACTGCTACGTACTATATTAAAAACTAGAACTGGGACCAGCAGTTAGCATAATGGCTATGTCGCTGGACTTCCACGTAGCCAATCATGGTTCGTGTCCCGGACCCAGTGGCTTGAACTCACGCCGGGCACGTGTGCGTGCGTGCCCAAGATCCCGAGAGGAGAATGGAGGAGAAGGGATTGCAGCGTGGCCATCCCCTGGGGGAGCGATTTCTTGCTTTCTACCTCTCTGTCTCTGTCTTTCTGGCACGCGCACACACCCTATAGCAAAAATCTCTCCAAAAAAAAACACTAGAACTTAGAATATTAGAAAATAGTAAATTTAAAATAATACACTGGGGCTAGCAGGCAGAGCAGTGGTTACTTCACTGGATTCCCATATGGTGGTGGCTTGAAAGTCACACCCAACAGGTGTGTGTGTGCATGCCCAAGATCCCAGGAGGAGAACAGAGAAGGGACTACATTGTGGCCATCTTCCCTGGGGGGTGATTTCTCACTTTCTCTCTCACCATCTCTGTCTCTCTCACTGGCAAAGACACATCCTATGGCAAAAATCTCTTAAAAAATAAAGTAATAAACTCAGGCCTGCCCCAGGGCACAGCTGTTAAGCACCCTGCAGAGAGAGCTGCATCAAGCATGGCCAACCACACCTCAAGACCCAGCCCCACCAACTTGAAAAACATGCTGAATGTCCACATGACCGGGACCTTGACAAGCTGGAGAGCTGAAGGAGAGAGCGTTACGTGAGGCCCTGTTAGTGCTCTCTCTCTCTTCCTCTCTGTTTCGCCTGTGCACAAGCCCTTTTGGCATAAATAATAATAAACCAATGATATAAACATGAATACCATATATATTTTTTAATGACAATATTTTCCAATGCAGAAAATATTTAGAGAAAATCGCAATCCTGTTTTCTCTTTTTGCCAGTCTCGCTAATGTCTGGCTTAATGAACGCAGTTCTTAGCTGTGTTCTCACATGTGCTTCTGTATTCAGTCTACTGCAATATCATAAGTCAGGGAGCCTCCAAAACACTCCACTTACGAGATGATGTAAGTTAAAAAGGGAAAACAAGTCCACGTATTACCAGGAAAGTACCTCTGATCTTACAGATCTCTAGAAGGATCTCAGGAACCATGTTTTCTTTTTCTTTTCTTTCTTTCTTTCTTTTTTTTTTTTTTGAGAGACTTTTCGCTATAGGGCACATGAGCTCACCAGACACAGACAGACAGACAGAAAGTAAGAAAGTAACCCCCAGGGGGATGGCCATGCTGCAATCCTTTCCCCTTCATTCTCCTCTTGGGATTTTGGGCACACACGCCCCCCAGCATGAGTTTTAAGCTGCCAGGTCTGGGACTTGAACTATGGTCGACTATATAGAAGTCCAGCAATATAACCATTATACCAGCTGTTGGTCCCTTAGAAACCATATTTTCAAAATCATGTTCTACAAGATATTATAGAATACAAGATATTACAGAAAAAAAAATTTGAGACCTTTGGGTAGACAAAAACTTCTTCTTAAAAAATAGTTCTTTTTTTTTTGTTGTTATTATTTTCAAATTTGCTATAGGGTACATATGCTTACCAGAGAGATAAAGACAGAGACAGAGGAAGAGAGACAGCAAGAAAGCAAGCTGCCAGGTCTAGAACTTGAAGCATGGTCAGTCATGTGGGAATCCAGCTCCTTAACCACCATGCTACCCTCTGGCCCCAACAAAGACTTTTAAAACAGAACACAGAATGCAAAATTCAAAAACAGAATTGCAGCCGTGGCGGCGTAAGCAGGAGGGCACAGCCGCACAATGGCTGAGGTCATACAGGGAGCCCGAGTTTGCTTCCTGGCCCAACCTCGATGTGCCTGTGGTCCTAGCTGAGTGGGAGCCCAGGATAGGAGGATTATGACACACATGAGACCCTGTCAAAAATATCTGTTTCTCTCTAAGAATCCCTCTTTGTTCTCTCCCTCTCTCTCCCATGTGCTCTCATGAACTTGCATTCTTCTTATCAGAATTTCCTAAAATGTTTTGTTTTCAAAAAGACACTGTAAAGAAAATGAAAAGGCAAGTCCTATTCATGCAAAAATAACAGGAGTACTAATATCTAACAAAGGACATATATTCACAATACTAATACCTAACAGAGGACATATATTCACAATACTAATATCTAACAAGGACATATATTCACAATGTGCAAAGAACTCTTAAATCGCAATAATCAGATTTTGAATAAAATTGTGAGTAAAAGAATGGACATGTCACCAAAAAAAAACATAGAAATGGCCAAAGAGCACAAGAAAAGATATGTGCTAATGCAAACTAAAATCATAATGAGACACATGACTGTCATTCACTTAAATACATAAATCAAAAAGACTGAGGATAAGGGCTGGCCTCATGGCCAAGTGCTTAAGGGAGCCAGATCCCATATGGGCAACTGTGCATTTTGGGTCCTGGACTCAAAGGCTTGAAAAATACACTGGGTGGGGAACCAGCAGTTAGCGTAATGGCTACGTCGCTGGACTACCATGTAGTCGACCATGGTTCGCGTCCCGGACCTGGTGGCTTAAAACTCACGCCAGGCACGTGTGCATGTGTGCCCAAGATCCTGAGAGGAGAATGGAGGAGAAGAGATTGTGGCGTGGCCACCCCCCCGGGGGGTGATTTCTCACTTTCTGTCTCTATGTCTCTGTCTGTCTGGTGAGCGCATGCGCCCTATACCGAAAAACCTCTCCAAAATATAAATAAATAAATACACTGGGTGCATATATGTGGATGCCAAAAATCCTGACAGGATGGAGTAGGAAGGACTGCAGTGTGACCTTGCCCCAATTGGGGGCAAGGTTGCCTCTCTGTCTTTCTTTGTCAAATGCACATGTCCTCTGGCAAGCGTGGGGTAAAAAAAAAAGATGGCAAATAAAGCAACCTGAATTGTCACTGCTGGTAGGAAAGCACAATGGTATCACTGCTTTGAAAAACAGTTTTGGCACTTTCCTATAAAGTTCAACATATATTTACCTATAATCCAGCAATTTATCCCTAATTATTTATCTAAAATAATTAAAAACAAATGCCACATAAATATTTGTTTACAAATGTTCACAGCAATTTAATTCATAGTAGCTAAAAACTGGAAACTGAGAAATTCACGAAAACTACTAAACACAGAAACAAACTATATCTAAATGAGTTACAACTCAGCAATACAAAGAAAGGAGATCAGTAAGTCAATCTCAAATCCACACCACTAAGAAAGAAACCAGATACAAAAGAGAATTACTACAGTATGATTCCATTCACTTAAAACTCTAGGAAAGACAATTCTTTTTTTTTTTTTTTTTTTTTTGAGATTTTTATTTAATTTTATTTCTTATCCTTCTTTTTCAGTTTGACCAGAGAGACAGAGACAGAGAAAGCTGCCAGGTCTGGGACTCGAACCACAGTTGGCCATGTGGGAGTCTAGCACCTTAACCACCAAGCCACCTGCCAGCCCCATAGGAAAGACAATTCTAATTAGCTGTGATAAAAAGCACATCAGGGGTTGCCAGGGGCTAAGGGTGGGGATTTACTAAGGGGAAATGGAGGAAGCTTTTAGGGTAAAGGGAATTTTCTATATCTTGATTTTGCTTCTGGTTCCATGGTGCACAGTTCTTTTTTTTTTTTTTTTTCTTTTTTTTGAGGTTTTTTTCTTACTGGGCACGTGAGCTCACCAGAAAGACAGAGAGAGACAGAGAGATAGAAAGTGAGAAATCACCCCCCAGAGGGGATGGCCATGCCACAATCCCTTCTCCTCCATTCTCCTCTTGGGATCTTGGGCACACACACACATGCCCGGCATGAGTTCAAGCCACTGGGTCCGGGACACAAACCACGGCTGACTACATGGAAGTCCAGTGACATAGCCATTATGCTAACTGCTGGTCCCATGGTGCAGTTCTTAAAACTCTCCATACTGAACCAGCAGATGGTATAATGGTTATGTCACTGGACTTCCATAGTTGACAGCAGTTTGAGTCCTGGACCTGGCGATGTAAAACTCATGCAGGGCGCATGTGTGTGTGCCCAAAATCCTGAGAGAAGAATGGAGAAGGGATTGTAGTGTAGTCATCCTTCCTGGGAGGTGATTTCTCACTTTCTGTCTCTGTCTCTCTGGCGAGTGCATGAGTCATATAGCAAAAATCTCTTAAAAAAAAAAAAAAAAAAAAAAAAAAAAAAAACCTCGGGGCCAGCAGGTGGCGTGATTGAGGCACTGGACTCCCACACGGTGGACCACGGTTCATATCCCAGACCTGATGGCTTGCTTTTCCCAATTTCCCTCCCTCTCTCACTCTGGTGAGCATATGTGTCCTATAGCAAATGGAAAAATGATTATAAATAAAAATTTAAAAATATATATTTTAAAAAACTCTCCATATTGTATAACAGATAAGTCACCTTTATAGTATGTAAATTAGACCTCAAAAAACAGACTTAGAAAAAAAGAGAAAAGAACTTCCTTAAACTGATAAAAAGCTATAAAAAATATTTCTTAGTAAAAATTGGAGATCAAGAATAAGGTGTCCACTTTTACAAATTATGTTCCATGGTATACCCAACATTCTAGCTCACAGAATAAAGCAAAAAAGAAAGGTGTTAAGAATTGGAAAGAAAGAAGCAAAACTGTCATTCACAGATGGTATGACTGCTATAAAATGAACTCAAAAGAACCTATTAAGTTCTATTGCCCTTAATAAGAACTCATATAAAGGTGAAAAAAAAAAAAAAAAAAAAAAACAATGTATAAAAATACTAGCTGGGCCAGCCAGTGGCATGATGGCTAAGGTAGCTGGACCCCACATTTCCAACTGAGCAGTTCATTTCCTGGAACTGGTGGCTTGAGCAACATAATGGGCATGTGTATATGTTTGCCCAAAATTCCAAGGAGGGAAAAACAGTAAAAGTGATGTGGTAGGACCATCTATCTCCCATGCATGCTGCTTTCTCACTGCCCCCAACCCAATCTTTATCTGGCAAGTGCATATGCCCTCTAGCAAGTTAAAACATCAAACAGGGCCAGCTAGGTGGCATAGTGGTTAAGGTGGCTGGATCCCAAATGGCTGACTGAGCAGTTTGGTTTCTGGACTTGGCAGCTTGAAAAACATGCCAGGTACATGTGGTACGTGCCCAATATCCTGAGAGGAGCATGGAGAAGGGACTGCGGCCTAGTCCCCCTTGTGGGATGCTTTCCCATTTTCTCTCTCTCTCTGGCCAGTGCATGTGCTCTAAAGCAAATTAAGAAATGGACAAAAACAAACTAGAATTTCTTAATGCTAGCAAAAATACAAAAAGTAATTATTTGTAAGACGTATTTTTGCCATAGGATGCATGCACTCACCAGAGAGAGAGAGAGAAAACGAGAAATCACCACCCACCCGGGGGGATGGCCACACCACAGTCCTTTCTCCTTCATTCTCCTCTAAGGATTTTGGGCACGCATGCACACACACCCAGCGTGAATTTTAGGCTGCTGGGTCTGGGACTCAAACTGCGGCCAACTATGTGGGAGTCCAGTGACGTAACCATTACACCATCTGCTGGTCCCAGTAATTTTATTAAAAAAAATTTTTTTTTTAGGACCAGCAGGTACATGGTGGTTAAGACACTGGACACTCCCACGTGGCCGACCATGATTCAAGTCCTGGACTTGGTGGCTTGCTTTCTCACTTTCTCTCTCTCTCTCTGGTCAAATTAAAATAATTGGATGAATAAATAAAATTAAATAAATAATTCTTTTTAAAAATGTTAAAGCATGTATATCTCTTGTTAGATTTCTTTTTTTTTTTTTTTAACATTTATGTATTTATTTGTTGTGATTTTCAGGTCACTGGGTCCAGGACTTGAACTATAATTGGCCATGTGGGAGTCCAGCCCTTCAACCACTATGCCATCTGCTGGCCCCAGAAGGTAATTTTTAAAATGACACAATTTATAATTGGTATAAAAAAATAAACAGCTAGGAATATAATAGATAACAAATTTTTATGAAGAAAATTAGAGACCCTTAAGAAAATAATTAAAAACCAACAAACGGAAAAAGAAAACCAGCAACACCAACCATCTGGATAGATAGGCCATATTGGTGGATAAGAAAACTCACATAAAGTGCTCAGTGCTACCCAAATGGAGACACAGATTCCGTGCAACTCCAATTAACATCACAAGAGTGTTTTTTTTTGTTTTTTTGTGTTTTTTTTTTTAGAGATTTTTTCTATAGGGCATGTGTGCTTGCTGGAGAGACAGAGAGTGAGAAAGCAAGAAATCATTCCCTGGGAGGATGGCCACACCTCAATCTCTTCTCCATTCTCCTCTTGGAAATTTGGGCATGCATGAACATGAGCCTAGTGTTGAGTTTCAAGCTGCTGGGTCCATGATTCAAATCATGGTTAACCATGTGAGAGTCTAGCACCTTAACCACAATGCAACCTGCTGGTCCCCACAAGAGAGTCATGGCGTCACTTAAAATGACATGTTCCAGCTGCCACCCTGAGACTGAAACTGCTGGCAAACCAGTGTTCATCACCATTCATGAATCCTAGAAAACAGGTTTAGTCTTTGCACTCTACTTACATTTTGCAAATCAATGGAAAGCTGCTGAATGAATGTCTGGAGCTCTTGTTCCTTTTGTTTCAGGGCTGTGATCTTATTTTCTGCCCCTGTCTTTGAAGCTGTCATATGATCTCTTCATTGAAAGAAAGCAGACAATGAGCAAATATGGATATCTCATTTAAGACATATTCTTCAGGAAAAATACAGATGGTTCCTTATAAGTCAAGGCTGCAAACATCATTAGCCACACGAAGGTTGCCAGTGGATAAGACTCTTTGGCTCTCTGAAGCAGAAGCCCAAAAAGAAAAAGCCCAACCAAGTTTAAGCAAGAAATCCTGATCTCCCTCTGCTTACTCATTAGCTTACAAAGGAAAACCATACTGAAATGCTCAGTAGGGTTGGAATACTTCTGAGTCGAGGCAGAAGAAGGGTTGGGACTGGGGGTGGGGTTTGGGAAAGGTGGTAACCCTGAGTCCTCGTCAGTTAGGGACAAATCCAGAAGCTTCTGCCAACATTGAGATTGGCAGGTTGCAATGAGCAATGGGAAAGGTAGGCAGGCAATAGCCAGAGCTAAACTAACACCTCTTCCCAAGGGCCCCACAGACCAAGCAAGAACCTCTGTTCTTCCAGCGTTGAATAGTGTCTCTGCAATTCTTCTAGCTTCTGGCTTAAGTCTGATGACATCTGCCTGGAGTTCATCAACTCCTCCTGGGTGCGACTAAGTTCTCTGGTTTGTGCCTCCAATTCTTGTTCCATTTTCCCCAGACTTTCTTCTTTTTTAAGAAGCTGACACAAAAAAACAAAATTATACTAAACTACTGCTAAAAAACTGCTTTAAAAAAATTTGTGCCATCCCTCATCGTAAGGGAAATGCAGATCAAAACGAGTTACCACCTAACCCTAGTCAGAATGTCTAAGATTAAAAAAAAAACAAAAAATGATAAGTGTTGACAGGGGTGTGGTGAAAGGGGAACTCTCTTACACTGCTGGTGGGAATGTAAATTAGTTCAGCCACTGTGGAAAACAATTTGGAGATTCTTCAAAAATATCTATAAATAGAACTACCATATGATCCAGCAATTCCACTCCTTGGTATCTACCCAAAGGACAAAACAATTCTTCATCGGAAAAGTGCTTGCATATCGATGTTTATTGTGGCACTATTCACTATTACTAAGACATGGAAGCAACCCAAATGCCCACGAACAGATGAATGAATTGAAAAGCTGTGGCACATATACTCTATGGAATACTGTTCAGCCATAAAAAAAACAACAAAACCCTGGCTTTTGACAGAAAGTGGAAGAATATGGAAGATTTACTGCTGAGTGAAGCAAGTCAGGCCATGAAGGAGAGACATTATATGACCCCACATAATATATACCGAGTGTCCGCACTCTATGACTGAGACTGATTGACTGAAGGATATAGGAACACAGTAAATGGGTGTAAATGCCAGATACAGTGTGTGTGGAAGAGGAGGGCCTGAGGAAGGACATTTAGAAGAAAAATATAAAGGCAAAGCAAAAATGAGACAAAGAAATGTGGTACTATCTATTGAAGCTATTTTATAGTTTTATCAACTGGACTAGGGAGAAATGTTCACATATTGAAATATTCACTTTGTAAGCTAAATAATGTAATTGAATGTATAAAAGAAAATGAAATTTAAAAAAGTTTGTGCCAATAGCCAAGTTTGTTTTGTTAAGAGACAGATTTTTGCTCTAGGGCGTGTGAGCGCCAAGAGAAAAAGAGAAAGTGAGAAATCACCTGCAGACCCTTCTACTCCATTCTCCTTCTGGTATTCTGGGCATGCACAGATACATGCCTGGCATGTGTTTCAAGCCCCTGGGTCCAGGTCGGCTGTGTAGGAGTCTAGCACCTTAACACTATGCTACCCATTGGCCTGAGCCAAGGGAGTCTAGCACCCTAATCACTGCCACCTGCTTGCCTGAGTCACATTTTCATAACATTTTTGTGGGCTTAATGGGGGGGGGGCAGTAGGTGGTGTGATGTCTAAGGTGTTATTCTCCTACACGGCTAACCACAGTTTGAGCCCTGGACCTGATGGCTTGCCTTCCCATTTTCTACCTTCTCTTTGTCTGTTTCTGGTGAGTACACATGCCCTATAACAAATTTTTAAAAATATTAATAAATAAAGTTAAATAAGTTATTCTTTAAAAAACTAAGGGGGGGAGCTTATATGCTGAGTTAAAGAAAGGAAAAGAAAAAGGAAATACATTTCACATAAAACTTTCCCATATAAAAATATTTAAAAACATAAAAATATAATTAATATCAAAGAGGTATGTTTATCAGAGTTAGAGAGTGAAGATTAGCAACATCAGAGTGAATGGTCATCTACTCAGTATTTGGCTACTAAAACAAAATTGTGTACCATGTGTTTTACTTTACTTAGTTCCTGCTGCTGGAAGCCTTCTAACTCATCCATTTCATCTCTCCTTTGGAAAAGATTCAAACTCTGGTTCTTCATTTCCTGTAACTGAGCTGTCAGAAATCTTTTCTCCTAATTGGAAGAAGACATTGAGTCAGACGACTAAAACATCAAAAATCTATATTAAGCAAGCAGAATTCTCCAATAAAGGAATATGTTACAAACTCTAATGCCAATAGACAAAAACATATTGATAATGGGATATGTTACAGCAACATGATCAAATACGATGTTATTTACAAAATATTTAAGTATTTTTTATTTATTTTTTTGGAGAGATTTTTGCTATAGGGCATGTGTGCTCACTAGAAAGAGAGAGAGACAGAGTGACAGAAAGTGAGAAATCACAACCCGCTCCCCCACGGGCGACAGGGCCACAAGCCCTTCTCCTCCAGGGATCTTGGGCATGCATATACATGCATCTGGTGTAAGTTTAAGCCACTGGGTCTGGGACTCGAACCGCAGTTGACTACATGAGAATCCAGCGACATAGTCATTATGCTAACTGCTGGCCCCAGTAAAAGTATATTTTAAATGACAACTGTGAATAAGGAGAACAGTTACTCAAAACTATCAAGTTTGTAGGGACCAGCAGTTAGCATAATGGCTATGTCGCTGAACCCCCATGTAGCTGACCACGGTTCGAGTCCTGGACGCAGTGGCTTAGAACTCACGCTGGGCGCGTGTGTGTGCGTGCCCAAGATCCCGAGAGGAGAATGGAGAAGGGATTGTGGTGTGGCCATCCCCCCTGGGGGGTGAATTCTCACTTTCTGTCTCTCTGTCTCTCTCTGACTGTCTGGCAAGAGCACGTACCCTATAGCAAAAACCTCTCCAAAAAAAAAAAAAAACCTTTAAAGTTTGTAAGTCTGCTTAACAATTCCAGATAGACATTTTACATGTCTTAGTGACACAGTGAACTGGCTGAAGAACATGAATAACTGAACATGAATAAATGAAGAAACACCAAATGACTAAAAAATTAAATGCACTTAAGAACTGAAGTCAGTTAACAAGGAAAAAAAACAAACATGACAGGTCACAATTTGCTAAATAGTATCTTCTTAGGATGGACTCCGTTAAGGATTAATCCTGCTGTTGTAGTTTCTAGTTCTTGACTGGAAATAACTTAAGTCTCAGAAGAACATCTCTAGAACCAAAGTGGCTTCAAATGTCTCTATTAGATGTTTCATTACTCTTTCCTAGTCTAATTTCTCCTACTCCTCCTTTGAAAATACAAAACAAAATCCCTTTGGTGAACCGAAGTTGGTTTATTAGATTCAGTCCTAAGTGACTCCCCTTTACCATAATTTCGAGACAAAAAACCCCGTTCAATGAGAATTTCAACTGCCATAATCTTTTTTTATAGGATTATTTAACTTTATTATTATTCTTTTACAGTTTGATCAGAGAAAGAAAGAGGAAAAGTGAGAAAGCAAGCTGCCAGATTCAGGACTTGAACTGAGGTGGGCCATGTGAGATTCCAGTGCCTTTAACCACCACGTCACCTGCTGGCCCTTCAACTGCCAAAATCTTAAAGAGACCCTGTGACTTGAAAATCATGCTGTTTCCCAAAATCCTGAGAGAAGAATGGAGGAGAGGGGGCTGCAGTGTGGTCATTCCCGCTGGTGGATGATGACTCACTTTTCCTCTCTCTCTCTCTCTCTCTCTCTCTCTCTCTCTTTCTCTCTCTCTCTCTCTGTGTGTGTGCGTGTGTGTGTCTCTGGTATAAGCACATGACCTATGGCAAAAACGTTAAAAAAAAAAAAAAAGTTTGGGAACCAGCAGTTAGCGTAATGGCTATGTCGCTGGACTCCCACGTAGTCGACCGCGGTTCGTGTCCCGGACCCGGTGGCTTAAAACTCACGCCGGGCGCGTGTGCCTGCGTGCCCAAGATCCCGAGAGGAGATTGGAGGAGAAGGGATTGCGGCGTGACCATCCCCCCTGGGGGGTGATTTCTCGCTTTCTGTCTCTATGTCTCTCTCTGTCTGTCTGGTGAGCGCACGCGCCCTACAGTGAAAATCTCTCCAAAAAAAAAAAAAAAAGAAAAAAAAAAGTTTATTTTACGGTAAGAAAACCTTAACCTAACCCATACCTCCATATTTAAGAAGATCAACACTAACTGAATGTTTATAGAGTTGTCTTTTTTCAACCAGAAGTTTCTTTGGGACTTGAATTATCTGTTCTTTTTTTTAACCTAAAAATGTTAAGGCCGGCCGATGGTATAGTGGTTAAGGTGGCTGCATACCATATGACTGGCTGTGTACTGAGTCCCAGATCTAGTAACCTGAAAAACATACCAGGTACATGTGCATGTGTGCCCAAAATCTAGAAAGGGAAGATGGAGAAGATACTATGACATGATCATACCACAGGGAGTGTTTTCTCATGCTCATTCTCTCTGTGTCTTTCTCTAGTAGGTGCACAAACACTGTAGCACTTTTTAAAAATTTTAACGTATTCTAGGCAGGGCCTTAAGCCTAGTGGTTAAGGGAACCAGATCATACATGGCCAACCACAACTTGAATCCTGACTTCTGTCACTTGGAAAACACAGCAGGTGTATGTGTGTGTGTGTATGAACATCCAAAATCCCAACAGGATGAAGAACTGGAAGAGAAGGGAATGCAGAGGGGCCATGTACCTCCTTTTGGGGAGTATTCTCCCCTCTCTTTCTCCCTGGCAAGCATACTCACCCTCTGGCAATTAAAAAAATTTTTTAAGGACCAGCAGTTAGCGTAATGGCCATGTCACTAGACTCCCATGTAGTCGACCACAGTTCAAGTCCCAGACCCGGTGGCTTAAACTCACACTGGGCGTGTACGCGTGCATGCCCAAGAACCCAAGAGGAGAATGGAGAAGAAGGGATTGTGGCGTGGCCATTCCCCCTGGGGGCTGATTTCTTGCATTCTGTCTCTGTCTTTCTGGTGAGCACATGCGCTCTATAGCAAAAACCTCTCCAAAAAAAAAAAAATTTTTTTTAAAGCATGCTTGATAGCTTGATTATTAGATTTCTACAGAGCACACAAAGAAAATCATTGGTTTATGGAAAGAATGGAACAATTATAAAGCTCACTTGTTCAACAAACTTAACAGTAAATATACTTTGAAACTGAATCTTTCATTCTAAGAAATAATTTTTCTACCAGGTTTAAGAGTACTCAGTTGGGGCCGGTAAGTGGCATGGTGGTTAAGGGCGCTGGACTCCCACATGGCCGACCATGGTTCAAGTCTTGGACCTGAAGGCTTGCTTTCTCACTTCCTCTCTCTCTCTGTCTCTCTCTGATCAAACTGGAAAATAACAATGATAATAATAATAAATAAAGTTAAAATAAAATAACTCTTTAAAATAAAAAGAGTACTCAGTGAAAACAAGGACAAAATTAGGTAGGCGGAATATAATTCAGGCTGAGACGACTGACTCTGTCAATCATCTTAGCATTAAAATGTTTTTACGATTGTAGGCTTTAAGTTTCATCTTGTCTGTATCTGAAAGCCAGAAAGGAATACAATGCTTAAGGCACTACACGGTATTCTACGAGCTGTGGTGCTAGAATAGTCCATCTTCATCTGTTTCTAGCCAAGAGGTCCTCTTATCTGCTCAAAGCTGAGTCTAGGGAAATGCCCTCCTTCCCCACTGCTTGGTCAGGAACTATTCGTAATGTCACAAGGTCAATCAGCGCCCCAGCAGGAAACAGATGGCAGACTCAAATTAGAGATCTGAGGCCAGTTTAGCAAAAGGACCTATCGGAGCTAAAGCTGGGTAAGAAAGCCTGAAAAAGATAATGTGCTAGTAACAGCTGGGCATGAAGGGAGAAAGGGTGAAGAGGTCACCCAAAAACAAGGTAAAGAAATCTATGTCAGAAGAAAAAACCAAACGTCTGACTGAACCTGTGACTTTTGGCCATGGAATGCGATTAACCCAAAGGGCCCCCACATGGAGAAAGTGGGGAGAATATCATCCTGACCACACTCTTCTTCCACACATAATTCTGGTGTTCCCTGTTGGCAGCATCCAATCAGAAGCCAAGGGCCCTGAAGACCCCTGTTGCAGTCCCTAACCACTACAAAAACACAGGGAAAGGGAGAGAAGTGGAGAGTACACCGGAAGAGGCAAACCAAAGCTATCCTGTACACCCACTAAGAAAGTTGAAAACATGAGTTTTTTTCAAAATTGTTTATTTAATTCCTTTTGTTGTTGTTATTATTATTATTATCATTTTACTTATGGATCCAGTTATTTTAATTTGACCAGAGAGAGATAGAAAGAGAGAAAGTGAGAAAGCAAGTCATCAGGTCTGGGACTTGAACTGTGGTTGGCCATGTGGGAGTGTCCAGTGTCTTGAACCACCATGCTACCTGCTGGCCCCCAAAACATGAGCTTTTCAACTCAGTGTCTAATCATACAATGCCCTGTTCCAGAGGTGATAGAGTGGTTAGTACACTGGTTATGGAGATCTTCCAAGCCCCAGGGAGGAAATCAATACAAATGAGACAAAAATAAAGATGTACTAACCTTTTCAAGTTGATCCACTTTTTCAGACCACTCCTAAAATGAAACAAAACAATAAAAGAGTATAGTTTTCAGGGAAGAGGATCTGCTATTTTCAAGATTTTCAAAAAACCCTTTTTTCTCCAAAAAGCAAGCAACTAACCAAATAAACAAAGGAACAAATAAAAACACCCAACGAACTAGTTTAATATTAACGAGGCCAGAGAGTCTTAAAAAGAGAAGGAAGTGAACTTTATATGAAATTTTAGGACATAAACATAAACCTGTAAATTACTTTAAAGAATTATTTTATTTAACTTTATTTATCCATTTTATTTATTTATTTTTATTTTGACCGGGGAGAGAGAGAGAGAGAGAGAGAGAGAGAGAGAGAGAGAAAGTGAGAAAGCCAGCTGCCAGGACCAGGACTCGAACTGTGGTCAGCATGTGGGAGTCCAGCACCCTTAACACCATACCACTAGCTGGCTCCTTCCTGCACATTTTTTTTTTTTTTTGAATTCATTCATTTATTTTAATTTGACCAGAGAGAGAGGGAAAGTGAGAAAGCAAGCCACCAAGTCTGGAACTCAAACCATGGTCGGCCATGTGGGAGTATCCAGCACCTTAACCACCATGCCACCTGCTGGTCTCCAAGCCTGCAAATTTTTACTAAGCAGGCCAGGCCACCCAAACAAAGCTGTTTCTGCTGCTGTTTTGTAGTCTTTTGAGCTTATTCCTGAGAATTTCCCTGTAAGTACTGTCATTATTTCTTGGGAGTAGGTAGCTGGGACCAGCTGAGTCAAGTAACTCTCCAGTTACTGTTTAGAAATTAATTTACTGGGGCCAGCAGATGGCATAGTGGTTACATCACTGGACTCCCACATAGCCGACTACGGTTCAAGTCCTGGATGGCAGGCTTCAAAATCATGCTGGGCACATGTGTGTGCATGCTGAGATCCCAGGGAAAGAATGGAGGGGAGAGGATTGTGGCATGGTCATCCCCCCTGGGGGTGTGCTTTCTCACTTTCCTTTTCACTGTTTCTGTCTCTCTCTCTGGCAAGTGCATGCACCCAAAGACAAAAACCATTAAAAAAATTAATTAATTTACTGAAATTAATTAAATTAATTTACTGAAAGATCTTCAGCAATATTGTTCTCCTTCTCTTCTTGATTTTAGCAACATGCTTCATGCCATCTGATATAAATCAGAGGAAAAGGAATTATGCCCCTTATTCACAAAACAAAAAATACAGGGAAATAATAACCATTGGTATGAAAGGCTATAATCACTGTCTATAATCAGAATTTGCCAATTTTAGGTTATTTCTTCATTTATATACACTCATACAATAGTTCTTCGCTGAGTATCAGTTAAATTACATTTGTTCTGGGTAGTAAATATCCTAGATGATAAACATACACTTTAAAACAAAATGACCAAGTACCCCACCTACTACAGATGAAATAAATTATGTATTTTCTTAAATGAAATACAATATAATAAATTTGCCCTGACTTACTAAATCAGGAGTATCATTATAATATATTAATGCTCATCCGAAATTTACCACACATGGCAGACCATGGTTCAAATTAAGGCCAAGGAAGTTTTTAAAACACGCCAGGTGCATGTGCTTGCATGGCCCAAATCCCAACAGTACAGAGAGGAAGAGAAGAAGGGACTATGGTAGAATGATGCCCCCCCCCCCCCGGAAGTGCTTGTTCTCTGGCGAGTGCACGTGCCTTCTAGCAACTTAAAAAAAAGCTACCTGGAACAAAGTATACTTCATATTTACTATAATAACAATATTACAATATTATATTAAGTTGGTGCAAAAGTAATTGTGGTTTTGCATACTTAAATTTGCCGTTTGATATTGGATACATTCTTTTTTAAGAGAAATTTTTGCCATAGGGCGTGTGTTCGCTGCAGAGACAGAGAGGCACAGAGACAGGAAGCAAGAAATCACCCCCCAGAAGAATGGTCACGCCACAGTCCCTTCTACTCCATTCTCCTCTCAGGATTTTGGGAATGCATGGACACGTATGCAGCGTGAGTTTTAAGTCACTGGGTCTGGGACTTGAACCACAGTCAACCATCCAGCAACATAACCATTATGCCATCTGTTGGTCCTCCTTCTTTTTTTTTTTTTTTTAAAAAGGAATTATTTTATTCATACATTTATTTATTTTTAATTTGACCTAAGAGAAAGAGAAAATGAGAAAGCAAGCTGCCAGGTCCAGAACTTGAACCATGGTCAGTCATGTGGGAAGCTGGTGCCCCAACCACCATGCCACCTGCTGGTCCCAATATTGGATACAGTTTTAAATAAATGTGGTTACATTATGCATCATTTTAATGTGTACTTCTTACTTTACTTTTTTTCTAATGACTCATTACTTGCTGTTTATTTTATTTTTTTAGACTATGGAAATGCTGTTAGAAAAAAAGTAAATTCAAGTGAGTTCCAAATGGGTTATAAGGCAGCAGAGGCAACTTGCAACATCAACACCACACTGGCCCAGGAACTGCTAGTGAACATACAGTGCAGTGGTGGTTCAAGAATTTTTTCAAAGGAGGGACCAGCAGTTGGTGCAATGGCTATGTCGCTGGACTCCCATGTAGTTGACCACGGTTCGAGTCCTGGACCCGGCAGCTTAAACTCATGCCAGGCGGGTGTGCGTGTGTGCCCGAGATCCAGAGAGAATGGAGGAGAAGGGACTGTGGTGTGGCCATGGCCCCAGGGGGGTGACTTCTCACTTTCTGTTTCTCTGTCTCTCTCTTGTCTTTCTGGCGAGTACACGTGCCCTATAGCAAAAACCTCTCAAAAAAAAAAAAAAAATGGATTTTTGCAAAGGAGAGGAGAGCCTTGAAAACACAGTGGCCGGCCATCAGAAGTTGACATGACCAACTGAGAGCAATCATGGAAGGTGATCCTCTTACAATTACACAAGAAGCTGCTGAAGAACTCAACGTCAACCATTCTATGGTTGTCTGGCATTTGAAGTAAATTAGAAAGGTGAAAAAGTTTGTTAAGTGGATATCTCATGAGCTGAGTGAAAATTAAAAAAAAAAAAAAAAAAAAACTTGTTTTGAAGTACTATCTTCTCTTATTCTACACAATAGCAAACCATTTCTTGATCGGATTATGACATGTGACAAAAACTTGATTTTACACAACTGATGACAGTTGGACTGAGAAAAAGTTCCAAAGCACTTTCTAAACCCGAACCTGTACTGAAAAAGGGTCATGGTCACTGTTTGGTGGGGTCTGATCCTTTCTCTTTTTTTTTTTTGGAGAGATTTTCACTATAGGGTGCACGCGCCCGCCAGACAGACAGAGAGAGACATAGAGACAGAAAGCGAGAAATCACCCCCCAGGCGGGATGGCCACGCCGCAATCCCTTCTCCTCCATTCTCCTCCTGGGATCTTGGGCACGCACGCACACATGCCCAGCGTGAGTTTTTTTAAGCCACCGGGTCCAGGGAGCGAACCGCGGTCGACTATGTGGGAGTCCAGCGACATAGCCATTACGCTAACTGCTGGTTCCCAAGGGTCTGATCCTTTCTGAATTCCAGAAAAACCATTACACCTGAAAAGTATGCTCAGTGAATTAACAAGATGCACCAAAAACTGCAAAGCCTGCAGCCAGCACTGGTCAACAGAAAGGGTCCAGTTCTCCATGACAACGCCCAAATGCGTATCATACAACCAACGCTTCAAAAGATGAATGAATTGGTCTAATAAGTTTTGCATCATCTGCCATATTCACCTAACCTCTAATGAACCTACTACTACTTCTTCAAGCATCTCAACAACTTTTTTGCAAGGAAAATACTTCCACAACCAGTAGAATGCAGGCAAGTGTTTTGGGTTTAAGGCTTTGAGACAGGTTTTTAGAGGTCAGAGACCTCTTTGCTTAGTTTGGGTCTCACTGTCAGGTAACAACAAGCTATTTCCTGTCTAAATTTTATAAAACTACAAAGTTGCCAAGAATGATACTCTCACATTCTAGATACTTTCACGATTAAAATTGTAAATTTTTTTACTTTATAATGAAATCTTAAAGAATTTATATATCATTCCCTGTTTCCTACATCACAAATATTTATTACCGGGTTTATGTCTTTTTTTTTTTTTTAGGTTTTTGCCATAGGACACATGTGGTTGCCAGAGAGACAGAGAGAAACAAAGGGAGGGAAAGTGAGAAATCAACTCTCAGGGAGGATGGCCACACAATTCCTTCTCCTCTCAGGATTTTGGGCACACAGGCATATGCAACCAGTATGATTTTCAAGCTACCAGATTTGAGATTCAAACCATGGTTTGCCATGTGGAAGTCCAGTGCCTCAATTACCATGCCACCTGTTGGCTCCTATGTCATGGTCTTTGTTTTTGTTTTCTGGAGAGGTTTTTGCTATAGGGTGCATGCACTCGCCAGAAAGAGAGAGAGACAGAGAGACAGAAAGTGAGAAATCATCCCCCAGGAGGAATGGCCACACCGCAATCCCTTCTCCTCCATTCTCCTCTCAGGATCGTGGGCGGGCACGCACGCACACGTGCCCGGCGTTGAGTTTAAGCCACCGGGTCTGGGACTCGAGCCGCGGTCGACTACGTAGGAGTCTAGTGACATAACCATTACGCTAACTGCTGGTCCCCCTGTCATGATTTTTGAAATCATGCCACTAAGTGAGATATTTCCAACAATCTTGGGGGTGCCATGTATAAAATACCTGGTCCTTTCTGGCTAATGCCAACGCCAGTCCTTCTGCCATTTTGGCTCTGTTGGCTTGGAATGTCTCATTCTGCTCTTGAAATTTCCTCATGGAAGCTGTTAACAAAGAGGCTCTATTTCAGATATGGAAGTACTTCAAAAACAATGTGACAAATAGCCCATGTGATTAGTTTATAATTATCACTTAACGATAAAGACCAAATTCACATAAGTAGATTATGAGACTGGGAAAAGCCTGATCATCTTGACTTCTTAGAAGACTCTTTTGGCCTTAGTAATAGACCAGTTGCTTTGTTTATTTGTTATTTTTGTTTTTTTGTAATAGTCAGTGAATATATTTAAGTAGATTCCAAAAGGTAACTTTTTAAATGCTACTATAATGGAACACTGAATTAAGTAGGTTGCCAGAAAATACCAAAGCTATTGCTCTGTGATGGCTACTACTACTTTGTGAGAATTAACAAAAAACAAAGTAAAAAAAAAAACAAAAAAAAACAAAAACCTTTATTTTATTTTCCTTTAAAAATTTTAGTACATTATATACTAACAAAACAAATAACTTCCTACTTTTTTTTTTTTTTTTTTTTTGAGAGGTTTTCGCTATAGGGCGTGTACGCTCACCAGACAGACAGAGAGAGACATAGAGACAGAAAGCCAGAAATCACCCCCCAGAGAGGATGGTCACGCCGCAATCCCTTCTCCTCCATTTTCCTCTTGGGATCTTGGGCACGCACGCACACGCGCCTGGCGTGAGTTCTAAGCCACCGGGTCCGGGACGCGAACCGTGGTCAGCTACGTGGGAGTCCAGTGACATAGCCAATACGCTAACTGCTGGTTCCCAATAACTTCCTACTTTCACTAACATCTTTTTTAGAGGGCCCCTAAAAGAGAACGTACTTAAGGTAGACTAAACCAAATGTATGTTTTATCATTGGGAGACTGATAACGGAGCTCCCCCAGATATTCCATACAGCAATAATGAAGCTATGCTTAGAACCCATCTCCTAATCTAGAACCAAGGGTCAGGTACTAAATTTTACTAAAATCTAAGGGTGGCCAATGAACGTGTCAACTCAGTGAGACCAACTGGTCTATGTAATGACCTCCTTCTAGGAAGCATGCCCATAAGGCAAAATACAAATAAGTTGTGTTTATACTTACAAATACCAAACAAATGTTTTCTCAACCTGATTAAGAAGTATACTATTTATAAAATAAAGATCTGAGTTGTAAAGGACAAACTTAATCATATACTACTGTTTCATTTAAAAAATCTAAACCCTGAAAAGATTGAAAAAAAAAAAAAAAACCAGGAAACAAAATACGTACAATCTTGGTGTTTTTCTAATGCAATTTCAAGCTTCTCTTTTATCTTCTGCAAGTTTCGGACCTGTTCAGCATAGTCTTGGGTGAGGAAGGTGATGCACATACCAGGAATGGACAAACATCAGGAAAGGAAGTTAATTAAACCAAAAAATGAGTGAAAATGATGATGATTTTCTCAACCTGAAAACCATTCCTGTTAAGGAAAGCTAGGCAGACAGCCTCCCATTAACAATGAACAACACAGGCAAACAGGCATAGAACAACCTATCCATGGTAAAAATGGTGAATACAAACAGGCAAATTTGCTTAAACTTGATAGAGATCAAGAATTAGGCTTGATCTGGTCATCAGAAATTAATGTGCTGCTCTGAAAAACACAGTATTATCTCATTACTTAATTTTGATTCTCAGTTTTCACTTCTCTTCCAGCCTTAGAGTAGAACAGATCAAAGGGAAGTCGCTTACTGGAAGTAGTCCACACAAATGAGCAATAGTGGTTGGATCACAGTAAAATACTTAATCCTCTAGAAAAGTTTCTTCACAGGAACTGACTTATCTATGCCATAGAAAAGGTGAAAGTCAGAATGAATTACCTGGGTGGCCAAAGAAGATAGCAAGACATATGGAAAAGGTAGATAGTAGTTCAAATCCCAAATCTGGCAGTTCTTAGTTGGGGACCTTAGCAAATTATTGATCTTAAGTATTAGTTTATTCATATATTAAATGATATTGACTGTACCTATTGCCTATACCTGAAAAGATACATTAGATAATAAAGTATTTTACATGTTTTGAGCACTAAGCACACAGTGCTCAATAAAAAATACCCGCTACTGCTGTTATTGTTGTTGTTATTCATACTAAGCCTGTAAGACAATATCAAGGAAATAAGGGGGCTCAATAATTAACAGTCTCTTCCCAGTCCCTTCTCTAACATAAGTCAAGCCCAACTATTCTTCCTT
>NW_006160089.1:2624126-2629186 GCF_000334495.1 Tupaia belangeri chinensis
AAAGTACATATGATTTTATAACTGTCTTCCCAACATTAAAAAAAACATAGGGTTATCTCACCTCCGTTACAGATATCATTTTCTGGTAGGAGTAACAAGATAGTAACAACTCAGTTTAAAGCAGACTATAATTACGAGTACGGCCTCTAGCTTCTAGAGAATCTAGGTTTGGATCTTAGCCCTGTAGCTTACTACTTGAGAGACCTTAACCTTGCTAAGCACAATAAGGCTACAGTGAGGACAAAAATAATTAACTGGGAGCTCTGAGCTACATTATGAACCTTCAACAGCTATACAAATACAAATATTTTGCATACAATTTGGTAAATTTTGGTCTACTGTTTTCACTCAAATAAGATGGGCATAAGAGAAAGGGACAAAAAGACACAGAAGCTATGGACCATTTCACAGGATGAAACTTTCAAAATGTATCCATTGGCAGAAACCAAAATAAGAACTCATAATTCTATTATGAACATGCCTTGCTCAGGCAAAGGACAATGGGAGCTGTGTGAATTATAAACTGCACACAAAAGATGTGAAGGGAGTTAGAGCTCTCTATATGTGCTGTTAGAAACACCACTGAAAAGAGGCCCCAAAGACTCAGAACAACACTCACACAGGTGCTAGGAGCTGCAGCATGTGGCAACGTAGCACCAAGTCTTCTCTGGTGCTAACTGTTGGCCATTTCCTAACCTCTTCCTGTCTCCACTTGTAGGAATACCATGCTAATGGTAGGTGGGCACACCTATTCTATATATACTTGTGCTAATACCTTTTATATCCATGGCTAGAAACCACAGGAGCATAAAACATAAGTCTTTTCTTTTAAATTAACTTTCAAATTAGGTTTTGAATTTTTACTGTTGAGTATTTAAAAATGAAGGAAACAAAGGAAATAACAAATTGCTCCTTTCTGACCTGTTAGGTCAAAATGGCATATCAAAATAACTACTAACTATCTTATACAGCTATACCATAGGGAGAGAGGATGAGGCAAGCCATATATCTTGTTTGCTTTTTATGAGTTCTTAGACATACCTGAAAGTCTGGCCTCCAACTTCCGTATCTGTTCGTTCCTTCTCAGAAGTTGGGATGAGAGGTCTTCCCTTGAGCTGCTTCCATCAGAAGCCTGTTCAGATGGACGCAAGAAGAGACTGTATTCATACCTGCATTTTCTTTGTTTTTTTGGAGAGGTTTTTGCTATAGGGTGCATGCGCTCACCAGACAGACAGAGAGAGAGACAGACAGACAGACAGACAGACAGAAAGTGAGAAATTGTCCCCTGGGGGGATGGCCACGCTGCAATCCCTTCTCCTCCATTCTCCTCTTGAGCATGCATACACATGCGCCTGGTATGAGTTTAGGCCACCAGGTCCGGGACCTGAACCACAGTCGACTACATGGGAGTCCAGCAGCATAGCCATTATGCCAACTCCTGGTCCCTATACCTGCATTTTCTATAGTGTGAGACTAATGAGCCAGAAAGCAACAACTCTTATTTTAGGTTTGGTTCTACTTTAATTAACTGTAATCACTGAAAACCCTCTTAGTATAAATGGGACCTAGCTTCTCGACCTGCAAAGTGGAAGAAATGCTATTTGTCTCTACAATGTAAAGGATAGATAAGATTCTAAATAGAGGGACCAGCAGGTGACATGGTGGTTAAAGGCACTGGACTCCCACATGGCCAACCACGGTTCAAGTCTTTGATCTGGTGGCTTCCTTTCTCACTCTCCCTCTCTCTCTGTCTATCTCTGGTCAAACTGGAAAATAAATAAAATTAAAATAACTCTTAAAAAAAAAGATTCTAAACAGAAAAATCATATAGGTACGTGTATACACACACAGGTATTACTGGAATAAATGGTAGGAAATAAACCTATTATGACCACATTAGACCAAGCATATAATATAAAAAATATATTTGCAATGATTTAAAAAAAAGAAGTCACCATATCTTTCCAGATAAACCCTGGAATAAAGAGGGAAGAGAGGTCAGCAGGTGCCATGGCAGTTAGAGGCACTGGTGAGTATATGTGCCCTATAGCAAATTAAATAATAATAATAAATAAAATTAAATAATTCTTTAAAGAGGGATAGATTCTTTAAAAATGATAAAAGCCTGGTTTATGACTAAGAATCTAGCCTGATATTAATAGTTTCAATATAATCTAAAAACAAAGGGATATTAATCTAAAGCACTAAAGTGCATCAAACACTTTAGAAGATAATATTCAAATATACTAATTTATTAATGAGTCATCTATGTTCTCCAACAAGCCAAATTTTTTAAAGAATTATTTTATTTAGCTTTATGTATTTATTTATTGTAAAAATTTGGCCAGAGAGGGACAGAATGAGAAAGAGAGAGAGGGAGGGAAAGTGAGAAAGCAAGCCACCAGGTTTGAGACTTAAACCATGGTGGGTCATGTGGGATTCCAGCACTCTTAACTACATCACCACCTGCTGGCCCTGAACTCAAATTATTTAAAAACATATGGGTACTACCATTGCTCTGGACACTGCTTGATAATGCTAATAACTAACTCACTTTTAATGATCTTTTTACTTTTTCTTATAACATTTTTAAAATACAGAAAAGTAGGGCAAATGGTTTAATGAACATTTCTTCATCTACTTTGATACTTTTCCTTTTTTTTTTTTTAATTGCTAGAGGTGTGTGCTCTCATCAGAGAGACAGAGAAACAGTGAGAGGGTAGGGAGAAGGGAGAAGGCACCCCACCCCCAATGGGAAATGGTCACACTGTAATGCCTTCTCCATTTCTCCAACCTATAGGGATTTGGGGCACATATGTGTCTAGCATGTTTTTCAAGATGTCAGGGCTGGGATTCCAAGTGCAGTCAGTCATGTGGGATCTGGTATTGGCCTCCTTCATCAATTTTATTTTGAGGAAGCAATTTAAGCAGCAGATATCATAACATTTCATCCTAAATACTTTGATAAATATCTCTTTTTAACTTTATTTATTTATTTACTTATTTTTTAATTTGACCAGAGAGGGAAGGAGAGAGGAAGAGAGAAAACTGCCAGGTCCAGGACTCAAACTGTGGTCAGTCATGTGGGAATCCAGTGCCTTTAACCACCATGCTACCTGCCGGCCCCTATTTTGATAAATATGTCTAAAAAGGAAGGACATTTTTCTTCATAGCTACACCACCATTACCATACCCAACAAAAGTTTAAAAATAATGCTAACATCTAGTTTTTAATCACATTTTTCCATTTTATCCCCAAAATGTTTTCAAACATTTTGAATGATTCGCTTTAGGTATGTATTTACATGTCCAGTCACTTGGGCATCCGATAGTTCCTGAAAGTCAGCATAGTAGACTCTAGAGCCAGAAGTGGGTTCAAATCATAGCTTATTAGAAGCTATAAAACCTGGGTCACTTAATTTGTCTGTCAACTCACTTGTTAATATTGATAGCAAATATGATCTACCTCACAGAGTTATGAGAATTAAATAAGAAGATTCAGATTCATAAAAAGAGCCAGGCACATAATGAGTTTTGATATGTGTCACTTACACTAGTCG
This sequence comes from Tupaia belangeri chinensis, assembly GCF_000334495.1. NCBI lineage: Eukaryota > Metazoa > Chordata > Mammalia > Scandentia > Tupaiidae > Tupaia > Tupaia belangeri. The sequence continues at coordinate 2,627,687 of NW_006160089.1, forward strand.
TCTCAGTCTACTTGGCATGCTATTTAACAAAATACCATAAAGTGGGTGGTTCATAAAAAATAGAAATTTACTTCTGACAGTCTGGAAGCTAGAACGCCAAAATCAAGGTTCTGGCAAACTTGAGTTTGGGGAGGGCCCACTTTCTGGTTCATAAATGTCACCTTTTTAAAGAGATTTTTTTGGAGAGGTTTTTGCTATAGGGCGCATGTGCTTGCCGGGATGACAGAGAGACAGAAAGTGAGAAATCACCCCCTGAGGGGATGGCCACGCCACAATCCCTTCTCCTCCATTCTCTTGGGATCTTGGGCACGCACGCACACGTACCGGGTCCGGGACTCGAGCCGCAGTCGACTACATGGAAGTCCAGCGACATAGCCATTAAGCTGGTCCCCCAATGTCAACTTTTTATTAGGTTATAGGGAAAATCATGACATATTTTTCTGTTTTTCTATGGAAAAATACATTATGACTTTCCAGATGAACCAATAACTGCCCTCCTAGGGTGGAAGGGATGAGGCAGTTCTCTGGGTCTTTTTTAAAAAAACATTTATTTTATTTAATTTTATTTTTTCATTCATTTATTTTAATTTGACCAGAGAGACACAGAGAGAGGGAAAGTAAGAAAGTAAGCCACCAGGTCCAGGACTTGAACCATGAGTGGCCATGTGGCAGTGTCCAGTGCCTTAACCACCATGCCACCTGCTGGACCCCACTCTTCTTCTTTTTTTTTTGGAGAGATTTTCACTGTAGGGCGCGTGCGCTCGCCAGACAGACAGAGAGAGACATAGAGACAGAAAGCGAGAAATCACCCCCCAGGGGGGATGGTCACGCCGCAATCCCTTCTCCTCCATTCTCCTCTCGGGATCTTGGGCACGCACGCACACGCGCCCGGCGTGAGTTTTAAGGCCACCGGGTCCAGGACGCGAACCGCGGTCGACTATGTGGGAGTCCAGCGACATAGCCATTACGCTAACTGCTGGTTCCCAGACCTTGCTCTTCTCTTAAGTGAGTCTTTTTTTTAATCATTTAATTTTATTTATTCATTCACTTTTTTTTTTTTTTTTAATTTGAGTAGAGAAAGACAGATATATACAGAGAGAAGGAAAGTGAGAAATCAAGCCACCAGGTCTGGGGCTCAAACTGTGGTCGGCCATGTGGGAGTATCCAACACTCTAACCACCACACCACCTACCTGCTGGACCCCTAAAAGAGTCTTCTTTTAAAAGAAAGAATTCCATTAAATTCCATTCCTGGGGATGGCAGGTGGCATAGTGGTTAAGGGTGCTGGACTCCCACATGGCTGACCGTAGTTCAAGTCCCAGACCTGGAGGCTTGCTTTCTCACTTTCTCTCCCTCTCTCTTATTCTCTCTCCCTCACTCTGTCCCTCTCTGGTCAAATTAAAATAATTAAATAAATTTCATAAAAAGTTAAATAAAACATGGGGCCAGCAGATGGCATAATGGCTACATTGCTGGACTCCCCTGTAGTGGACAGCCGTT
>NW_006160089.1:2629428-2629819 GCF_000334495.1 Tupaia belangeri chinensis
CCAAGGCCCAATTTTCCCCCAAAAACCCCCCCCCCCCCCGGCCTATTACAACCACACTGGTAATTAGCTTTCAACATACAAACTTGGGGCTGGGAAGGAGGGACGAACATTTAGATCATAGCACCAGAAGTATAAGAAGCTGTTAGGACTGGGAACCAGCAATTAGCGTAATGGCTATATTGCTGGACTCCCACGTAGTTGACAGCCGGTCACGTCCCAGACCCGGTGGCTTAGAACTCACGCCGGGTGGGTGTGCGTGCGTGCCCAGGATCCCAAGAGGAGAATGGAGGAGAAGGGATTGCGGCATGACCATCCCCCCTGGGGGGTGATTTCTCTCTTTCTGTCTCTATGTCTCTCTCTGTCTGGCGAGTGCACGCACCCTATAGAGAAA
>NW_006160089.1:2629925-2632287 GCF_000334495.1 Tupaia belangeri chinensis
AGGAATAGGAACTTAATTATGAAATGCTTACTAAGAGCACGATACCATATGGTTTGCATACCATATAGAAAAGATTAAGCTCTCAGACTTCTACAAGTTGAGACTGCTATGGTTAGAAAGGCTTGCTTTGTGTTGGCCTTTGGCTGGCAGCTGGGAACTTAGATTTTGGGATGGTTCCCATTATTTCTATCAGAATGGCTCATTGTGCTTAAAGTATTTATGCAAAAATACAGTTTCTGCTGAATACCTGCTTCCCTTCTGTTAGGGGATAAATACAAGACCAACTTCCAGTAAAAAGCCCAAATATGAAGTCTCTAATGAGACTTGCTGGCAGACAGTTCATGTGTGCTCTAACAACTCAATGCTGGGGGTATTAGGCTGTCCTACTAACTGCTGGGGAGGACTCTTGCGAGCTTGTGTCTGACTTCCTCCAAGCTCTGCTCCATGCACCTTTTCTTTTTGCTGATTATGCTTTGTATCCTTTCACTATAATAAGTAACAGTAATGAGGAAAACTCTAACACATGCTGACCCCTGTGAATCTTGGGAGCCTATGACATACATACCTTTTTATTTGTTCGGTATAGGGCATATGTGCTTGCTAGAGAGAAAGAGAGTGTGGGAAGTCACCCCCGTCCCCAAAGGAAATGGCCACATTGCAATCTCTTCTCCTCCATTCTCTTAGGATTTTGGGCCCACATGAACACACATCTGGCATGTTTTTCAAGCCACTTGGTCTGGGCCTCAACCTGCACAGTCGGCCACGTGTATCCAGCTACCCCAACTGCCATGCCACAAGCTGACCCTAGTACATATACAGATCTCAATAAAGGCAGATACAGGGCTGGCCCCATGGCCTATGCCTAAGGGAGCCAGATCCCACACAGTAGGACAGGGTTTGAGTCTCAGCTCTGGTGGCTCAAACAACACACTGGGCAAGTGTGTGTGCGCCCATATCCTGACAGGATGGAAAAAGGAAGGAGCAGGGATTGCGGCATCCACTCATTGGGGAGTACTTTCTCTCACTCTCTCTCTAGTGAAAGCACATGCACTCTGGCAATTAAAAAAAGGGGGCGCAGTAGGGGGGTCGTTACAGTTTCTATCCCCATATCACAGATCTGAAGGAACTTGCCCCAAATCACACAATAATGATGAAGCAGGGAATCAAATCTACACCCGACCCTGTAACCTGACCTGAGTTCCTAAGGACTACACTTTATTTCCTCTCATGAAGTTCCAAGTTTAGTGAGGAGACAAATACACTGTCAACAGTAATGTAATATAACAAACGTTATTACAGAGGTAAGCAGAAGACAAGCAACAGACTCAGCCAGACAGGGCTAACTAGCAGGGGGCTGTTACAGAAGCAGGAAGGGTCAAGTGAGTTCTTGGAAGTAACGCATGAGCTGAGTCTTGAAGGATGTATACAGTCTGTGAGAGGAAAGCAGGAGTGAAAGGGGGAGAAGGGTGACATTTTAGGGAGAGGAAACAGCACTTGAAAACATCTGTAGATAGGAAGGAATGTGGTCCATTCCAGGAAGGGCAATAAATTTAATCTGGCTGTAGCACAGGGCATAGCAAAGTAGAGTGAGATGAGGCTGGCTGGTTAGCTGCGACAAGACCACAGTGGTTTACACTCAGAGTATAATAATGAGTTTACATCACGGTCTGATAATGATGGGGAAACCACTGAGTTTTAATCACTGGACAGAGACAGGAACAGATATACCTTTAGAAAGATCACGTTGGGGGACCAGCAGGTGGCATGGTGCTTAAGGCCCTGAACACTCCCATATGACTGACCACGGTTTGAATCCCAGACCTGGTGACTTGCTCGCTCGCTCGCTCTCTCTCTCTCTCTCTCTCTCTCTCTGTGTAGGGTCAAATAGAAATAAATTAATGAATGAATAAATAAAATTAAATAAATAATTATTTTTTAAAAATTAAAAAAAAAAAAAAACAAAGATCATGTTGGGAAGCTATTGGAGACAGGGATCCCAGAGAGATTACTATATTTGCTCAAGAAAGAGAGGCAGACTGAAATAAAATGGAAGTACTAGAAAACATTCTACTGGTAGATGGAATAGAGGCAAGTTAGTGGGACACTTAGGAGATGGAAGCTGGACCAGCAGTTGGTGTAATGGCTATGTTGCTGGACTCCCATGTAGTTGACTGCGGTTCAAGTCCCAGACCAAGTGGCTTAAATTCACGCCAGGCAAATGTGCGTGCATGCCCAAGATCCCGAGAGGAGAACGGAGAAGGGACTGTGGTATGGTCATACCCCCTGGGGGGTGATTTCTCGCTTTCTGTCTGTCTGTCTTTCTGGCAAGCACACACACCCTATAGCAAAAACCTCTCAAAAA
>NW_006160089.1:2632498-2639786 GCF_000334495.1 Tupaia belangeri chinensis
GTGTGTGTGTGTGTGTCTCTGGTCAAATTAAAATAAATGAATCAATCAATAAAATTAAATAAATAATTATAAGAAAAAAAGTGAAAGAAGGAAGAATCTAAAATGCCCCCAAGGTTTCTAGCTGGTGACTGAAGAAGATGAAGATGCATATTTGGAGATGGCGTTATTGAATTTAATTGTTCACTTAGAATTGAACATGCCATAGGAAGGCATCTATCTGGAAAAATATATGCAGTTGGATATAAGAGTCTAAAGATAGAGTGAGGATCAGACTATAAACGTGGCAAATTTAAATATTGGGTTGTCAGAAAAATGATGCATTTTTGCATAGAAAAATACATCATGATTTTTCCGACAACCCAATAGATAATTTGAGAAGACTCGAAGCATAATAAAAAGCAGCAACAACAAAAAACTATATTCTTCAACCTAGAGATCAAATATGCACTTATTATTTCCTGTTAAATATAAAAGTCAATTGGGACTAGCAGGTAGCGTGGTGTTTATGGTGCTGGACACTCCCACATGGCCGACTACAGTTCGAGTCCTGGACCTGGTGGCTTGCTTTCTCACCTTCTCTCTCTCTTTGTCTCTCTCTCTGGTCAAATTAAAAATAAATGAATGAATAAATAAAGTTAAATAAATAGTTCTTTAAAAGAAAAAACAATGATAATCTAGACCTGTAATTTTTTTTTGGGGGGGGGAAGGTTTTTGCTATAGGGCGCGTGCGCTCACCAGACAGAGAGACAGAAAGTGAGAAACACCCCCCAGGGGGGATAGCCACGCCGCAATCCCTTCTCCTCCATTCTCCTCTCGGGATCTTGGGCACGCACGCACATGCGCCCGGCGTGAATTTAAGCCACCGGGTCCGGGACTCGAACAACGGTCAACTACGTGGGAGTCCAGCGACATAGCCATTACGCTAACTGCTGGTCCCTAGACCTGTAATTTTATTACTTCACCTCAAAAACCTAATAGCTTCTGCAGTGTAATCTGACCCAGCATTCAGGTAATATAAGAAAGGATGAAGATTCATCTGATCATGGAAACGACTCAAATGTCTATTAGAAGACAGAGATAAATTGTGGCCTTTTCAAATGCTACTCTGGGGACCAGCAGATGGCGTAACGGTTACATCGCTGGACTCCCATGTAGTCAACCGCAATTCAAGTCCTGGACCCAGTGGCTTGTGCATATGTGCCCAAAATCCTGAGAGGAGAATGGAGAAGGGACTGCAGCATGGCCATTCCTCCTGGTAGGTGATTTCTTGCTTTCTGTCTCTTTGTCTTTCTGGTGAAGCCCTATAGCAAAAATCTCTCTTCAAAAAAATGTTGAACTCTTATGCAGCAATAAAATTGGGAACAAGCAGTTAGCGTAATGGCTATGTCGCTGGACTCCCACGTAGTCGACCTCGGTTCGTGTCCTGGACCCGGTGGCTTAAAACTCAAGCCGGGCGCGTGTGCGTGCGTGCCCAAGATCCCGAGAGGAGAATGGAGGAGAAGGGATTGCGGTGTGACCATCCCCCCGGGGGGTGATTTCTCACTTTCTGTCTCTATGTCTCTCTCTGTCTGTCTGGCGAGCGCACGTGCCCTACAGTGAAAAAAATCTCTCAAAAAAAAAAAATGTTGAACTCTTATGCAGCAATAAAATTTAGGGAACCATAGCTTTATTTAACATGGATGAATTTTAGAAAAATGCTGAGTTAAGGCTGGCAGGTGGCATGGTGGTTAAGGGTGCTAGACTCCCACATGGCCAACTGTGGTTCGAGTACTGGATCTGGTGGCTTGCTTTCTCACTCCTCCTCACCCCTGTATACCTCTTTGGTCAAATTAAAAAATAAAAATAAATAAATGTTATATAAAATAATTTTTTAAAAAAGAAAAATGCTGAGTTAAAAAAATATAAGAAACAAGGGACCAGCAGTTAGCGTAATGGCTATGTCACTAGACTCCCACGTAGTTGACTGCGGTTCACGTCCCAGACCCAGTGGCTTAAAACTCACGCTGGGTGTGTGTGTGTGCGTGCCCAAGATCCCGAGAGGAGAATGGAGGAGAAGGGATTGCGGTGTGACCATCCCCCCGGGGGGTGATTTCTCGCTTTCTGTCTTTCTGCCTCTCTCATCTGCCTGGCGAGCGCACGTGCCCTATAGCAAAAAACCTCTACAAAAGAAAAAGAAACAAGAAATAGATAATTATTTGTTGATGATAACATGCATGGTAATATCCTTAATTGAGCCACTATACAATATATATTGGATGGAAAATCTCATTTTGTATACTGTACTGATGTACAGTGAATGACTAAATAAATAAATAAAATAAAAGTCCAAAGACTAAGGCTTACACCCTTTTTACAAGGTTCAAAAATAATCAGTATTAAACATTAAGTTGCTTATGAATACTTATATATCTGGTAAGATATGTTCAAGAGCAAGGGAATGATTAACACAAAATTTAGTATAGTGTGGGGCCAGCAGGTGGTGTTAAGGCAATGGACTCCCCCAGGGCTGGCCATTGTTCAAGTCCTGAATCTGGCAGCTTGCTTTCTCACTTTATCTTTCTCTCTCTGCTGAGTGCGCATGCCCCGTCACAAATTAAAAAAATAATAATAATGGGACCAGAAGGTGGCGTGGTGGTTAAAGCACTGGACACTCCCACATGGCTGACCAGGGTTTGAGTACTAAACCTGGTGGCTTGCTTTCTCACTTTCCCTCTATTTCTCTCTGGTCAAAGTAAAATAAATGAATGAATAAATAAAAATTGAATAATTAAATAACTTTAATAATAATAATAACAATAAGACCAGCAGATGGCGTAGTGTTTATGTCGCTGGACTCCCACATGACCAATCACAGCTTGAGTCCAAGAGCAGTGGCTTGAAACTCACATTGCGCACGTGTGCATGTGTGCACAAGATCCTGGGAGGAGAATGAGACTGTGGTGTGGCCATCCCACGTGGGGGGTGATTTCTCACTTTCCCTCTCACTGTGTCTGACTGTCTTTCTCTTCCCCCAACAAACAAATGCACCCTAAAACTAAAACCTCAGCGACAACAACAAAAAAATGATAATGATAAAATTAAATAATTCTTTAAAAAATTTTTTAGTATAGCGGTTATCTGAAAAGGAAATTAGAGAGTAGCATGTAAATGGCATCAACAGTATTGATAATGTTCAATTTCTTTCTTTTTTAATTTGACAGAAGGTACATGTACTCTCTAGATACAGAGAAAATAGAAAGTACTCCCATGGAGAATGGTCATGCCACAATCCCTTCTCCTCTTTTTCTCCCCCTTCTCAGGATTTTGGGCATGGATGCACATGTGACTCAATCATGTACAATAGCTGGCCTTCAAGGATCCAGCTGCCTTAACCAGTGTCTCACTGGCTGGCCCAGATAATGTCCTATTTCTTCAGGTAAGTGATAGGTTAACTTTGTGCTTTATACTTCACATATATATTATACACATATTTCTATATGTAGCAATTATTATTATTATTTTCTTGTCTTAAAGAGAGATTTTTGCTATAGGGCTTGTGGACTCTCTGGAAAGACACAGAGACAGAAAGCAAGAAATCACCCTCCAGGAGGGTATGGCCACACTGCAATCCCTTCTCCTCTTGGGATTTTGAGCAGGCACGGACATACGACCTTCATGAGTTTTAGGTCACTGGGTCCAGGACTTAAACCACAGTCAACTACGTGGGAGTTTAGTGATGCAATTATTACACCATCTGCTGGCCCCCATCTCATGTAATTAAAAAAAAATCATCTAACATTAAGAGGAGCCTGTCATATGCCAAAGACACTCTTCAGTCCTTAAGCATGACATTTTCCTATTATGACAGCATCCTAATTTTCTGAAATCTTACTAATAACAAAGGTATTTACAATAAGGGATATGCTGTTGTCATTGGTGCCATCTTCCCATCAACTTTCTCAAACAGTATACTCTGGCTAATGCCACATCACAACATAACAGACCTTGTTAAGCAACAATGACTTAACACAACTAATAGACCTTGTTAGCAACAATCACTTAAAGTATATATGGGACTTCAAAAAATCTGTGGAAAATGTAACTAAAGTAAAAATTTATTTGGTGCAATTGAAAAAAAAAATTTGCCATAGGTACATGTGCTTGCCTGAGAGAGACAGAGAGGGGTAAAGTAAGAAACTAATCCCCTCCATGGGGGTGATAGCCACATTGAAATCCTTGCTCCTCCATTTTCCTCTCAGGATTGTGGTGCATATGTACACATGCCAGGTATGATTTTCAAGCTACCTAGTTCAGGACTCAAACCATGGTCGGCCATGTGGGAATCCAGCGCCTTAACCACCACGCTACCTGCTGATCCCAGTGCAAATTTTTTTATAAATTGATGGATAGTTTTCTAGAAATACACTTTTTTTTTTTTTTGGAGAGGTTTTTGCTATAGGGTGAGTGTGATCGCCAGAAAGAGACAGACAGAGAGACAGAAAGTGAGAAATCACCCTCCCAAGGGGGATGGCCACGCCACAATCCCGTCTCCTCCATTCTCCTCTCAGAATCTTGGGCACGCACACACATAGACCTGGCATGAGTTTAAGCCACCGGGTCCAGGACTTGAACTGTGGTCAACTACATGGGAGTTCAGCGACATAGCCATTATGCTAACTGCTGGTCCCCCAAAATACACATTTTCAATCACATATGTCTGCATAAAAAACAGGCCCTGGCCTTCAGAGATGAAATGGAAAAGATGATGTACAAGGTACATAGATGGAAAAAAGAGTACAGTAGGACAACGTCAAGAACATTGGAAAAGGACTCACAGAAATATAAGGAAAGCAATAGAATACCTTAACACTAACCACATATTAACAAAAAAGTAGCTCAAAGTAAGAAAAATCATGGGGCAAGTAGGTGGCGTGGTGGTTAAGGCACTGGACACTCCCACATGGCTGACCATGGTTTGAGTCCCAGACCTGGTGGCTTGATTTCTCACTTTCCCTCTCTGTGTGTCTCTCTCCAGTCAAATTAAAATAAATGAATGAATAAATAAAACTGAATAAAGAAAAATAAGAAAAATCAAATATGCAGGGTCTTGTAAAATGATAAATTCTAAAATCTATAATATGCTCATGCAATTTCAAGAGAAAATATTTACTAGAAAGATTCCCAGCAATATATTTTAAAATATACTGAGGCTGTACCAAATTTTATAAACTAGAGACTATACTTACAAAGTCATCTCCTGAGTCAGCTCCCATAGAGGCAACGGATTCCTTGCTCACTGACCGTGGAATCCTAGTAGCACCTCCTGGCCTCTGAGCTACAGCAGTTTCTTCTGCAATTTTCTTCTTTAGTTTTGCAAACATTTTTGCTGTGTGGCTATCCTACAAGGATGACCAGTAGTCCCTAGGCCAGTGACCGGGATTTGGACACAGGTGCCTAGAAAGTTTCAGACATCCAAGTCAGCTGCATTCCCACTTAAATGGAGGCCACGGCCTGCTGGCAACACAGATCTATAAATCATATAAGAGAGACAGCTCTAAGTTAAACAGTAGTGTGATTTCATATCGGAGTTGCTGCCTTAAGCTTCAGGTTTCAAATTAAGTTTCATAACTTACATGTAAACTTAACAGGACATAAGTATTAAGCATTTGAAGAGCACACAGGGAATTCATTAAGTATATACAAATGAGGAAATCCTGTCTCAAGGAGGTCAAGTAACCTGCCAAAGATCAAGTGACTAAGTGGCAAGGCAGGTATCTGAACACAGAACTCTGACTCACAAGCTCCAACAATTCCTTTCTTCTTCTTTTTTTTTTTTAAACACCATGGCTCTGACATATGATGTATAGTAAAATTTCCCAGAGAAAATATTAATATCACATAATCATGAATTAATGCTTTTGAATCTTTCCCCCCAGTAAGTTTAGTTAGTAATTTCTATTTTTAAAAAGTTGAAAGCAAGACAAATACAACTCAATATGGGGAAAAGGTATAATGTTGCAATGTTCTAAGAGGATTTGCAATCAGCTGTACCTGAGAAAAAGCTGATATCCTAGAAAAGCAGAAAAGCTAGAAAACTATACTATATATAATTATGCTATATAGGTACTGAATAGCTTTTCTTGGAAATACTGTGTGGTTTTCTTCAAGCTTGATAAAATCTCATCAAATCACAATTTCTTTTCTGTAGATACCTAATGTGATGACCAGTGGTGTGTGGCTAATATTCTCATTCTTATCTCAACTTTCCACGTTCTGTAAAAGACATCTAAGCTCTGCTCTAAAATCTACAAATGACTTATCACTTCGGATCATCCAGTAAGTCTGTAAAATTCTTCAAAACCTTTACCTTTTTACCTTCACTGTCTACAAACCACTTACTCACCTGGCTTATCTACTAGATTTACAGCCTGGAGGTCAAAGCATTCTGTCCTGCATGAAGAGAAAGATAAAATGCATTGGATATTTCCTATCAGGTACAAGGTCAAAATGTCTGGCACCGGTAGGAGAAGTGGAAGAAGAGGAAGGTAAGACTAAGCGGGGAAGACAGACTGACATCACCACAACTGTAAGTGGGCTACCTTCCCTCACCCTAGTCGCCTATGGTTTTGTGATTTGCCTAAGAGCTTCATGTACAGGCACAGAGACGACAACCACTCACTGCAGGAGATGAATACGAACCTTCGGCAAAACAGTTTGGACGAGATTAAGGTTTCCCAGGTTCGGTATTTATTTCTCAGTTGATTCTGACATTTACACACTGTTTACCTGGCCAGCCCCTAGGCTGTCAGTCAAGGAGCCTTCTTTCTCACTAAGACACCTGAGAAAAAAGCACGGCAAGTCGCTAAAAGACAGACTCCTGACGTCCGGGGAGGCAGGCAGACGGCAGTTTGAATCCCACGCCCTCAGCTCTCTGCAGCCCCTCCCGCGCTCGGACTGTCAAAAACGGGAGGGATCCAACCTCACTCCCTCCTGACAGCAGGGAACGAAGCCGCAGGGGGACAGTGACTTGTCCAAGGTCGCGTGGGGCGCAACCCCGGAAGCCCAGGTTCCAGGCTCCCTAGCCGGGGCAGCCCACCGTCGCCCCCCCCTTGCCTTTCAGCACCCCGGTACCGCCCCTCGCTCAGGGTCTTGGGAAAACTCCCGCGGGCCGCGGTGGGGACAGACCGAAGTCGCCGGGAGAATGAGGGACCTGCCCACGGCCCCCGGGCCCCAGCCCCGCGCACCTGCCGCTCTCGGGGCAGCCGGCAGAGCCCCGCCTCCGGGGCCTCTCGCGAGCGCCGGCCCGCGG
>NW_006160089.1:2639984-2644111 GCF_000334495.1 Tupaia belangeri chinensis
GAGGGGGAGGAGCCTCTCGGCCTAAGGGAAAGGACCCTGTCGGTGCCTTGTGTAAGCGGCTGCGACCCCGCCGCGGCAACTCTGCCTGGCGCGCGCCCCGTGCAGCCACCGTCACTGTTGCAGGCGACCCCGAGGAGTCCGTGCCTCCCTTCCTCAGATGCCTGTGATTCCAGAAACTAGTAGGGGGAGGTCTTGCGCCTGTGACTAGTTTTTAATTTTTCCGTCGACGACCTACTTGTAGATTGTTTTATATCGTAATGTAGTACAACTGAAAGAAGTTTCCAGAACTGTGCCTTTGTTATATAATATACTCCAACATATTACGTTTCCTTTATAAACAAGCTGGCGGCAGCCCGCTGCATTAGCTGCACTGTCCACTAATGGCCGCCTCATTTTGACAATTGAAGGAAGTCCGGAGAAAACCGCTCGGTTCAGTCAGTGCAAATGAACAGCCGACGTCTGCTCTCTGGGCTCAATGCAAAGCCAGCCCTTCCACAGTCAAGTTTCTGCCCCAGAGCCAACATCAAAGTCAGCTGATTCCACTCTATTTTTCGAGGACCCCCTCCCTCTGTGTGTTCAAGTTCTGACCACCAGGAGCAAGGCAAAGAAAGATCAAAACTAGGACAGAGAAGAAATTCACAAACTATAAAAACAAGGAACCCACAACTCTGATTGCTTAAAGTGACTCAGATATTACCTAAAAGAAGCAAGCTTAAGTTTAGCATTAAGTTATCAATAATACTACAGTACCAAAAGCTTTAAGCAAATAATGTTTATTTTTATATTGATGATACACTTAATATATACGTGGATTCAAGATACAAAATTGATTTACAAGAATTCACACCTGATGAATGTAGACACATTCCTAGAGAACATTTATCAATGCAAAAATTATTTAATACACTTAGAACAAAAATCAAAATACTCTGTAATCTTGTTGCTCAATAAACAGCAAAACAACTTTCCATCCTCTAATATTTAAGTGCCCTCAAGGTTGAAGGCACTTTAAACAGAAAACATTGGAAAGTCTTAATGAATTTGCTCTGCAGAATCACAGTGTTTACTCTGAAATTCATTTAGTGAAGTAGTGAAAGGCTATCTTTTATGACAAATCACATATCATACAAGTGTCAAAAGTGATTTAAAAAAAAGTTCCCAGAACATCTCAATTTCTAAAATCTATGAAATATCAACCATAACAGACAAGGCAGAAAAAAGGCTGTTGGAAAGGAACAAAACAAAAAACATCCTTGTATAATAGAACATATGGCTTAGCAATTTAGAAACACAACAGACAAGACTTTTACACCACAAGTGCCCAAGTCAATTGATATTGACAATATAATTTCCCCCCTTAGTCACTGGTAATATTAAATAGTACCTTCAAATTTTATTCTACTGATAACACATATAAAAACTAATCCAAACGGTTTGCTGTCTAACAGGGCTGAGCTGATGGATTTTGTTTTAAAGTATTAACCCACAATACTCAAAATTTTAATACAAACGAATAACTAGACTATGTCTCAAGGATTACAGTGATTTGTAAATAGCTATATAGGAAACCAATTAATTTTATTTGCACAACAGATTAGCAGCACTTGGATAAGAACTTACATGATTATTATTGTGCTTCAATCTCTGGAGAGCTAATAAATATAACTCTATAATCCCTATAGTGTTACAGTTCTATAGCATTTCAGTTACAGACAAGCACAATTTTTAAAAAAGTATTTCACACCACTAAAAAATCAATTATATCCTCCAAATGTAATTTCTGCTATGACTTAAATGCATTTCTGCCTAATATTTATTATGTAGACCACAGGATCATCATTTTCAGAGAAAAAAGATCAAACATAACTTACTTTATTACCTTATTACCTTTAGTGATTTCAACAAAAGACATTCAATCTTTACAGTGGAAACTACTCAGGATAAATTAACCTGAAACTGCAATCATCTTTAAATTAAAAAAAGTTTATAATCGGATTCAATGTTTAATGAAACCACTATTTATACTGGTGCTACACAATGAAGATACCTTACTTGGGTAAATTAATTTGTAAGCACTTCTGTACCTTTCCTGTTCTCTAGGTCTTTCTACTTCAACTGGAAGAATCCTCAAAAATATAAGACTGTGATTGTTGAACAGCATATTTATTAAAAATGAAGTTTAAAAACTAAAACAAACAAAAAAATGAACTAGCCATATAGTTTATGTGGCAAAAGGAATACATTCAGATAACTATAAAAAGCCACAAAAATCAAATTGTAAATTATTTTACTGAATTGTTAGAAGGCCTTTTTAATGATGCTATAATTGTTTAAAAAATTCATTAGCAAATTGTAATAAAAATTCTTACTGTGCTAAAACACAACACAATTTTTTTCCTGCAGATTTTTAATACATCAGCATACATACTTTTAATTTAGAGGAAAAAAAACAATAACATGCAAAGAAGGGTGGAAGTAAGATATTTAAAAATAAGTTATTTCTGTATAATTCAAAAATATTTATTTTGGTATTATATATGGTCATCTCACATTGTACAATGTTTATTCATACTTGATATTTAAGCAAGTTTTATTCAAATTGTAATGTTTATGGATTTCAATTTTCAATCATGGATAAGCAGACAACAGTTTGAAAACAGAAACGAATACTAGTGATATAACATCAAAATCGAAATATCATTTACTGCAGACCTATAATAAATATCTGAAACCTAAAACCACTTATGTCTCAGTGAATAATATTACATCTAAAATGATGATTGTCTTAAGGTACAGACTGAAAATGTCCACCAAAGTAGGAAAAATATTATCAATTTACAGTCTGTTCTATGACTAAATTCGGACTTCATTAAGTGAATCTGTAGTGTGCAATATAATGTACTTTAAACTATTAAAATAACTCTTAATTTACTGTTCAAATATGTTTAAAAATAACTGCTTAGTCTAATAACTAATTTTAAAAATAATTTTAAAACCACAAAAGAAATTAACAAAAATATTTTAATATTAGGAAATGGTGCTTTGATCACTGATTAACATTGTTATGTAAAAATGGAATTCGTCTCAAAAATTAATTATTACACCAAACCAACAAATGAAAAATACCAATTTGGTTTAAGAAAAACATTTACACAATCCCAAGGGAAGTATTTCTATGAAACCAACAAATTAGTTATACTTAAATAAATTTATCTTTACCCAATTAAGGGCATATCACCCTACATCATCCTGACACCCTTCTGTCAACAGGTGATTGATCCCATTCACGCATCAATTATTTTTCTTTAAATGCAAGGCATGCTTATATTTCCATGTTTAAAACTCAAGTGAAGCTAAGACATAGTGTAATATGTTCTGAAATTCTAGTTTGAGAAAGATGAATTTTTTTTAAGTGGTTACAGTATTCAGGAAAAAATGGGAAGTACCGCACAGTTATAAAGTATCAATGTATGAGAGCAGAAGAATAGAGGGAAAAGGCCTGGTTCTCTAAGCAAGCTAGTACCTTTACAGTGTTAGGGTCAGACCAAATGTTCACCATGTCATTCTTATCTTCTGTGCTTTTCATTGCTCTTACTCTCCTCAAATTAATATCCATAGTGGGCCTGAGTCAATTTCATGAATTTAAAAGAGCATATTAAAAAAAAAGTGTGTGATTTAAATAAAGATCATTTCTGCTAATTTCATAAGTCGTACCTAAACTTTATAGAAGAGATACCAAAATGAAAAAAAAAAAAAGCATATTATCTCCCCTCTGCTACTCTTCAATTGCAAAAAAATGATGTGATTCTAACAAACATTAGTACCTATGGATATTTTCACTAAATTTTCAGAAATAAAATTTTAATATTTATTCAAGAAAAAGGCTATTATAATTGTATTTTAAATTTAATACTAAAATCAGAAAGTGTTATAGTTGGTTCTATTATTTAAAATACAACAAAGAGGCAAATGTAACATTTTGAGGACGATAAGACTGATTCCTGAACTAAATTATTTCAAAATCAGATAGATCTAAGATATTTTATCATGCAAAAATAAGTGCCACTTAATTTCTGCAGTGAACGTATTTAATTGTATACGTATTTAATTGTATGTTAATCATCTCT
>NW_006160089.1:2644142-2659006 GCF_000334495.1 Tupaia belangeri chinensis
ACTCTTTCGTGCAAATAGACATGACAACTGAAGACAGGAGTAACCCTTGTGATATCCCAGAGTCACAAATTGGTACTGCACATATTTACTATCTTCTTATCCTCCCCAACCCTGTCATCCTTGGCAGAGGCCCAGGTTTTTATAGCACATCATGTACCTAATAATAAGAGTTCTACTTCATGTGTGAATAGATCATCAAATTGCAGAACATGAATGGTCTCCTAGAGACACAGCAATACACCCGGAGGCATTTTATTCACTGGAAGTATTTTCTCACATGAGCATACTCATCTCTGATAGCAAATTAAAATAAGGAAGGTCTGTAGTCAAAAATGCCAAGACAGGACCAAATCATATCTGCTACAAAAATACAGATCAACAACCTTCTATTCCTTACTAAATCTCATCCCACACCAAGGTTAGGCCTTCCCTCAGATAATGCCCTTTTTCTTGCCTCACAGAGACATAAAAATCGAGGCACAAGGATGAAAAAAACCTCCAAAATTTTGTATCATATACTAAAATGACAACTAGGAACATATTTCCTCTATATGAAAGACATTTCCCTATCTATTTTTACATGGGATCAATGTAAGTTTTTGCACAGCCCCTTGATTAAGTCCCAATATAAATAATTTACTACTCAGTAATAATACTCAAATATGGGTCAAAGAAAAAATAAAGGGCTAATATAGTTTAAGAACCTGCTGGTGTCTCAGTTTCACATACTTAGGTTTTTCAGGTTTGTATAGCTATCATAAATTTAAATGAAAATTTGCAGATTATGCTAAAGCTAAAAACGTACAGCTTTCATTAAGATCTTCATATCCGAATTTCAACTCCAAATTAGCCCATTTTATCCAAACACAAACCCCTCAAAATAGAGGCTTATGAATGAGATACAGCCAGAACCTAATTACAACAGCATGGACAATGCCACTAGATGTCCTCACAGAACGTCAGTCAGTTTAGCCCACGGTGGGATGGGTATATAATACACACGTACTGTACCTTTGCATACCAGTATTATTTACACATATGTACAACGTATATACACAAAGTATACACACGGATTGTATTTAGCATCACAAAATATACACATGCCATTACACATAAAATAAGAATCTCAAATAAATAAAGTCCAAAAAAGAGCCCTCATCTAAATACGTTTTATATTCACCAAACACATAGGAACATACATACTCAAAATAATCACCAGGAGACTCATCGCATTCATAGTCATATCTAGTCTGTTACTCTCTTAGGCTGGGGAGGTGGATCAGAAAGACTGGCAGAGGTCAGGTTGGCAGACCATGGCACCTTCCTATATTTCCAGTCCAGAATTTTCTCTGCTTATCAGGCTCAATACAAGACTCCAGGGGTTACTAAGGACAAGATTTTTCAACTGGGTTGAAACCACTTCTCAAAGAAAGTTACTAAATTACATAGTCAGAGACTAAAACTGAAGAATGACTGAAGAAAGCTCCATAATTAATATGTGCCACTATTCCCTTTACCTCAACTAAATTCAGTACAATTAACACCTAATCGATTTCAGGGAATTCTATTGCACAAAGAAAATAGAGGGCATTAGCCACAAGTGGCATAAAGTTAACCTAGATCCCATATCAGAAAAACTTCAACCGTAAATGGATTGCATTTTGCTTTTACAATCTCAAAACTTCTCAATGTGGTAAAAATAGGGTACAATAAATTCTGTGCTTTGAAAGGTTCTGAGAGCACCACTTCCTAGAGGGAAAACATACAAAGAACGTATATCTCAGGGAAAATCAAAGCTAAAATTACTTGTGGAGTTTTTACAATGAATAAACATGAACTTGCTAGGGCTGACTGATTCACTGGTTTCAGTATCTGATAGAGTTAAAAAATAAAAAAATCCCAAGCCTTTTGTGCCAAAATGTAAAACCCTGATTATTTTCTTGTTTGTTATGGAAAGCAGTCCAAGCTACTGGGAAAACTGGGCTGAGATTAGGAGATTTGAGTTTCCGTCATTTTTAGGCATTATCCATCACTGTGAATAACTGATAGTTTTTTGGGTCACAGTTTTCTCTTCTGTAAAATGGAGAAGAGAGTGGCTTTACCAACTTCATGAATATATGGATAAAAAGAAAATTGCATTGTGCTTCATTTAGTTTTTATGTGTAATTTGCAACAATCTTTTTTTTTTTTTGGAGAGGTTTTTTTTGCTATAGGGCACGTGCACTCGCCAGAAAGACAGAGAGAGAGAGACAGACAGAAAGCGAGAAATCACCCTCCAGGGGGGATGGCCACGTTGCAATCCCTTCTCCTTCATTCTCCTCTCAGGATCTTGGGCACACACCCACATGCGACCGGCATGAATTTAAGCCACTGGGTCTGGGACTTGAACCACAATCAACTATATGGAAATCTAGCAACATAGCCATTACACCAACCTGCTGGTCCCTCTTTCTTTTATTTTTTGAGAGAGAATTTTGCTATACAGTTTGTGTGTTTGCTGGAGAGAGAGAGAGAGACAGAGAGAAAGCAAGAAATCACTCCCCAGGGACATGGCCACACCGCAATCCCTTCATTCTCCTCTCAGAATTTTGGGCATGCGTGCACACATGCCTGGTTTTCAGCCACCAGGTCCAGGACTTGAATCCCAGTCAACTACTCAGGAGTCCAGTGACATAACCATTATGGTCCCGTGACTTAGAACCGCTTCCTATTTTCTGATTGCATTGTTCTGTTCTTCATTCCAATATTTAAATTTTTTTGAATTCTATAAATTAAACAAATATGGCTTTAAATTTTTTATATTTATAAAGGGGATTGGTATGCATTTTTAACAAATAAAATTCTTCGCCATTCTCATCTTGCACCCATCAGGTAACTGTCTTTTTTTAATAATTATTTGATTTATTATTATTTAATTTGACCAGAGAGAGATGGGGGGGGAAGCAAGCCACCAGGTCCAGGACTCAAACCATAGTCAGCCATATGGGAGTCCAGTGCCCCAACCACCAAGCCAGCTGCCGACCCCAGGTTACTATGATTTACATTTGTTCTTCTTTGATTTGAAGTAATGCTTTAAAATGTAGAAGCTGAGTGGAGGGTACAGAAGATTCATTAAACTGTGTATTTTTAAAACTTTAAAAATTAAATTAAAAAAAAAATAAGAGAAAGAAGCCAGAAGTTTGTGCAAAAATCAGCTTCCTAATGAGGCCTACCCTGATCACTCTTCTAAAATACTGTTCTTCTCTCAAAAACAAAGATTTCTGGGGACCAGCAGTTAGGGTAATGGCTATGTCGCTGAACTCCCTTGTAGCCCACTGTGGTTTGAGTCCCGGACCCAGTGGCTTAAACTCACGCCATCACATGTGCATGCATGCCCAAGATCCGAAGAGGAGAATGGAGGAGAAAGGATTGCGACGTGGCCATCCTCCCTGGGGGGTGATTTCTCACTTTCTATCTCTCTGGTGAGAGCACGTGCCCTACAGCAAAAAATCTCTCCAAAACAAACAAACGAACAAACAAAATAAACAAAGATTTCGGTTTCCATGCTCTAAATTTCGTCTACCCCACTTACTATTAAAATAAATTTAACTGCTTATATTTATTTCCTGACTATTAGAATGTGAGCTTCATGAAGATAAGGACTTTTGTCTACTTTGTTTCCAAGTATTATCAGAGAAAGAGGAAAAGTGAGAAATCATCCCCCAGGAGGGATGGCTGTACCGCAATCCCTTCTCCTCTAGGGATCTTGGGCATGCATACACATGTGCCTCACATGATTTTCAAGTTACCTTGTACAGGACTCGAACTGTGGAGCTGGCCATGTGGGATCCAGCACCTTAACCTCCATGCCACCTGCTGGCCACAACTTATTTACTTACTTAATTTATTTGCAGGCATAATGAAATAAGATTTTAGAGTTTTCTGGCAAAGTTTTCTTACGGTTTATTATTATTATTATTATTTAGTTTGACCAGAAAGAGACAAAGAGAAAAGGAAAGTGAGAAAGCAAGCCACCAGCTCTGGGACTCGAACCTGTTAGCCATGTGGGAGTCCAGCGCCTTAATCACCATGCTACCTGTCAGCCTCCAGTTTTCTTCTTTTTAAAATTTCAAGATCACTTTAGATATTGCAAGGAATTATACTATGATTAACTCAAGATGTAATGTCAAAATCTAAATCCTAGTTGTGATTTCTAAGACTCCTTCTTAGACAAACATATTTCAAACCACAATGGCTCTAATTGTTTCAGAAGCGTTTCTCTGTAGTAGTTTCTAAAACAGCTTTGTGGGACCCATATATTTTCTGGAATAAAATCTAGGTAAATATGATCAAGAAAATAAAAACTAGTGTACAATAAAAACAGGAAAACAAGTTTTCCTGGGTGGAGACATCCAAATTTTAGAAACCAAGAGACCAAATTATAGAATCATGGAGTTGGAAAGGCCCTGAGGCAATGCCTTCGTTTTACAGGTGAGAGGACTATAAAGCAGAGACAGGAAGACACTTCTCAAAGGGTGTAATGCTAGGAAATTCAGGGTTAGGGTTCAGGTCTCCTAGTTCCCAGAACAGTGTTCCTTAGGCTTAGCAGTTGAAGATAAAGCTCAGGTAAATCAATATTATTTTGGAAAATAGTAAAATATGTGTTGATAGAAACAGAACTGGCACAAGACTTCAGGGGAATTGAAAGAGAGGTCAGACAGTGACAGTCTATTGCTATATTCCGAGTAAACACTGTTACGAAAGGAGAGCTATGAAGTTTATAAAGGTGCTGGAGAAAATTTTTAAAAAGGAAAGCAATCTTGGGAACCAGCAGTTAGCATAATGGCTATGTCGCTGGACTCCCACGTAGTCGACCGCGGTGCGTGTCCCGGACCCGGTGGCTTGAAACTCATGCCGGGCGCGTGTGCGTGCGTGCCCAAGATCCCGAGAGGAGAATGGAGAAGAAGGGATTGCGGCGTGACCATCCCCCCGGGGGGTGATTTCTCGCTTTCTGTCTCTATGTCTCTCTCTGTCTGTCTGGCGAGCGCACGTGCCCTACAGTGAAAATCTCTCCAAAAAAAAAAAAAAAAAAAAAAAAAAAGGAAAGCAATCTTTATCTCAAAAAGAAAACTGTTCGCTTAGCAAAGAAAATCTCTCTCAAGGGAAACTTTTCCCAAGCTTTCTGAAACATTGTTTGAAAGAACAAACAAAAACAGTTAATCAAAAATCCAAACATCCTTAACCTAAGAATGGTCATTTCAGATTTAAAAAAAAAAATCAGTAAATTAGAAATGGTAAGGAAATAATTTAGACCCAAATTATTATTTGCTAAAAATGAAAAAAAAAAAGTTAAAAATATTACAGTAAAATTTCCCTGGGGCCACAGGAAAGAGGTACCTAAGCAATCACCTCATTTCCCCTGGGACTGCCAGAGGTAGACTGTGAGCCTGTATAGAAAATTAGGTAGAAAGCCTGTTGATTCATACATTTCTGAACTTGAACACTGTGGAACTAAAGAGGGGAGGAAAAAAGCTTCATAGTGCCTGAGAAATTATGAAGGGAAAGAAAAACACAAAAATCTTTATATTAAACATGGAGTCCTATTTAAAATAATTTTTAAAAGTTGTGCATGAATATAAAATACTAAATACAAGGAGTTTTAACAAATCTTACTTTAGAGTGTCAATACAATATCAACTTACATTTTAGGTTTCATAACATCCAGTCACCCCAAACCAAAATTAGTAACTTCTCTTTTTAAAGTCTTATAAGTGTGCACGAGAGAAAAAGATTAAAAACCTTGTACTGTATACTACAGACAATAATCCCACTTTTCAAACTTGATCTCATAAACTAGGGAGTTTTAATAGAATTCCTACCAGAGACACTATATTATGAAACCACGACTTGATTTTTTGACTAAAAATTAAAAGCTGTTTTCTTTTTCATTCCTGGCATTCAAAGACAACAAAGAAAACAAAATATGCAAACAAATCTCAGAAAAACACAGTACTCACGCATTCCAAGTAATATTTATCATTTTAAGACCCCAAGTAAAGATTTAGCTTTCAGATGCTAATTAGTCCTGTATAGTTTTTGAAATATAGACAGTATTTAAAGTAATTAAATGATTACAGAAACTGTCTTGATCATACTTCAAAGAAGCACACGTTTTTCTACCTATTAACTTGGAATGAAAGGAAATATCATGGAAGGACTCTGCTCTTGGTTTTCAGTAGTCCGTGCTGGCTAGTTTCATCACTATGAACAATTACTTATATTCCAAATCCAGACATTTAAGGTCCAAGTGTAAGAGTTGAATTTTCCTCCAATTTTTATACAAAAATAAACGATTTACTCTTCTTAGGGTGAGAACAGTAGTGACTATTTGAGTATAGGATTAGATGCTGGAGGTAAGTATCCATACCTCAAAACCAAGAAATAAAAATTTCAAGATTAATTAGGTTTTTTAAAAGACCTGAAAGATTGCATTTTAAAAGTTACCCTAAAAGTTTGAACTTTTTTTCAGTTTGTTTTTAAAATGGTGGTCCTAAATTAAAAAATAAAAACTAAGTAACACCACTATATGTCTGTCATCACATTAGAAAACTGCACCATTTAAAATCTGTGGAAAATGAAAAGCTGTTTCAACAAGAGGATTTCTGTCTTAATAGTCATCGATGGTATTCTCAAAGAACACGTTTCGAACATCTAGGATAGATGCCAATTCCAAAATGTGCTTCTGGAGATGCGGATTCTCCACTGTCTCATCCCTTGGCAGTGGTGGATATGACTCTGGATAGTTTCGTGTTTCCTGGCAGACAAAAAAAGAGAAGTCAAGTTTTACAGGCTAATAGAAGAAAGTTGCAAACAACATTTAAGGAGAAACAAGACTTTAGGAGTATTAAGGAGGAAACTTAATATACAATTTTCCCTTTTGTATTGTTATCGTTCTTATACTATATTTGTTGAACATGTTAAATTGCTGACATGCGACCAATATGACCTCTAAAAATGTCAATTTTGCTTGGTTCTACCTAATATATTCATTTAGTGAGCTATTCCACAATATTTACTGAAGCTGTCACAGTTGGGTGCTATGCTCAGTATCATGGAGAAACCATATAATTCCTACTCACCAGAGGGGGATGAATCACCCTGCAGGGTGATTTCTCACTTTCTCTCTCTCCCCCTTTTTCTATTGAGCACAAGCACCCTATAGCAAACTATGGGAAAAAAGTTGATTTTTGGAAAGATCAAGATTCATAAAACTTTAGCTAGAATGAAAAAGAAAAAATAAAATGGAAATAAATTAACAACATGAGGCATGAAAAATCACTAAAGAAGGCCAGCTGGGGGACCAGCAGATGGCGTAATGATTACATCACTGGACTCCCACATGGCTGACCGCAGTTTTGAGTCCTGGACCTGGAGGCTTGAAACTCATGCCAGGCAAAGCATGGCCACCCCCGACCCTAGGCCCTTGGCGGATGATTTCTCACTTTTCGTCTCTCTGTCTCTCTGGCAAACGCATATGCCCTATAGCAAAAAAAATCTCTTTAAAAAGAAGAAAAAAGAAGCTCAGAAGGCCCAGGCTCTTCAGTGGCTCTGAAGCGGGGAACAGGAAGAGTGCTGGTTTACATCTCGAACGGTCAAGTACTGGACAGCCGGAGTCAGTCCCCGTGGAGGATCTTTGATAACAGATTATTTCTGGGGAATTTGTAGTTTTGTTTTTCAAAACTCTGTTTCGGCAAGATGTGAAAAAGGGAAGAGGCTATGGAAACTCATCTGATTCCAGATATGATGACAGAAGAGGGCCACCCAGAAACCCTTCTCAAAGAATGGGTCGAATCAATCATCTGCGTGGCCCCAGTCCTCCTCCAATGGCTGGAGGATGAGGAAGGCGAACGTCTGTCCTAAGAAGCAGACAGCTGGACGCACACATTCGTAAGCAGGAGGAAGCCGTCAGGAAGGAGCGGTCTGACCACGCCAGACAAGTTAGATGAGCATGCTGGTCTGAACGAGGATTGCTGTGTCCTCACAGATGAACGAGGCCATGCTGTGAATTCCCTCCGCAGGGATCTGGCCTGACTGATATGCAGTTCTATAAGTGCACATGTTTGTCTCGTTATCTTTTTTGTATAGTTGATTAAAGTATTGGTATAGTTTTAATAAGTAAATATTTTTAGGTTGCAGAACTGACTCATCTTTGTATAATTAAATCCCCAAACGCAGGCCAAGTGGTTGCATGGTGGTTAAAATGTCTGGATCGCATGTAACTGACTACACAGTTTGAATCCTAGTCCTGGTACCTTGAGAAATACACTGGGCGTGTATGTGTACATTCTCAAAATCCTGTGAGGAGAATTAAGGAGAAGGGACTGTATTGTGGCCTCCCTCTGGGGAGTGTACTCGCCATGGTCGCTCTGGCTCTTCAGCAAGTGCACACACCCTACAGGAAAATTATAAAACAACAAAACCCCATAAACACTGAATCTGAAGAAAATCAAAAGTTGTGTATTTAGTACTGTGTTGCTTTTTCCAAGCTTTGAGGTACTGTAAATTGTTCACTTGTGTTCATTTATAAATAAATCATATCTATTCCAGTAATGTGCATATAGTAAAAAAAAGAGAGAGAGAGCCATTTGGTAGCATGGTGGTTAAAGCAGCTGAATCCCACACAGATGACTGCAGGGTTCTAGTCCTGGTCCTGGTAGATTGAAAAACAGTCTAATTGTGTGGGTATGTGTGCCCAAAATCCAAAAATGAGAAAGAAAGGGAGGAGAAGGGATTGTAGCACGACCATCCACTAAGGAGGAAGGATGGTGGTAGTGTGCTTGCTCTCTTTTTCAGTTTGTCTATCTAGCAAACACATGCACCTTCTGCCAAATGTGAAAAATTACTCAAGGGCCTAGGGACCAGCAGTTAGCGTAATGGCTATGTCACTGGACTCCCATGTAGTCGACCACGGTTCGCGTCCTGGACCCGGTGGTTTAAAACTCATGCCGGGTGCATGTCCATGCGTGCCCAAGATCCCAAGAGGAGAATGGAGGAAAAGGGATTGCGGCGTGGCCATCCCCCTAGGGGGTGATTTCTCGCTTTCTGTCTCTCTGTCTCTCTCTGTCTGTCTGGCGAGCGCACGCGCCCTATAGCAAAAACTTCTCAAAAAAAAAAATTATAAAAAAAAAAAAAAGAAAATTTAACTTAGTCTTTAAAAGCGTCACTACCGAGAAAAAAGACAAACCATAGAATGGGATAAAGTATGGACCAGCAGATGGCGTAATGGTTACACTGCTAGACTCCCATGTAATTGACCATGGTAAGAGTCCTGGACCTGGTGGCTTAAAACTCATGCCAGGCGTGTGTGTGTGTGTGTGTGTGTGCACCCAAAATCCCAAGAGGAGAATGAAGGAGAAGGGATTGTGGCATAGCCATCTCCTCGTGGGGAGGAAGGGTAATTTCTCGCTTTCTGACTCTGTCCCTCTCTGTCTCCTCTCTGGTGACCGCATGCACCCTATAGCAAAAATATCTCTTAAAAAAAACAGAAGACCAGCAGGTGGCGTGGTGGTTAAGGAGCTGGACACTTCCACATGATTAACCATGGTTCAAGTCCCAGACCTGGTCGCTTGCTTTCTCACTTTCCCTCTCTCTGTGTGTCTCTCTCTGTCAAATTAAAAATAAATGAATGAATAAATTAAATAATTTTTAAAAAATAGGATAAAATGGAGCCATTAAGTTCATGAAAAGATGTTCAATATTATTACTGACCAGTAAAATGCAAACTGAGATGAGATACTACTATATCTCTACCAGAATAGTCAGAATTTGAGTATGACAACAACAAATGTTAATTTATGAATGAGAGGGAGAGAAACTAAATTTTCTCTTAATTGCTAGAGGGCATGTGCACCCATCAGAGAGACAGAGAAAGAGAGAGGAAGAAAACACACCAGTGGAGCCTGGTCATGCTGTAATCACTTCTGTTACATTTATCCATCCTATTGGGATTTGGGGCATGTGTGCACATAAGTTTAGTAGGTTTTTCAAGCCACTGGGGCTAGGACGCCACCCATGATCGGCCTTGTGGGACCTGGTTGCCTTAACCATTAGGCTATGAGTCTAGCCCTAGAATAACTTTCATATAGAGTTGGTGGGGATTTAAAATGCTACTAAACTTTGAGAAAAGGTCTGGCAGTTCCTTATAAAACCAAACACATAACTACTCTATGACCAACAAAATTCAAACATATGTCTGTGCAGAGATTTGTACAAACCTTTTTATTTTTTATTAGCCATCAATTTAAAACTGCCCAGGTGTCCATCAATAAGACAATCCATAAATTAACTGTGCTATACTTAGACAATGAAATACTACTCAATAACAAAAAGGGATAAGCTACCAGTCCATGAAACAATATGGGTTAATCTCAAGAACAATATGCTCAATTAAAGAAAGTTTGCATGAGAGTTCATACCATGATTTGGGTTCATGAACAAGCACAGCAAATTTAAAGTGAAAACAATCAGGGACCAGCAGTTAGCGTAATAGATAGGTCGCTGGACTCCCATGTAGTCGGCCGCGGTTCGAGTCCTGGACCCAGTGGCTAAAACTCACGCCAGGCGCATGTGCATGCATGCCCAAGATCCCGACAGGAGAATGGAGGAGAAGGGCATGGCCATCTCTCCTGCGGGGGTGATGATTTCTCACTTTCTGTCTCTCTGTCGTTCCGGTGAGCACACATACCCTATAGCAAAAACCTCTCAAAAAAAAAGAAAAGAAAAGAAAAGAAAACAATCAGACCAACTAGAGAGGTGTACAAGGAGCTTTCTCGTATAAAGAGATGTGGTATAACTTGACGGAGATTTGGGTGAGCCAGGTGTGGGTACCTACACCAAATGCATCCAACGGTGTACTTTGGCTTTGTGCATTTCACTGTATGTAAACTTTGCATTAAAAAAAGCACCAAGCATATATATGCATGATAAAAAATTTATGAATACTGTCTATGGATGTTCACAATTTATTTTAAAATACAACCAAAAAAATGACATGGGTTGTCAGAAAAGCCATGATGTATTTTTGTAATAATTATTTATTTTATTTATTCATTATTATTATTATTATTTTTTATTTCACCAGAGAGAGACAGAGGGTGAGACTGAGAGAGAGGGGAAGTGAGAAAGCAAGCCACCAGATTCAGGACTCGAACCCTAATCAGCCATGTGGGAGTGTCCAGCGCCTTAACCACCATGCCACCTGCTGGTCCCAGCCATGATGTATTTTTCTTTCTTTTAAAAAAAAATTATTTATTTTAATTTTATTTATTCCTTCATTTATTTTAATTTGACCAGAGAGAGATAGATAGAGAGAGAGAGAGGGAAAGTTAGAAAGGGAGTCACCAGGTTTGGGACTCAAAATGTGGTTGGCCATGTGGGAGTGTCCAGCGCCTTAACCACCACGCCACCTGCTGGTCCCCCATGATGTATTTTTCTATGCAAAAATGTGTCATGACTTTTCTGACAACCTGACAGTAATGAATGGAAAGAGAGAGAGAGAGGTAGATGAATACACGAGTAAGCAAATATACCAAATGGCAACTGCAGAAGATAGGTGGTATATATGTACATTCACTGTACAATTCTTCCACATCTTGTTGTGTGTGTGTGTGTGTGTGTTTTAGTTTTTTTGCTATAGGACATGTGTGTTCACTAGAGAGAGAGATAGAGACAGGGGTTGGGGAGGAAATAAAAAATTACCCCCTAGGGGAATGGCCCCACCACAATTCTTTCTCCCCCTTCTACCTCAGAATTTTAAGCACACATGTATGGCATGCTTTTCAAGCCACCAGGTCCTGGACGTGAAGCACAGAGTAGGCCATGTGGGGTCTAACCCTCAACCTCCATGTCACTTACCAATCCTGTTCAATATCCTTAAATTATCATAATAAAATATGGGGGAAAAAAACCAATATTTTAAAACTAAAAGTTGAAAACGTCTTCTTTAAATGTTCATGTATATTTGAAAAAGAAACAAATATTACTTTTTTATTAATAATTTTATTTAACTTTATTCATTTTAATTTGACTAGAGAGGGAAAGAATAAGAAAGAGGGGTGAGGGGAGTGAGAAATCAAGCCACCAGGTCCAGGGCTCAAACCACAGTCGGTTATGTGGGAGTCCAGTGCCCTCAACCACCACGCCACCAGCCAGCCCCTCAAACAAATATTATCTATCAAAGTAAAAAGTACAGGGGACCAGCAGATGGTGTGATGGTTACGTTGCTAGACTCCCACATGGCCAACAATGGTTCGAGTACCAGACCTGGTGGCTTGGAAATCACACCAGGCACATGTGCATGCATGGCAAAAATCCCAAGAGGAGAATGGAGGAGAAGGGACTATGGCATGGCCATCCCCCCATGGGGGGTGATTTCTCACTTTCTGTCTCTGTTTCTCTGGTGAGTGCACACATCCTCTAGCAAACTGTGTTACTAAAAAAAAAAAAAGTAGGGACCAGCAGTTAGCATAATGGCTATGTCACTGGACTCCTACGTAGTCGACTGTGGTTCGCACCCCGGACCCGGTGGCTTAAACTCACGCCGGGCGCGTGTGCGTGCGTGCCCAAGATCCCGAGAGGAGAATGGAGGAGAAGGGATTGCGGCGTGGCCATTCCCCCCTTGGGGGGTGATTTCTCGCTTTCTATCTCTCTGTCTCTCTCTCTCTCTGGCGAGTGCACGCGCCCTATAGCAAAAACCTCTTAAAAAAAAAAAAAGTGAAAGATACAATGGCTCAAAATTTAACAATGAATAGAATGTGTAGGTATAACAGAATACACAGAAAGAAACAAAGATAGTAAAACAGACTGTCAGGTCATTGGGATAACCAGAACACATCTTCACAGAGGAACATGAAATAAGCCACAGAGAAGTTGTTCCACCTCAAGAGTAATGCTGGAAATGAAAATTAAACCACAATGACCTATTACTTTATATCACCAGATACATACAAAATATAAAAAGCATACCTCCAAAAGGTACCAATAAGGCATGATCAGAGCAATAGCAATTTTTTCACACCACTGTGTGACTATAAATTGATAACAACCACTTTGGAAAACAATTTGGCACTATTTAATATGCATATCGTTTTTGACCAGGCAATTTCACTATTAGCTATATTCCCCAGAGAAAATCTTATATATGTGCCCCAGGAAACCAATAGAAGAATGTCAAAATGTCATAGTTTATGCAGGTAATAAAAAGCTAGAAAGAAACCGAATGTCCACCATTAGTAGAACTGGTAAGTAACTTGTGGTGCATAGTCAAGCAATGCCCAGTACTGGACAGCCAAACAAAACAAATCAATGAAAATTAGAATCATCAACATGGCTCAATTTCAGGAATATACATCAACTGGAAAAGAAAAACAAACACAAGCTGTAGGAGAAAGCATACAATGTGGATCCATCAATGAGTTATGTAGCAATATATTAGCAAAACTATAAAGAGAAACAAGTGATAGTTATAAAATTCAAAATACAGACTTATTTGAGAGGGAGATAGGATCAGGGAGGACGCATTGTCTTTTATTTCAAAGACAATGAAAATGTTCTGATTAAAAGGGGTGGTTAGGTAATCAAATATTCTTAATCTCCTTAATCTTTATACTTCACATACTCATTTGTTAATAGTATTTTATATCTACTCAAACTGTAATGCAGGTAACAGAATACGTGATTGATTCTTAAATGCCCATTGTGGTAAAATTTATCTTTAATAATATTCTTTGCCTACCCGAAAAATCTTGTGCATCCTCATGGTGGCTGAACAAAAGATAAATCTTGTGAGAAGCAAGCGAAGAAATTCGTCTCCAAAAAACTGGAGAAATGCCTGATCTGCAAAGAGGAGAAAGGGGACAGTAAAAGAATGCTTAAATGGAAATTACATTTCAAATGGGAAGGAAACTTTAAGAAAGCCTTCTTAACTTTCCTGCCTGGGACAAATACCTTTAAAAATGCAAACAATTTACAATAAGTGACCGTTGTAGCCATGATGGCACATTGTGTTAAGTGTACAGTTAGATTAGGAGGGTACCTATTGAACGTGAATGGGTCAGTAGCTGGGCAATATCGCGGTTGATTTTTCGAAGATACTCTTGACACTTTTCCCATAGGCCTCTACGCATGCTTGACAATCCAGAGACAAATAGGAAGGCCATTAGAGGATTGTTCAAAAAGAGAGTGAAGAGGCTACCTCGTTGAGACTGATCTGTAATAACAAACATGTTACATACATACATATATGTATATATACACATAATAGTTTTGAAAAAGAAATCAAAGCTACAACATCAATCATAATTTGACAGTAGTTTTTGTATAAAACTATAAAAACACAGCCCGAATATGTTGTTTTCTGCTCAGTAAACTTAAAATAGAGCCTAGTAAATTTAACAGACGTGGAAAATGAACATACTCCTTAGCACTTTTTACCCTCAAATTTCATCCAAATATGGCAAGTGTTGGATCATCTATCCATGACAGAATTTTCTGATGAGAACTAGAAATGCTGATCTTTATCTTTTGTTAGTTGCTCTTTCTCTGCATATCTTTTATATATGTTTTTTTTTTTCCTTTGGTACTACACAGTGCTAAACTTACTTATTCCAGGATTTTAGTTGTATATCTATGGGATCCTAATTTTCTATCTGCAGCTAAAATTGAATTCCTTTGCACTGCCCTGTGGTAGCTACTGGACACTTAAACTGTGACTGGTCCAGACTGAGACATGTTGTGAAGTGCAAAGTACACAATGGATTTCAAAGCCTTAGTACAAAAGACATATTGTTAGCCCTAATTTCACCTTTCTTTTTATTGTTTCAAGTGTG